>NW_027187360.1:3472921-3473034 GCF_028583685.1 Petaurus breviceps papuanus | reverse complement strand
GAAAAGAGACAGAAAGAGAGATAGATGAGGGGTGAGAGACAGAGAGATAGACACACATATACAGATGTGAAGAGAGAGAGAGAGAGAGAGAGAGAGAGAGAGAGAGAGAGAGA
>NW_027187360.1:3453066-3472821 GCF_028583685.1 Petaurus breviceps papuanus | reverse complement strand
GGGAGAGGGAGAGGGAGAGAATACAACCCTGCCTACCCTAAGGGACAAATCAGCAGGAGCCTAAACTCTTCAACTTGGATTGTAGCAATGATATCATGGAGGAGGTTGGCTTAATAATCTAGGCATGAAATGATAAGAACCAAAGTGAGCACAGCAGGGTGAGGGACAGAAAGGCAGGGACAGCCTTGCACAGTAATTTAATAATCAATTCCGACCTCACGGAGACGGCCTTTCTGCCTACCTGGCTGGGTTACTCTGACTTCCTTCTCTGCCCTCAGAGCAATGTCCATTAATAAAAGATCTCTGCCTGGTCCAGCCTTCTGGGGCCCAAGATCTGGCTATGTGACCTGAGGGGAGAGAATTTTAAAGTCCCAGTAGGTGACTTCTTACTGGGGAAGCTGTCATTTTGCACATTGATCAGCAGGGGGAGACAGGAGACTGAGCTAGATGAATTCAAACAATCACCCTCATTGGTCACAGGATTTTAGAATCCCAGATTTAGAATGGAAAGGGAACTTAGAGATCACTTGGTTCAATCTTGTCATTTTACAGATGAGGAAATTGAGACCTACAGAGGTCAAATGACTTGGGTAAGGTCACACAAATAATAAAAGTCAGAAGCATGATTCAAAGCCAAATTCTCTGATTTCAAATCCTGACTCTTTCCGCTACACCCACTGCTTTGTTGGTAAATGTTACATGTACACACAGCACACTTTTAAAATTTAATCTGCTTTATTAACATTGTCTCCATCACTTTCTTAAGTCTAAATAAACAACAAAATATTGGTTAATATATAGATATATACATATGTATGTATCTACATACATACACAAACACATATGTCTATATCAAAACCTGATATGTAGCATTTGCCAGTTTCCAAGGTACAAATGCACACACTGAAAATTTAACAGCTCTCTATTGTGAGCTAGTTCAAGCTGTCTCCGGCACAGCCGTGGCTAGACAGCTTAGACTCTAGAATCTCCAAAAAAAGGCACATAGATAGATGAAATGCTAGGATCACAGATGGGAAGTATCAGAGTTGAAAGGGACCTTAGGGCATGGCACATGGACCACAAGAGCTGGAAGTCCCCTTAGAGATCATCTAGTGTAACACCCTCATTTTATTGATAAGGAAACGGAGGCCCAGGGAGGTTGTGACCAGAATATTTTCTTTCTTTCATAAAGAGGAAACTGAGGCCTTAAAGAAAAGCAACAACTGGAGTAAGAGGACATACACTTACCTCTGACAGCTTGCTACCTAGGTGAACTTGGGTCAGTTTCCTCAGAAATGATGATGTTGGGTTAGCTGTACTCTGGACAGCTCTAGATGTAGATTTTTCTGACCTTAGATCTATGATCCTATTGATATCTGATCATATGTGAGGATGCGACTTGACTAAAGTCTTATAGTGGCCTGGGGCAGAGCTCCAAATAAAAGTCCATTCCCGTGGATCTCTGCCAACGTCATCTCTCTTATCTGCTACACTTGTAAAGATAACTTTGGGCTTGGAGCCAGGAAACCTGCGTTCAGGACATGGTTCAGTGGTCAGCGCAGCACCTGGCCTATAATAGGTGCTTAATAAATGCTTATTGAATGATTAATAGTTTTACCACTTATTAACTATGTTTCCTTGGGCAAGTACCTTCATCTCTCTTAGCTTCAGTCATCTCTTCTGTTAAATGGGAATAACAATATTTACACTATCTTGAAATAACAATTCCTACATGCTTTATGTATTCAAAACCTAGCTGAATTCAAACCTGTCCATCAGTTGAAAATCTATAGGATACAGAGTATTTTTTTACTCATATTTATGCTACTTACTTCTGGTATGGCTTTGAGTAGTTCCGACCATGTTACTCCCTTACTTAAGAAATTTCAGTGGGTCCTAATTGCCCCCAGGACAAAATATAAATCCCTCTCCATTAAGCTTTTACAGGCATTTGCAACCTAGACTTAAACTACTTTTCTAACCTTCTTATATTTTATTGCATTTCCTGCCCTCTACGGCTCCTCATTTCCAACATTCCATTCCCTGTGACTGTCCTTGGCACAGACTATCCTCCACATCTGAAGTTCGTTCCTTTCTCACCTCTGCCTTCTTAAATCCCTTATTTCCTTCAAGGCTCAGCCCAGGCATCACCTTCAATATAAAGCCTTTCCTCATGCCGCCAATTACTGCTGCTCTTCCTCCCGAAGCTACCTCATATTTAGATATGTCTATGTCTATATAAATATATACACATATTCCTGGAGTCAGGAGGACCTGAGTTCAAATCTGGCCTCAGACACTTGACACACTTACTAGCTGTGTGACTTTGGGCAAGTCACTTAACCCCAATTGCCCTCCAAAAAAGCAAAAAAAAAAAATTATATATATATATATATGTATACACACATATTTACAATATACATACACACTTATACATAAATACACATATTTATATATAGATTTATATTCACATATGCATATTTATTTACATGTATTTATATATTTATTTGCATATGCATGTATATATACGTATATATTCTTATACATGTTGTCTCCCCCATAGAAAGTAAGCTTTTTGAGCATAGGCACCATTTCATTTCTGTTTCATGTATGGAATTAGAGGAGAGCCCTTTTCTCTTGGAGAAAGTGCAACTTATCCTACTTGTGTGTTTAGGAGAAAGGAAAACACAGACGTGATTTTTTTTTCTGTTTGTAAATAAGCCCCCTGTTCCCTTATTCTTTCATCCTTCCTCACTCCTTTGTTGCACTTGCCTTTTGTAGCCATGGGTCTGAGAGGCGCTACTGAGCCATGCTGTCTACTTCCTCCTCCCACTCACTCTGCCTCCCCCAGATGAATGACGACATGCATACATTGTGGACTTGAGTCTGGGCAGGACAGTAGAGATGTAGGTTAGGCGGGAGGTAGGACCTTCAGACAGGAATGACAGAAGCATGGACCCAACTCCATTCAACAAACAATGACAGATAGTCTGATCTAGGGCCTCAAACTTAGCTGTGTGCTTAGAACTGCTCTGGGCTAAAGCTCTCAGGGCCAAAGCCTAAAGCAGAAGTAAGCATATATTAGGTGCTTAGAAAATTCTTATTGCCTTTCTGATTTGGGGTTTAGTTACTTTTCCTCCCCATGCCTCACTTTCCTTATCGATATAATGAGGAGATTGGACTAGATCAGGGACTCTTTTTTTTTTTTTAAAAGCAATCAGGGTTAAGTAACTTGCTCAAGGTTACATGGCCAGTTATTTCTGGGTTAGATCAGGGACTTTTGATCTGGGGTCTATGTTCTTGCTGCTTTTTTTCTTAATATTTTGAGAATTGTATTTCTATAAAATTAGTTTCCTTTGTAATCTTCTGTATGATGCATTTAAAACCATTAGTCTGAGAAGGGATCTACAGGCTTCCCTAGATTGACAAAGGAGGCCATGACACAAAAAAGACCAAGAACCCTTGTACTCGAGGACCCTTAAGATTCCTTCCAAACTCTAAGTTCCAGTGTTACCTTTGCTTCAAAGGTCTGTGGCACAGAAAGAATAGAAAAATGTTACTGTCTGTTTAAGAGCTCAAATGGCATGTTGAGGAAAAGACAGTCTGATGGTTAGAGGTTATAATGAAGAAATGACTTGATTGACAATGATATCTTCCTATGGAGTCGATGAGAACATGTGTGTCTTAATTGTGACCCGGGAGGAAATATGAAGAATTTATACTATGTGTACTTATATGGAGTCATGGAAAGGAATGAGATTATCTTACCTGATGAACATCTCTGGAGAATTTTGCACATTTCCCCACCCATTTGCTGCTCACTCTTCTCACCTGGAGAAGCTCAGCCTCTACTAGTCCCAGCCATCCTTTTGAGGACAAACTCCAGAACCACTGCCTCCAGGAAGACCTTCCTGTCCAGCTCGGCTCCAGTAACCTCCTCACTGTTCTCACTCTTGATTTCTTCCAGTACTTATTGTCTGGACTCTCCATTGGGCCATTAGCATAGTTTGCTGGGGATTTTAAGTTACCATTTTCTGTGTGTACCTCTTCTCCTCCTTAGCTCTTGGAGGGCAGGGATGAAGTCTCTTCCTGCCTCTTCCAAAGGGTTGAGCACAGGGCCAGGCCACCAGGAGGTGCCCAATATAGACTTGTTTACTAAATTTGTGACCCCTCTTGCACCTGGGACTTCTCTTGAGATTATGACTTTAGTTAAATCTATTATTTTTCTGACAGAAAAATCTCAAGATTCAAAGCTATTTCCTGCTGGAAAATAATTTCAGAAAAGGGAAAAAGCTAAAAATAAAAGAGTAGCCCAAATCTCAGATATTATGGCACTGTGGAAGGAACACTGAACTGGGAGGAAGGAGACCTGAGATAGAGTTCCAATTCTGTCTCTTTGGATAAATTAATTAATATGAATTTCAATTTCCCTTTCTGAAATGGCGCTCTTTTGTTTTGTTTCATTTTTTACTAGACCTCCAAGTATGATGCTGTGGAAGACAATGAGTACAATAGAAAGAATACTACTTCTACGGGTTCCATGTGAATAGAAAGATAGCCCTTCTTCATGTTAGTAAAAAAAAAAAAATACCAGCACAGAAAATCAATTGCTTTAATTGCTTTTCAGCAGCATCGGCCCCATGTTAAGGGGGAAGCCTCCTGTCCTGTGAAAGGAAAGGACAAATGGTAGAGTTGGAAGAGAACTTGGATTATGGAATATTCGAATTAGAAAGGACTTTAAAGACAGAACACAGAAGATTAGGCCTAGAGATCATTACAGATCATTTAGAGTTAATTGTGTCCATTAACAAAATTATTTTTTAGGCTATATATATATATGCACATATATATATGTTTTGATTTTATATTGCCTTTATTTTACAACATATCCCTCCCCCTTCCAAAACCCAGTGAACCACTCCTTGTGATATAGAATTTTTTAAAAAGAGAGAAAATCCCAGCAAAGCTAACATATACTAGTGAACATGTGGTGTTCAACTCCTAGGGATCTTTGCCATTTTGAAGAAAGGGAAGTTCAGTGCTTTCATTTTATAGAACAGGAAAGCAAGGCTCAGAAAGGAAAAGCGGCTTGATTGTGGTCACCCAGAAATTCTATTGCCACACTGAGACTGGACCTTCTTTTTCTGACTTCCATCCAGGCTTCCATAACTGTTAAGTTGGCTATACCATGTTTTCTCTTGATCTGTGAGACGTGTGGTCACATGGGCCTCTGGGGGAGCTTGGGAATTCTGTTTCTCTTTCTGCTTTGAATTGTCAGCCCTTTTGTGGACCCCTGTGTTTTGAGAAAGTTTTCTTGGTTGTTGTAAGACTGGCTCTTCTTGTTACTAGTTCCATCTCAGAGATACAATCAAATTTTCTGGGCTGGTTGTCATCAGATAGGGACATTTTTGCAGCTAGGTGGCGTTTTGGCGGTAGCCAAAGACAACCCATTCCGTTCCCTACCTTCATGCTTCCTCATTTCTGTGCGTGGGATCACTATTCCAGTTTTCACAGTTAGTTAGTCCTCTCTAGAGAGAGACTGAGCTCAACTGACTCATTTTACAGAATGGGAAACTGAGGCACAAGACTAAGGATATGAAAGAAACCACCTGGCATATGAGTAAGTGCCTGACTTTAGACTTCTACATTCACTCTATAACCATGCCTTCAACAGAGAGTTTGGGAAAGGGGCTCTTGACCATCATTCATGTTCTGTAGTCATTATCCTTTCATTTTTAATAATAACAATATTATATTCATATATATTATATTCATATAGTACTTTAAGTTAAAAAAAAAAGAAAACCTCTTTCCTCTCAGTAATTCTGTGAAAGTTTGACAAGTATCACTATTTTATCAATGAAAAATTCAGAGACTTCATGTAATTTGACTAAAGCCAAACAATTTATTGGATTAGAGGATCTAGAATTTGAGACAAACTTAGAGACCATCTAGGCTAACCCTCTCATTTTATAAGAGAGAAAACCGGTCCTAGAGAATAAAGTGACTTGCCCAATGTTATAAAGTTGATGAATGGCAGAGCCAGTACTGAAGCTTGGACCCTTTGGACCACAATTCAGTGTTCCTTCCACAACATGATGCCCACATGAATGATATGAACTCTTCATTTCTAGAACTGGAATAGATGTCCAGACAAGTTGGACTCCTTGTGCTCTGAACATTGCTTTCCCACCTCTGGACTTTTGAGCATGCAATTTCTTCCCTTCACTTGAAATACCCACTTTTATCATTCCAAATTTAACATTTCAGCATCCTCCTCCTTCCAGGATCGGTTCAAGTACCATTTCCTAAAAGACCTTTCACCCCTCTTTTCTGCTTCCATCTGGAAGGGACCCCTCTCCTCTGGACTTGTGTTGTGTTTCCTACTGTTGCATTCCCATGGTACTTAGTGCCTTTTATCAGAGATTGTCCCTGTGGGCCTATTTATCTCATTTCCCCTTAATAAAATTAAAAAGTCCTAGAGATTGAAGACAATGTCTTTCACAACTAGTCCCCCTTCCCAACACACCCCCTTCCCTTGATGCTTGGCAAAGAATCCTGAACAACTGATGAACTGTAGTTCTGGTGAAGTAATATAGGGAAACTATTGGCTGAAGACCCACCCAGGCTAAAATGAAGTCAGAGTGACTGAATACTCTATTCAACTTTTGTGCCAGAATCATCTGTTTTTCATTAGAAAGAACCTAGCAATGGGAGGAATAGTAAGCAGAGTTAGAGGCTGGGTAGAGACAGATTTAGGAGGGGAATGCCTAATTAGAGCTACTCATGAGCTGCCTCAGTGGGTGGTGGGTCCCTCACTCTCAACTGATGGGTCTCAGAGCAGAAGCTTGAAGGATATTTGTCTGGGATATTGTAGAAGGGACTCCTGTTCAATGTTTCATATTAATAAATTAATAAATATTTGTTAATTGAATTAAATTCAGGTCCAGAACAGACCAAATAAACTTTAAGGCCTGTTTTTCTAAAATAGTATTTTATTTTTTCCCAATTACATGTAAAAACACTTTTTAACATTCATTTTTTTAAAAATCTTGAGTTCCAAATTTTCTCCCTCCCCCTCTAATTTTATATACGTTACATATGTGCAATCATGTAAAAAAAAATTTCCCATATTAGTGATGTTATGAAAGAAGAAACAGACCAAAAAAGGGGGAAAAACCCACTAAAAAGTAAAGGAAGTGAAAAATATGCTTTGATCTGCATCCAGATTTCATCAGTTCTTTTTCTGGGTGTGGCTAGTATTTTTCACCATGAATCCTTTGAACTTGTCTTGAATCACTGTATTGTTGAAAATAGCTAAGCTATTTACAATTGATCATCATACAGAATTTTCATTACTGTGCACAATTTTCTCTTGGTTCTGCTCACTTCACTTTGCATCAGTTCATATAAGTCTTTCCGGGTTTTTCTGAAATCAGCTTTTGCTTGACATTTCTTTTAATAGTATTATATTATATTACATTACATTACATGGTATTACGTGACATTGTATTAAGTTACATTGTATTGTGTTATATTATATTGTATTATATGGCAATTATATGGCAAGACAATTTTTAGTATTCATTTTTTACAAGATCTTGAATTCCATTTTTTTCTCTCTCTCCTCTTCTCTTCCTAAAATGGTAGGCAATTTGATATAGGTTATGTATATGCAATTCTGTAGAACATATTTCCATATTAGTCACAGTTGTGAAAGAAGCAAACAGATCAAAAGGAAAAAAAAACATGAAAAAAAATCAAAGTAAGGGGTGCAGCTAGGTGGCACAGTGAATAGAGCACTGGCCCTGGAGTCAGGAGGACCTGAGTTCAAGTGCGACCTCAGACACTTACTTAACACTACTATCTGTGTTACCTTGGACAAGCCACTTAATCCCAATTGTCCTGCCTTCCCCCCTCCCAAAAGACAAGAAAAAAATTAAGTGAAAAAAGTATTCTTCGATCTGTATTCATAATCCATCAATTCTTTCTTTGGGTGTGTATTGCATTTTCCATCAGGAGTCTTTTGTACTTGTCTTGGATTGTTGTTGTGAGCAACTTGTGTTGCTGAGAAGAGTTAAGTCATCCATAGGTGACCATCACACAATATTGCTGATGTTGTGTACAATGTTTTCCTGGTTCTGCTTATTTCACTTTGCATCAGTTTGTGCAAGTATTTCCAGGTTTTTCTGGAATCTGCCAGTTCATCATTTCTTATAGCACGATAATATTCCATTACAATCATACAGCACAACTTATTCAGTCATTCCCCAACTGATAGGCATCTCTTCAATTTCCAGTTCTTTGCCACCACAAGAAGAGTTGCTAGAAATATTTTTGTACAAATTCACCCCCCTCCCTTTAAAAAATCTCTTCAGAATACAGACCTAGTAGTGATATTGCTGCATCAAAAAGCATATGCAATTTAATTTACCTTTAGTCTCCAGAATGGTTGGATCAGTTCACAATTCCACCAACAGTGCATTAGTGTCCTAATTTTCCCACATCCTCTCCAACATTTATAATTTTCTTTTTTCTGTCATATTAGTCAATCTGATAGGTATGAAGTAGTGCCTCAGAATAGTTTTAACTTGCATTTCTCTCATCAATAGTGATTTAGAGCATTTTTTCACTACATATAGCTTTGATTTCTTCATCTGAAAGCTGTAAGGCCTCTTTTAATGCTGAGATTTTATAATTCTCTGATCTTTCAGATAAAATGGTGGGTTCTCACAAAGCCTCATTCATTCATTCATTCAACAAATATCTATTATTGTTTATAAATTCAATTTTATTCTATTATCAGCTCAAATTATCTCCCTCAGACCTTCCCTCTTATCTCCCATGGAGAAAGCAAGAAAAACAAATCCCATTACAAAAATGTATAATCATGGAAAACAAATGACCACACTAGCCACATCTAATATATGTGTGTGTATACACACATACATGCACACACATATGTATATATGCACAAAGATAAACACATACATTTATACACACATATATATATGCATTCTATACAGATACAATATACAGCATGTGTGTATAGCTAAGTCTGTACTCTGAGTCTATCGCCTTTCTGTCAGGAGTCAAGTAGCATATTTCATCATGAGTTTATCTGGAATTGTGTTGATCAGAGTTCCTAAGTTTTTCAAAGTTGTTTGTTTTTTCAATATTGTTGTTATTGTATAAATTGTTCTCCTGCTTCTGTTTACTTCACTTTGCATTGGTCCATACAATTCTTTCCAGGTTTCTCTGAACCCATCTCCTTCATAATTTCTTTTTTTTTTTAAAATATGAATGAATGAATTTTTAACTTTCAACATTCACTTCCATAAGATTTTGAGATCCAAATTTTCTCTTCATCATTCTTTACAGCATATTCACTAACCATAAATTATTCAGCCATTCCCCAGTTGATGGGCACTCCTTTGGTTTCTAAGTTTTTGTCACCATGTAAAAAAGGTGCTATAAATATTATTGCATATATGGGTTCAGCTGACACCCCATTTTCTCTTTAAAGCAGAGTTCAAGACAGGGTTGTTAGAAGACTTTAATGAATGACACAGTAAGAAGATTGGGTTGTGAGCTCATATCATCACAGAATCTCAGAGTGGGGAGGGAACTCAGGGATGATCCAGTTTAGCCCCAACTGAAACAGGAATCCCTTTTACAATATCCCTAACATTGTCTTCCTAAATATGACCTACTTCTGGTGGGAGAAAACTCACTACTTCCACAGACAGCCAATTCTGCTTTTGAACGGCTTTAATTGTATTTCCTGATAGAGCCAAAATCTGCCTCTATCAAGTTTTTACCTCCTCTGGGGCCAAGTCTAATCCATTTTCCATATGTCAGTTCTTCAAATCAGAGGAAATCATGGTAAACAGAAAGAGCTCTGGATTTGTAATCAGAGGACCTGGATTCAGCTCTTTGCCCTGGCAGTTCCTACAGATGGAAAGTCACTTTTATTTTTCTAGCCTTCAATTTCCTCAGCAATAAAATTAGGGAGTTGGTCTGGATAATCTCTAGAGACCCCTCCTGCTCTAAATCTATGAGCCTATGAAATACTTGGAAACACATGTCATCTAAACCTTCCCCCTGCCTCATGTTATATATGTTCTCTCTTTCAAATTTCACAAAAATCCTATGAGGTAGTTCCTATTATCCTTAAAATGCAGAGAAAGAAACTGAGGCTAAAAGAGGTCAAGATTTGTCTAGGTCACCTAGACTATCAGAGCTTGGGTTTGATCCCAGGTCTCCCTGATTCCAAGGCCAATGTTCTTTCCACTACTATACTTCCACTAGAAGGTTACAAGGGTCCAGAGACAAATCTTCTCTAGAAATTTTACTCCCAGGTTCCCCAGTGACTTAAACATCTTCTGGCATCGGGTTCATTCCAGATCCATTTAATTAGCCATAAGTCTCTAAGACATGGGGTTTTAATTTTATTTGTGTCATGGATCCTTTGGCTGTCTGATGGAGCCTTTGGGACTCCTCAGAATGTTGTTTTAAATGCAGAAAATAAAATGCATATGATTACTAAGGAAACTAATTATATTGAAATACAATTGTCAGGTTTTTTAAGAAATGGGCTCAAGGACCTTTGATACTGTCTTCTCTCTAGATTTTCATGGCACTGCTATATCCTAGCTCTCCTTCTACTAGGAGAACTGCTCCTTTTGTCTCTCCTTTGTTGGGTCTTTATGGGTCACACATGCTAACTATAGGGGCCATTCTCCAAGACTCTGTCCTGGCCCTTTTGCTCTTCTCCCTCTATATGCTTTTCATTGGTGATATCATTAGTTCCCACAGTTTCAATTATCATCTCTATACAGATGACTCTTGGACCTACTTGTCCAGCCCTAACTTTCCTTCTGGCTTCTAGTCTCAAATCTCTGACTGCTTATTAGACATCAGGAATTGGATGTCCCAAAGACATCTTAAACTTGGCATGTCTAAAACTGAACTCATTATCTGCTCCTCCCCACAACCTTCCTCTCTTCCTAACTTCTCTGTAACTGACCAGGGTACCATCAACCTTCTAATCGATGATGCTTGAAACCTAGATTTCATCCTTGACTCTACTCTCCTCCTCATACCCAATTAGATGTCAAGTCCTATCATTTCTATTTTTGTAAAGTCTTTGGGGGCATATGCCCCCTTCTCTCCTCTGATACTGAAATCATCCTGGTACAGGCCCTCATTGCCTCGTTCCTGGATCACAAAATATCCCACTGACAATACTCTGACTCAAGTTTCTCCCTACTGCAATCCATTCCCCATTCATTGGTTAAATTGATCTTGACCATATCAACCCCCACTCCCCCAATAAACCCTAGTAGCTCCCTGCTATCTCCTGCTTAGCTTTAAAAAAAAAAAACATTTAATGGTATTTTATTTTTTCCAATTAAATGTAAAGATAGTTTTCAACATTCATTTTTGTAAGATTTTGAGTTCCAAATTTTTCTCCCTCTCTCTCTTCCTCCCCCCTCCCCAAGATAGCAAGCAATAGGTTATAGAAGTACAACCATATTAAATATATTTCCACATTAGTCATGTCATGAAAGAAGAATCAGGACAAAAAGAAAAAACCACAAGAAAGAAAAAACAACAACAAAAAAAGAAAATAGTCTGTTTCAATCTGCGTTCAGATACCATAGCTCTTCCTCTGGATGTGGACAGCATTTTCCATCACGGGTCTTTTGGAATTGTCTTGGATCATTATATCACTGAGAAGAACTAAGTGTGTCATAGCTGATCATCACACAATATCTGCTTAGCTTTTAAAGGCTTTCATAACCTGGCTGGAATGGGAATCTGAAGATCTTCCCTGCCCCTTGGCCCCTTGATAGGCTTAAGTGAATCTGACCACCTGCCCTGATTTGAAAATATACTCTGCCCTCTAATAGGCTGAATGTGGTCACATGAAGCCTGTGGCAGGAGGCTTGTTTTTCAGGAATGCCTACACCTTGCTACTTTGTGATTGGGCAGTGTGTTGAGGGTTGTGACATTTTCTGACCCAGGAGAAGGCTACATATATATACCCTGATGTGAGGTTTTGCTTTGGGTCTCACTTTGGGAAGAGTTGTGTGATTTGGACAGATGAGACTCTGGGCAGCTGTTGAGCCCCCCGGCTTTGAAAACCCAGACGTTGGTGCTTCCCTCTCTGGTAACTAACTAGGTATGGATGTAATGGTCAGACAGTTGGAAGTTCTATCTGCTGAACTGTGTTATTTTCTGTTATAACTTCTGTTTGTATTCTCTGAAGTTCAAAAATGCTGACTTTTCCCCCTGAACTAGGTAAATGATATATGTTTGATTGATTAAAGTAAGATTGTTAGCCCATTTTGAGTGGCTTTCCTTTAGAAAAGCAGAATCTTGGGTATGTTAGGGTGCTTGCTACTACACTAGCCCTTTCTTATTCTTCTAATCTCCCATTGTATTCCCCTTCCACATAGTCTGAGATCTGCTGACACTGGCCTCCTTCCTGTGCCTCCTACAAGACACTTCATCTCTAATTTTTGAGCATTTTCTCTGCCTGTCCCCATGGCTGGAATACTCTCCCTCCTCATCTCCACCTCCTGGCTTTTTGACATTTTTCAAGTATCACTTTAAAAGTCCACCTTCTGCTTGCAGAGGCTTTATGAATTCTAATTAATCTTAGGGCCTTCCCTCTGAGATGACCTCCAATTTATCCTGTGTATATTTTGTTTGTATGATGTGTGTGTGTGTGTGTGTGTGTGTGTGTGTGTGTGTGTGTGTGTGTGGTATCTTCCCAATAGACTGTGAGCTCTCTGAGATCTGGGACTACTTTTTTTTGTCTTGGTTTGCATGCCGAGAGCTTAGCACTTAGGCTCTTAATAAATGTTAATTGCCTCACTGACTGACTCTAGGTTAAGATCTCTTGCTCTATGTGGATGACATTCCCGAGTCATGTTTGGAAGATGGTAAAATGGAAGCAAGGAAGCAGATTGGCCTCACCGAAGAAAGAGTTGGTGTGTCATTGCAGGAATGGGAGGCCAGAAATGATCATCTCAGGCCTAGTCTCCTCCTGGGAGGCCAGAAAAAGCTTTCAGTTTTTCCACCAGATCTTCATTTAGTCTGATTTCTATCTGCCTCACTATTCAGGAAGAAACTTCTCTGGACTTGCTCTATTTAGTCTTTCAATGTGTCTCCTAAAGTTGATGTCCTGAATTGAACCCAGTCCTCAAGCTGATGGACCAGGGCAGTTCTGAGGGAACAACCAAAGTGTATGCCCTGGACTGGGCAGAGGTCCTGCCCTTGTTCCAGGGCATTAGACACAGTGCAAAGGTGAGAGGAATGCAGCTAGGAAATGATCATGCTTGGATCACAGAGGCTCAGGGCAGGGATCCACTTTTTAGGCCTCAGGCATTAACTTTGGGAGGTACCCTTGCTGATGACCCATCAGCCTGAATTCTCTGAGCTTTTGCAATTATTCCCACCCTACCTCCAGAGAATTCCCAAGGCTTTCATCCAAATAAGCCTTAAGCAAACCCTTTATAGTTCCCTATTCTCTGGAATTCAAGTGTGACACTTCTTTTGCTCACTAAGATAACAGAGCAATTGTCCCTGCCCTGTAAAAGAAATGTACATTTTTTCCTACTTACCCCCCAGAGATACTGGGAAGGATCAATTCAACAAACCACCATTCAATGAGAGAATAGATCTCAAAGCTCCTTATCAAGAATAAAATGCCCTGTGCAGGTATGAGATTAATTATGTTAGTAATACTCTCTTAAGCTTATGTGGAGTATTGGCACAGTATATAGTGGAGAGAGAGCTGACCTCAGAGTCAGGAAGATCTGGACCCAGTTTTGGCCAGAAATCCTGAGGGTCTTCCCCATTCAGATTGATTTTTTTTTTACTAGGTAAAGAAGCCATTCTCTGCCTTACTCCTCATTAAGCTTTCATCACGGAATGGACATTGCCTCAGTCAACCAGAGACCTGTTAAAGACCGTAGCTTGAAAAGACCAAGGTCCCCCACTGCATCCTGGGCCATCTCCAGTCACCCTAATATATTTGTGGCCACTGGACCCAGATGGCTCCGGAGGAGAAAGTGAGGCTCGTGACTACATCACTTAAATCCAATTCATGTCCTGTCATGGCATCACCTTCTCTTTGAGAACAAAGAACAAACAGCAGCAACAAAATCTCTGACACACACTGGCTGTGTGACTCTGTCATCCAGGAATTGTGACAAATCACCATTCTCTGGGGTCCAAGAAATTCCCTGTGGGTGTAAGTTACAAAGTAGGTGCCTTCTCTTAGTAGGAGTAGACTTTCTAGGAGTTCCCTACACCCATAAAATCACCTGTCTGGTCTCCATCAACAAACTTATGTAACATATATTACTTTTTCAAATTAATTTATTTACATTTCATTCCTCATAGTATCAATGGGAGGGTTCCTAGAGTCTAAAAATGTCAGTTATTTGTGATCACTGAGTTTGATCCTATCGTTCTCCAGAAGGAGTTGAGGCCCATGGGTATGTGTGTGCCTGTGAATGGAATAAAGTCCCAGAGCAATCTCAGCAGCTGAACTGGTTCTTGATAGTAGGTCTTCTACTGGTTGGTCAGCGTACTTTCAGTTGGTCAATCAATAAGCATTTATTAAGCACCTCTTATTCCACAGGCAGCTGGGCCTAGAATCAGGAAACTCTGAGTTCAAATCTGGCTTCTGACACTTACTAGCTGGATGTCCCTAGGCAAGTTACTTACCCCCTCTTTGCCTCAGGTCCTCATCTGTAAAATGGGCACACACTAGAGAAGGAAACAACAAATCACTGTAGTAACTTTGCCAAGAAAATCCCACAGACAACATCCATGGACACAACTGAACAACAACATTTGACAGGCGCTGTGCCAAGTACTGGGGGTAAAAAAGAAAGGCAAAAGGCAGTCTCTACCCTCACAGAACTCACTGTCTAGTGGGGAGAGAACAGGCAAAAGAATGTGTAGGTGATCCTGAAGGCCATAGGGAGAAAATCACTTGTCCAACGTCAAATGCTGACACACTATTAGAGGCAGGATGTAATGGTGTCCTGTAGCACTGAGGGGAAAAGGAGAACCCATCATTTCATGCATCATTTTTGACTAAGAGAAAGGTTCCGATGTATTCCAGCCATAAAGCTTTGAAGTCCCCAAAGAAATTCAGTTTGTCACAGAAAGGACAGTAGCTATTATGTGACTAAGTCTAAGGCCCGCCAGGCTCGGGTGTTCCACCCACCAGCTCTGGCTGCAGATAATTGCCTGTACCCTGCATTTCTCCTCTTCTCGCTGAACCTCCCACCAAGCTGTTTGCCCTCTATGAGGTAAAAAGAACTTCATGAGAGCATCTCTCGCATAGTGAGAGGGCCAGGACCAGGGCCCTGACCACCCAATCTCTGGCGTGATCTCTGTGTTTTTGTTCAGTGCCTGCTTACACCGTTGTCTGGAAATTACCCACCCACAGAATGATAGCTCTCCCACAGATCATTCCAGGCAGGGAAGAGATAAGGCAGGCCCCACTGAGCTGAGTCCAACTCCCTGGTTTCCCATAGAAACTACGTGTCAAGAAATAGCTGGTGGGTGCAGCAGCCCAAGGGGGAGGCTGATAGTGATGTTATTCTAACGGAATCCAAAAAATCAGAGGTCAGAGCTGGGAGGTTCCTCCTTAGAGCACATAGGTCACTGGCTTTAGAGCGGGAAGGGGCTTTTGAGATAGTTTTATGGGGGAGGGAATCAAGGCCCAGAGAAATCAAATGATTTACCCCAGGACCCCAGGCCCTATGGCCCTAGCTGAGCTTGGAATACAGATCCTTTGACCCCAGTTCCTGTGATCTCACCCCTATGCCATACTCTGTAGAACACAGAATGGCTGAACAGAGGCACCAGAACCTGCTTTTTTTCTAGAAGAGGAAACTGAGGCACAGAGAAGTCCAAACTCACATAGCTTTGTAAACTGCAGAGTATAATACAAATGTAAGTTACTGTTATTATTGTTATCTGGGAGGGGATTATAGTCAGTTATAGCTATGAATACATGTGAATAATGACCACAAATATTACATGTTTGCGTGACTTTGGAGGAAGTCATTTATCTCTTACAAGGCCTGGGTTTTTTCACTGATGAAATGAGTAAGTCGAATTAAATGACCTCTAAGAACCCTTTCAGTTTTGGCATCAGGTGATCTGTGCCCTCTGGTCTCTTCTAGGTCTGCTATTCTAGGCCTCCAAGATTATAACAGGAGGAAGGAGGTCCAGAAAGGCTAACGATGGGGGAAGGAGAGGAGGACATGCTAAGGGTACTATTTACAATTCCCAGCCTCATCCTAATTCTCATCTTCCTCCTTCCTCCATCAGTTTCCTCCTCTACAAAGTAGAGATCACAACTGTACTATTATGAAGATCAAATAAGTTAATGTATTTAAAGTGCTTTTTACTATTATACATTTTTTAAAACTTTATACATCCTGAGAGACAGTATGGGTAGTGAAAAGACAGACTTGGAATCAGGAATCAGGAATATCTAAGTTCAAATTCTGCCTTGGTTACTTATATTACCTTGGGTAAGTCATTACCCAGTGAGGTTTATTTAGGTTCAGTTTCCTCATCTGTAAAATGGGGATAATAATAGCACCTACTATTAAAACCCCCTACAACTCACCTCTAGACTCCCTTTCCAGACTTACTACACGTTTTCTCCCCTTCATGGACCCAGGTGGTATGTGTTTCCCTATCGGAGCGCAACTCAAAAGCAGTTCCTGGCCCAGGTTGCACCCAAGCTCCTTGTTTCCAGATCATGGGCTTATAAGATTTAGGCCTGGAAAGAACCTTAGAGATTATGTAGGATGATTTATTGTAAATAATAACAACTAGAAAAAGCCCCCAGTCTTGGTCTCTATCTGCCAAGTTCTTGGCAAATACTTTCTCCTTTAAATGAGGCACAGGGGGTTCAAGGCCTGTTCCTGGCCTCTAGATACAATCTGCTAGTTCCAGGTGAGCGAGGGAGTTTTAAATAAATCAGTTTGGGTGTTCCTCCTCGGTTTTGGCAGTAGTTACTCTTAGGCAGGGCAGACCCAGTGATCACAGCCATATCAGGCATGGAAATCAATAGAATTATTTCAGACACTGCCCATCTGGTGGAAGCACTGGGCTGCTAGAAACTGCCTCAGCTGGCTTTTAAAAAGTATCAGCCTGTTCTCCATTTCTTGCTCCCTGAGGATTATTCTGCCAATAGTTTACTATGTGACCGTGGATGAGTCATTTCCTTCTCTAGGTCTCGGGTTTTTTTTTCTCTATAAAAGGAGAGGGTTAAATCCAAAGACACCTATGTTTCAATCCTATGTTCCCCACATTGGCTCTGGCTGTGATCTTGCTGAGGAGAGAGCTCCAAAAGTAATGACAATAATATGAAAATTCCTGTTTATCTAGGTGTTTTATTATTTTATTTTTTGGCTTTTTTTTTTGGAGGGGGGAAGGCAGGGCAATTGGGGTTAAGTGACTTGCCCAGGGTCACACGGCTAGTATGTGTGTCCAGTGTCAGAGGCCGAATTTGAACTCAGGTCCTCCTGACTCCAGGGCTGGTGCGCTGCCCCTATCTAGGTGTTTTACGTTGGCAAAGCCTTTTTATATATTACCTCATTTTATCCTCACAACAACCCTGTGATGGATCAATTCATCATTCACCAAGCATTCATTGAGTACTATGTACCAGGCACTGTGCTTGGGGACTGGGGTTGCAAAGACAAAAATGCAACAATCCCTTTCCTCAAGGAGCTTACATTCTATTGGAAGAAACAATACACAGACAAGTTTATTATAGATAAGATATACAAAAGATGGCAGCAAGGTAATGCAGTGGAGAGAGTACTGGGCTCAGAACTCAAGAAGACTTGAGTTCAAATCCAGCCTCGGACACTTACTAGCTGTGTGACCTTGGGCAAGTCACTTAACCCTATTTGCCTCAGTTTCCTCATCTGTAAAATGAACTGTAGCAGTAGAGGGCAAACCACTCCAGTGTCTTTGCTAATAAAACCCCAAAAGGGGTCAATCACAAAGTCAGATACAACTGAAATAACTGAATAACAACCACAAAGATATATGAACATTAAACACAAAATAATTACTAGGGATTAGGGGAGGCACTGGTAACTGGGGTGGAATCAGGAAAGTTTCCTAGAAGAAATGGCATTTGAACTGGACTCTGAAGGAAGCTAAGGAGTACAAGAGGCAGAGGTAAAGAGGGAGAGCATTCCAGGAATGGGAAGGGCCTATCTGACTAGATTCTATAGAGTATGCCAAGGGGAGAAGTATGTAATAGCCAGGAAAGGTAGTCTTAGAATTAGGTTGTGAGGAGCTTTAAAACCAACAGCAATATGAATGGAGCACCGGCCCTGGAGTCAGGAGGACCTGAGTTCAAATCCAGCCTCAGACACTCAACACACTTACTAGCCATGTGACCTTGGGCAAGTCACTTAACCCCAAGTGCCCTCCAAATAGCAAAAAACAAACAAGCAAAAACCAATAGCAACAATCGCTGACATTTACATGGTGCTCCAAGGTTTACAAAATGCTTTACATATATTAACTCACTCCGTCCTCACATCAATCCTGTAGGTGCTATTATTATTCCCATTTTAGAGAGGAACAAACCGAGGCTGAGCCAGGACACGCAGCTAGTCAGCATCTGAGGCAGGATCTGAAGTTAGGTTTTCCTGATTTCACATCCAGCATTCACTTCACTAGTGACACCATCTCTCAATGGCTGACATTTCTGTAACATCAATTCAGATACGTTATCTCATTTGATCTTCATGACCAATGTGCAAGGTATGTGGTAGGCATTATTTATGCCCATTTTATGGATGTAGAAACTGAAGCTTGGAGAGACATAAGCTGCCCAAGGTCACAGAGCTAGTAAGGGGCAGAGCTAGGCCTAACATGCTAGCGGGTACTCACTCAAGTCAGACAGTCAGGGCCCACACATTCCTGGTGGGCAGTCAGCCACATCCAACCTCTATTTGCTTGGCCCTGAGATAAGAAGGGTGAGAGGGAGGGAAGTGGGAAGCCATGGTTTCTCATCCTCGTCCAACGTGCTGGGTGTTGCCCAGAAGACTTCCCTATAATAACAGCAGCTCTGAGAACTGGGATGGGGTCATAGGATTGGAGATGATGGAGATGGAAGGACCTTAGAGGCCATTCAGCCAGAGCCCTTTATTGTACAGAGGGCAATCTGAGGCTGAGAAGGTAAACAGCTTGTCCAAAATGACACAAATAGGAAGGAACTTCACAGAACAAATTCCCTTTTAAAAAAAGGATTTGTTCTGTAAAACTTGGACTCAGTCAAAAAGTCAAATCCAAGGACCTGGAAGGCCACATGTGGCCTCAAGGCTGCAGGTTCCCTACCCCTGGAGGCTCAGTCTTGCCCAGAAGCAGGAGCTGGGTAAGCTGACCTCAACAGCAGCCTTTCAGGCCTGGGGGGATCTATAGCTCAGGTTCTTAACCTAAAGTCCATGGATATATGTGAGGGATATGTGAACTTGGATGGGGAGAACAATGCTTCTCTCTTCATTTACCTCTAACTGAAATTTGGCGTTTTCTTTAGTTACTTAAAAACATTCAGGGTCCGTAAGCTTTACCACACTGTTAGAGGGGTCAGTTACACAAACAAGGTAAAGAACCATTGGACTTTGGGAATGGGAAGAAGGCTGGAGAGCTCTCTAGAAAATCATCCACAGCAACTAGACA
>NW_027187360.1:3326169-3453056 GCF_028583685.1 Petaurus breviceps papuanus | reverse complement strand
AAGAAGGCTGGAGAGCTCTCTAGAAAATCATCCACAGCAACTAGACAGTTCTGCCTGTGCCTCTGATTCCCTCTCTTCCCAAATTTGACTTCTTATAATCCCATCCTCCTAACGTCCTCAGCATTACATGTCACCCTGTTGTGCACCATGACTTCTAGTCCTGTTTAGTCAGAGTTGGCTTTGTCAGGACAGGTCAGGATGTCGGCGTCTTTGAATCAGACTTGGAGTGCTCTGGAGATTGGAAAGATCAGAGCAGGTCGATAGAGGAGACTAGTTAGGGGCAGGAAGGAGGAACGTGCAGTCATGAAAGAGGGAATGACCTGCCTGGGACAAAGATCCCCAGGCAGCACAAAGGGCCAATCCAAACTAAGACCAGGCTGAGAAAAGAACAAAATAAAAACAAAACCCAGACACCACAGGGGAAAAAACCCACCACATTCCAATTTCCCAGAAAGGCAGAGGAAAAGGCAAGATAGTGGCCTAATCTGAAAAGCTAACAAGGGCCCAACAAAGTCGTCTGAAGTCTGAGAGTTTTCTCAGTTCCCTCCACCCTTCCCTCAGGTTTCCAGGACTCCTTTGCTTTTTGTCCTCTATGGAAATTTACTCTCAGAAAGGGCCTAAAACTCACTCATTCTCCTTTGTGAATGACCAATAACCTCCCACCCCTACCCCCTCCCTGCCAGACATGAGCACATTCATACATGCACACAAGAAAATTATTGCTATGTTTTCTTTTTGTCATCTTCATTTCCAAATCTATTTCTCCCACTCCCCTATCCAGGAAGCCATCCCTAAACATTTTAGAAAGAAAGCAGATCAGAAAAACAACCAAACACATATGCTGTGTCTGATAGTGATGAGGTTGAGGGGTACCCCAAAATGTTGGAGTGCAGAGTTGTCTTTAAAGAATTTGCTCAGGCTGTCTCCAAATCAAGTAAAGGCATTTATTGCAGATAATACAACACACCAAGCAGGCTCCTCTCTCCTTTAAGGGAGACAAAGCCTAAGGCAGGCCCCAGCTTAAGGAGGGGTGGCAGTCCACAAGGGAGAGGAGGGACCCCCAAGGGAAATGGCCACTTAAGGGGATACCTCTCACTAAAGGGAGATGCCTATCAAGGGAGACCCCAGTGTAAGGGAGACCCCAGTTTGAGGAGACAGGTCCTTAAGGGAGATATCCACTAAGGGAGATGCCCCTTAAGAAGGACACCCTCTAATTAAGGAAGATGCCTACTAGCCAAGAGAGGCTCAGGGTTCTTATAGGGGAAAACCTGCTCTGAGCAGGGAGATGAGGTAACTAGGGGCAGTAGCTCAGAGTTTTGGCATTATTATTTATTATTATTTTTATTATTCCATTGTTCAGCCCAGGGCAGAGGGGCTAGGGGACCCCAGTTAGTTTCCTGTTTCATTGACCAGCCTTCTTGAACATCATTGTCTCCTAAAGTGGTTTTAAGTAGTATTTGCAATAATGGGCTCCTCATTGGCCACTCCATTTGAATCTCATCAATAGCACATGCAGTATTCTAAGCCTATAGCTCCCCATCCCTACAAACAGGGAAAGGAGGTACATTTTGTTTCTTTCTTTCTTTTTTGCTTTTTTTTGGAGGGGGGAAGGTAGGGCAATTGGGGTTAAGTGACTTGCCCAAGGTCACACGGCTAGTATGTGTTAAGTGTCTGAGGCTGGCTTTGAACTCAGGTCCTCCAGGGCCTGTGCTCTATTCACTGTGCCTTGAGGTACATTTTCTTAACTTTAAAAGTGTTAAAGGAATGATGACGAGGGGGAGCATTACAAGGCAGTCCATTAAGATGACAGACTCCAAAACCATGTGTGTTTCAAGTGGAGATAACAGCAAAAGCAAAGGCATAGAGATAGGAACAGAGAGTTCTAGAATTCTAGGGTACATCAAGGAAACTGATTTGGATGATTTCTAATTTATCCTCTATGTAGCTTATTTGTACATTGTAGTTTGCATGTCATCTCCCCCATTAGATTGTAAGCTCCTTGAGGGCAGGCACTGTCTTTTATCTTTGTATCTTCAACACTTAGCACAGAGCCTGGGTTAGGTGGTGCTTAATAAATGTTTATTGGCTGATCAGTTGACTGACTGGAGCATAATTTTTCTTTGGGTGAAATTTAGTTGAGATTGAACTAAAAAATCCATTTAGAAATCCTGTACGAGTCTACATGAGGCTGCATGCTGTGATTTTAGAATTCTGTGCTCATAAGAGAATGTGATAGGCTTCATAGCATAATGGTTAGCCTGCTAGCCTAGGAGCCCTAACTCTGGCTGTGTAACTGTGGACAAGTCACAAAACCTCTCTGTGTTCTAGGTACCTCTCTGATACTAGTAGTGGTCAAACATGTGCAGTGGAAGGCATATCTTCACCTTGGAGTCCCCTACACTAATAAAATCTCAGTCCCAGTCCCTCTCCCTATCTCTGATAGCCAGTCTGACAGAGAGGATGGATACTTGTACCAGTTATCTTGGGCTAAGGATCCTTGCTCTATCTACCTCACAGGGTCACTTGGAGGAAAAACACTTTGCCAACTTTAAAGGGCTTAATCAAGGGTAAGGTGAGAAGATGCTAAAATTCTAAAGAATGGAAATAGAGATATTTAGACTGTTAATTCGAAGGCTTGCTCCTTCTAAGGAAGTGCTGAAAGGGATGTCTGGAAATAGGCCTTCATTTTCCCAAACAGATCTAATCCAAGACTTTCGTGTTTTGGGTGGGGACCATGCACTGATTTCTAAGAGGATCCTCTTTTTCTGCCTCCCACTGCCTCATAATGGCTGCTTGTCTAGATGGTAGTGGTCCAAGGATGATTCCCATAAGGCCATGTGAGATTTATGAGAAGGCCAGGGAAGGCCAGCTGGTGCCCAGAAATCCATTAAGTCCAGCTCCCTTGCTCTTCCTCTCCCTGTCAGAGATTGAGTCAGGTTGGGGAGGAGGAGGCAGGCCCTGGAAACACATCTAGAAGGAAGCTTTGCCTTAGTGAGACACCATCGGGGCTCTGCTGTTGGGTTTGTGTGCTCTGGAGAATATAACCCTAGCACGAGGTCAGGATCTGATGCAGGGCTCATGTATTACTGGCTTCCAGCTGTCCAGATTCTCTGCTCCATGATTTGCAAAGTTTAATGTCTTTCTTGGAGAGTTTATTGTTGGCCACTTAGGAGGAGGCAGGATGGTTGCCAAAAGGTTTAGAGTCTGGGCCCTGAATAACCCAACCATCCCAAGCCCCCAGGATTTGGAGGGCAAGAAGGACTTCCTACTTCCTTCAGTTTCACTGAAACATTGATGGAATCCATTGTTCCTCTCTGTGCAGACTAGGAATTCTCATCGTGCTCTGGAAAAGCCTGTCTCTGGACGGCAAGATGGGCTGAAGTCACTGCCCAGGTAAGGCTTGCATGGTGACTACGCAGTCCTGAATTTATGCCTCAAACAGGCAGGTCAGTCAATCAACTCAGAAGGCCAAACATCGGATGCTAGTGTCTGTTTGCTGGTATGTCTCTCTGCTCTACCACATGTATTTCTACCTTCTGATCAAATTAGTCAGTTGTATAGTGGAAAGAGCCCTGAGCTTGAGACAAGAAGACCTGGGTTTGAGCCTAAGCTTTGCCATTCACTACCTGGTGACTTTGGGCAATTAACTTAAATTCTCTACCAGCCTTGACCCCCATCTATAAAATGGGGCTGGATTATATGCTCTCTACATTTCTTTCCTGCTCTAAATACCATGAACCTACATCCTACTAATTTTTCATAGGATTTAGAAGTATAAGGGACCATAGAAGTCACCTATTCCATCCAACCTCAATTGAAAGACAAGAAAATCAAGACCCAGAGAAATGTAATACTTTGTCTAAAACCACACTGACAAAAAGTAACAGAGCCAGGTTGTGAATTTAATTCATCTGACTTCAAATACAGTGATTCTTTCTACTGTATCCTTCCTTTTTCTCAAACATACCTTCATGCCTTTGTATACTGTTTCCCCTTCCCAGGATACCCTCTCTCTTTTCTCAGCCTACTTTTGAGACCAGGTTAAGTTTTATAACCCTGTAAAGACCTCCCTGACCACTCTCAGGTCTCCTTATCTGAATTATAGCACTCTACCATCAAAGGTTCATAGATTCTGAACTTAGAGGAACCTCTATATAATCGTGTCCAATTGCCTCATCTTACAGCAGAGGAAGCTTAGAAGGAGACATGACTCTTATCTGGTAATAGAGCTAGGAAATATCAGAGCTGGGATTTGAACATAGTTCCTCCAACTCCAAATACACAACTATGCCTACTATACCACTTGGGATGCAGCCTAGCTGTACCTTTGTGAAATTTTGGAGTGTATTCCTATGAGTGATAAGTGACTGGGAAAGGATGTGAAACAAGTGACTCATAGGTCAGTGGACACATGGAGAAGGGGTCAACCAAGGCATCATGATTGTTGGGAATGGTGACATGCTCTTGGAAAACTCATCAATAGGAAAGGCCTTGGAGTTGCAAGCTGAGGTTGGCCTATGGTTCCCCACAAGACCTGGCAAAGGGCTGAGCTCACTGGAGGAACTTAGTAAAGCCTTGCCACGGGATAAATGAAAGATGGAATGAAAGAATGAGTGGATGATAAGGGCGTGAATGAGTAAGTGAATCAGTCACTGGTACATTCCAATTCTGTATACAAACACATGACTGTGGAGGAGGCCAAAGCTGCTCTGGCCTGACTCAGGAACAGGCAGTGAGGGCACAGCTGGAGACTCCAGCATTTTTTTGTTAGCTCTATCTTGTTTATTAAGTGTTCATCTTCACAAGTTAACACCATGGGGAGGTGGAGGTAGGAGTGGGGTGGGGACCAGCTATGCTGCTTCCCCAGAGTCATTGTGGACAGATGGAGAAAGAGATGGTGCCCAAGAGCAGTCAGTGGAGAGGAGAGGAGAAATTGAGAGGTAAGAGAAGAAAAACAATGTGGTGCATGTGGTCAGCAGACAGGTGAAAGGACCTCTCTGATCAGAGGGTTGGGATGTGTCCAGTCTACAACTCCTCCTTCATACTGGCCTGAGACTGACCCTAGGGAAGTTTCATAACCTCCTTCTCTCTTTCAAATGTTCCCTTTTCTATTTTAGCTTTTTCCAAGTCATATTCCCTGCTTTGCTTCAGTTTCCCCATATGTAAAACAAAGGCATTGAACTCCATGATCTCTAAGGTCCCGCCCAGCTCTGACAGCCTATGTTCTGTAGTCTATATTCTGAAAGTCTGCATTCCTCCTCCTTATTCCTATAACAGCTTTTGATTTTCATTGTGATTTGCTAAGGAACAACGCAGTCCTTTGGCCACAAATATAACACCTCTGGTCCACAACTCCACAGAAGTTTGGCCTTTGAGTTGCTTTATCAGAAGCAAGAATAAGAATCATAGGTTTGGAGCTGGAAAGGACCTTAGAAGGTTATCACATCTAACTCCTTCATTTTATAGCTGAGGAAACTGATCCAGAGAGAGTTTAAGTGCCTTTCCAGGATTACACTCCTAGGAGGTGTCTAAGGTTGAATTTGAACCCAGGTCTTTCTGACTTTCCAGTGCTCTGTCCACTGTGCCGTGGTTCACTCCATTTAAGGAGGGGGCCCAGGTCAGCCGTCTCTTCATTTCTTATTTGGCTCTGCACTCTTTTGGACTTCCTTATGCTTCTCCATTCAGCTTCCTCACTGGCTACCTTCTCCCCCCTACCCTCCTGTGGAGCTTCCTTTTGTGTGTCTCCCCTTATTAGATTGTAAGCTCCTTCAGGGCAGGGCCTATTTTTCTTTGTTGCTTATATTTGTATCCCCAGAGCTTAACACAGCATCCTTCACATAATAGGTATTTAATAAATGTTTATTGACATTTCTCTTTGTAGTCTGCATTGACAAAGATGGCTAGCTATGGGTAAAGTGGAGAGTGTATTGATTAATAAAATGACTAATGAGTGTTGGTCTGGGCCTGGCATGTGGGGGCATAAAGACAAAGAGTTCCTTTTTTTTTTTTTTTTGCTTTTTGGAGGGGGGAGGGCAGGAAATTGGTGTTAAGTGACTTGCCCAAGGTCACACGGCTAGTAAGTGTTGTGTCTGAGGCCGGATTTGGACTCAGGTCTTTCTGACTCCAGGGCCTGTGCTCTATTCACTGTGCCACCTAGCTGCCCCAAAGAGTTCTTAGTAGCAATTTAGAGAGGATGATAAGACTCATATACCTGAAAATATTCCTAAAGGTGCCAGACAGTATATAAGTATTAGATGAATTTAGTGGAAAGAGCCCCAGATTCGTTGCTCAGAGGTGTAAATCAAATAGGCTTCATCCATGGATTCGGTTCTGTTGCTTACTGGCTTTGTTACCATGGGCCAGTCTCTCTCAACCTCAGTTTCTTTTGCTGTGAAATGAGAGTGAGGAAAGTGTTAATGAAAAAAAAAAAATACTGATTATTTATTTATTTAGTATTTTATTTTTTCCATAGCTATTATATGTAAAAACAATTTTCAACATTCATTTTAAAAATTGACTTCCAAATTCTATCCCTCCCCACCCCCCTCATTGAGAAGGCAAGCAATTTGATATAGATGATACATGAGTAGTCATGAAAACATATTTCCATATTAGTCATGCTGTAAAAGAAAACATAAACGAAGTAAAAACCCAAGAAGAATAAAGTTTAAAAAAGTATGCTTCGATATGAATTCAGACTCTATAATTTCTTTCTCTGGGAATGGATAGCATTTTTCATCATAAATCTTTTGGCATTGTCTTGGATCATTGTACTGCTGAGAAAAGCTAAGTCATTGATAATTTATAATGACCAATATTGGATGCAGAGAGTAGATGCCTAAGGGTGGGGAATGTGGTTAGTTTCTATCTATTTGAATATTTCTAGATTCTATTACAGTGTTAGTAGGTGGGCAGCTAAGTGACGCTGTGGATAGGGTGCTGGGTCTAGAGTAAGGAACACAACATTAAATTCAGCATCAAACACTTATTAGTTATATGACTTTGAGTAATCTCTTTTCCCCCCAGTTTCCTCAACTGTAAAATGGGGATAATAATACCACCTATTTCACAATATTGTTGTGAGGATCAAAAGAGATAATATCTGTAAAGCACTTAGTGCAGTGCCTGACACACAGTAGGTGATCTTAAAAATGCTTGTTTCTTCCTCCCTCCCTCCCCCTCCATTACAAAAGAGTGTTCAGTAATAGAGGGGCATGTAAAGCCAAGCAACTGAGCAGCTCTCCTGAGGACTGCTGCTGTGAATAACTTAAAGAATCTAATTGCATAGTATAGTGAACTCTCTATTTATTCAGCAATAAAATAAAGCAAAACATTCAAGAAACTAAAGCACAACATTCACAACAATATAACATAACAACTTACTTCTAAAGTGGCCACATAGTCTTAAACAAAACATACCATTCAGTAAGTCACAATCTCTTCAATCAATATAGAGTACCCAAGTCAAGTCTTCTTTCATCTTGACTCCAGGCTGGTTTCCAATCATCCCTAAACCAATCATCCTTAAGGAGTAATTATTCTTAAGCCAAACATCCTTAAAGTACAAAGGTCATCCACCCCTAAGTCACAGTAAGTCACAATATCATCAGTCAGCACTGAGTACCCAAGTAAAGTTCTCTTTCATCTTGACTCCAGGCTGACTTCCAAACCCCATGGCTGGGGGTGGCTAGGTGGTGCAGTGAATAGAGCACCAGCCCTGGAGTCAGGAGGACCTGGGTTCAGATCCAGCCTCAGATACTTAACACAAAAACTAGCTGTGTGACCTTGGGCAAGTCACTTAACCCCAATTGGCCTCCAAAAAGCAAAAAACAAAAGCAAAAAACACATGGCTCCTCTTCCATGCTCCTAGCTCTTGCCTGGATTCACCCAACTGTTGACTGAATTCACAGGTAGGCAGTTTTTCCAGCTCTTGCCTGGATTCACAGGCAAGAAGCTCTCTGCTCCAGCTCTATATTGCAGCTCATGGGGACTGCTCTGGTCCAAGCTCTTCACAGCTTCTGTTTCTAGGAAAACAAAGCTCAATAGGACTACAATAATATTTACACACATTGCTGGCACTATAATCTCAATTCACTTTCTGTCTCAGAAATAGACACAAATCAACAGACATAGTGCTTCTGTTTGACAAAATAACACCAGCACAGAACAACAGACAGAACAACAAAGTGCTGACATCACAAACATTCTCTTAGCTCTGCTTGGTCCCAGCTTGTGCTTGAGCTTTTCTCTGCTCTACTCCTTCCTGTTCTGCCCTTCCTGTTCTGCTCTTCCGGCAAGCTCCTCCCACCCTGGGCTCCCATGTGATGATGTTAGGCCTATTAAGGGCAGGGAAGGTCTCCAAACTCCCTTAGGCCTATTAAGGGCAACACAATGTACACTGTTTCCAACAAAAACTGGACACAATCAAACTCGAGGCTCAAAGGTGCTTGAATAGCTGAAACAAGCAGCAAAGTACTACTTTGCTTACCATTACAGGGCAGCACATTGGGAAATGACTACAGCATAAAAACAAAAGGTATCCATACAACTTTTCAAAAACTAACATAAAATGAGGACTAGACTAGACTATCTCAAAGGTCCCTTCCAGCATTGACTTTTTATGCTCCAGGTTTTATCCATGACAAGCACCTAATAACATCAGAAAAAAAGAAATTGATATTCTAACAGACAGGAAAATCAAGAAATGGCTGGTTACTGATGTGGGAGTTCATTTATTAACAACTGTCTATTCATAGTTGAACTACCAACTTGTGAAATCAAAGGCTAAAAGTCAGTACTTTCTGGTGAAAATGGAAAGATATGAAAAAGGAGAAGATACGGCATGTAATGGAAATACCTCCAGAGTGATTTAGATAAACTATTAAGGTAAAAAAAAAAAAAGAAGTGGATAAAAGTATAGACATTGACATAAACTATCACTATTTCTTTTTTTTTTTTTTAAGCAATCGGGGTTAAGTAACTTGCTCAAGGTTACACGGCCAGGTGTTTCTGGGTGGGTGCTAAGTGTCTGAGCCCGGGATTTGATCTCCAGGTCTTCTCAACACTGGAGCCAGTGCTCTTACTCGCTGTGCTACCTGGCCGCCCCAACTATCACTATTTCTTAAGGAAGTTAAGCTGATTTAAATCATTTGCCACAACAAAGAGATCACCTTAAGCAGCTTGATATCTTTGCCAAATGGAGTAAGATGACAGCCAATGCCAATACTGAGTTAAAACATAAACTTGTTAGGAAAATCATATAGAGGAGGATGGTAGAAGAGTAGTAGTGCTTCATAAAACAGCAAGAAGAAGAGGAGAGAAAACAAGTTTAAAGAAAGATGGCAACCTGCTCAGTGAAGTCAGATAATTCTAAAAGCACTTAAGGATGACGAGGACGACAACAACAAAGAGACCAAAAAAAAAATGTAAAAGATCTGTCAAAATTTCCATAACAAACTCTTTTCTCCATCAGTAACTATGGCGTCATCACCTTGGAACCTCAACATCATAATCCCTAATGTGCTGCTTGAAGAAATAGCTATGTCACTGAAGCCAACAAAGATGGGAAGAATGTCACTTGAGTATAGACAGAGGTGGTTTACACTGAAAGTGACACAGTTTTGAGGATGTTCAGAAATTGGTTCTCAAGATATCAGAAAGAGGTAGTATATTAGATGCTTGGGATGGGGAAGAAAATACAGGCAATTGAGGAATTACCAAAAATTAACCAACTCATATGCCTGTTTTCCCACTCTACTTCCATATTCCCAAGGGCATAAGTAGCTATTACAAATGTCTGCAAGACATCTTTATAGATATACAATATTGACTGAGGGGCATAGTATACAAGATCTTATTATGCTTATTTACTGTTTGTTGACTATACAAAAGCATTTTAATTGATAGAGCAAAATGCTAATTTAAAAGATCTCAAACAATGAGTTTCCTGAATATTAAATTTATAGGAGATTTCCTTAATGATTATAATAATAATAATGTCAGCAAGCATCTATGAAGTGCTTTAAGGATTGCTAAGTGCTTTATATATGCTATCTCAGTTGATCCTCTCAATCACCCCTTGAGGCAGGTACCATAATGATCCTCATTTTACAGCTGAGGAAACTGAGGTTGAGAGAAGTTAAGCAACTTGTCCATGGTCACACAACATGTAAGAATTTAAGTCAGGATTCTCTCTTGGGTCTTCCTGACTCCAAGTCCAACACTCTTTATTTACTATGAAACCACAAAGATAATTTTTTTTAAAGGATTCTCTGAATCTCAGTATCAAGTAAGAAATAAAACAGGGAAATGTATGCTTATTAAAGGGCAACTATTAAAGGGCACAATGGTTAGAGGAACAGACCTGGAGTCAGAAAGATTCATCTTCATGAGTTCAAATCTAGCCTTAGACACTTAGCAAAGAGTCAGATACAACAATGATCATTAAAGGTATTTGTTACTATCAAGGAGGATGTTTAGTGAAGAATCCAAATGGATTCCATACACATAGGGAAATCCTCCAGATGCTCCCATTTGCAAATGATATTGTACTGATTACATCAAGCTTAGAACATTGCAAACATTAGAAAATTTCCTAAATTAAATCCATAATCAGAAGGAGCTATTTCAAAGAATAGAAATAGATTGGGGAGAGTTTTTTAAGGGCAAAGCAGGAAAGTCCAAGTGTCTTGAAACTGAAATCCTGCCTACCAACAGTGCTTCATTCTTCTGGTTAAGCATTGCCTTCTCCAGGCCTTTCTGTTAAAATATAAATCTTCTTTAAATGGGGAACTGAGTTACCTAATTCTTGCTTAGATTTTGGGAAACCCATTTTATCAACTTTCCCCTGCTTGATAGGTTGGGACACTGGGCACCCAGACAAGAAGAAGAGAAATGAGTAAAGGAGAGTGGTTATACCAAAGACAAATGTCCCAAACTTGCCATTGGCTTGCCCTGCCTTTAGGTATCTAACCCAAGAATGTTCATTAAGTCCCTGTGCCATAGGAATTAGAGCTGGAGGGGACCTTAGAGATAATTCTTACTATCCTCTTGCTTTACAGATGGGCCAGAGAAGTTAAGTCAGTTACATAGATAGCAAATAGGAAGCCTGGAATTTGATTCCAGGTTGTATGGTTAAAAAACTAGAGTTCAATTTTCACCACACCGAGCAGTTCCTCTGTGTTATTGATAGTGAAATAAAGACAGGGAGAGAGAGACAGAGAGAGAGACATACAGAGAGAGAGAGAGACAGAGACAGAGAGAGACAGAGAAAGAGAGACAGAGAGAGAGACAGAGACAGAGAGAGAGACAGAGACAGAGAGAGAAGAGGAAGAAGAAAAAGAAGAAGGAAATACAGAGAGAGAGAGAGAGAGAGAGAGAGAGAGAGAGAGACTGAGGCAGAGGCAGAGGCAGAGACAGAGACAGAGAGAGACTACCTTTGATTTATCATTGACCAAAGCAACATTTTTCTGTTTTATTCCCAAATGACTAATTCATAATATTTAGATTGCTGACTGGAGGACGGAAAAGCTACTTAATTTCCTAGGATCAAATGCACAAAGACCTGTTGATCATGGAATGCAATGGCAGTGGAGCAGGAGAACATCTGTCCACTGGGTGTAGGATTTCCTTCAGTTTCATGAAGGATAAATATTGCCTGTTCCTCTCTGAGAAGGAATATCATACCTATTTTATAATGGAGAAACAGAGGCTCAAGGAAATGAATGATTTTCTGCTTCACAGATAGTAAGTACAAAGGAGCTCGGTGAAAGAAGATTTCTCTGGGTGGAGGGGGTTTCTGGACATCTTCACGGAGGTGTCAGGACTTAAGTGTCAATGGGTTCAACTTAACCAGGTGAAGAGGAAGGGTCTCAGGTAAATGTGAAGTAAGTGGAATAGTAATGGAAAGAACATGAGAGTAAAGGGTTAGGAGATCTGACTTCACACCCTAGTTAGTTATATGACCATGGACAAGTCTGAGCTTCATTCTTCTATTGGGTGACATAAAGATTATAGTACTTGTATTTCCTACTTCACAGAGTTGTTTTGAGGAAAGTGCCTTTCAAAACTTAAAAGGCTATAGAGACACAAGTGAGTTAATACTATTATTACTAATAAGAGCAGGAGGCAGATATGAGACTGGTAAGTGGTGGATGGTATAGGAGCAGAACAGTTTATTTATATGGATAGTAGGAGATACAGCTAGAGGAGTAGTTTGAGTTGGGTCATGACCTAGTGTAGTCACAGACATTGTTGATTATCTCCAATTTATCCTGTCTAGACCTTGTTTATTCCTGTGTACACTGTGCTCCTGGTTCTGCCCACTTCACTTTGCATCAGATTATAGTTCCAGGTTTTTCAGAGAGCATCCAGCTGGTCATTTTTTATTGCATTATTGTATTCCATCACAATCAGATAACACAACTTGGTTGGTCATTTCCCAATTGATGGGCATCAGCTCAATTTCCAATTTTTTGCCACAATAAAAAGGGTCACTATATATATGTATATATATATATATATATATATGTTTTTTTTTCTTTTTTGTTTTTTTTTTATCTCTTTAGGGTCAAAGGGTATACATGGTTTTATAGCCTGTAGGGCATGGTTCCAAATAGCTCTACAGAATGGTTGAATGAGTTTACAACTCCATCAACAATGCATTAAGGGCTCCATTTTCCCACATCCCCTCAAACATTTGTCATTTTCTTTTCATTTTAGCCAATCTGAGAGGTGTGGGTGGAACTTCAGAGTTGTTTTAATTTGCATTTCTCTAGTCAACAGTGATTTAGAACATTTTTTCATATAACTATAGATAAGTTTGATTTCTTTGTCTGAAAACTGCTTGTTCATATCCTTTGACCATTTATTAATTGGGAAACAGCCCTTAGTTTTATAAATTTGACTCAGTTCTCTATATATTTGAGAAATAAAGCCTTTATCAGATACTTGCTATAAATTTTTTTCAGTTATGATTACTATTTTTCCACCCTGTTTATCCTACTATCTCTTTCCTTGTACTCTGTCCATCCTCAAAAGTGTTTTGCTGCTTACTACCACCTCCCCCAATCAGCCCTCTTTTCTATCAGTGCCCCCTTCTCTTATTCCTTTCCCTTCCTACTTTTCTGTAGAGTAAGACAGATTTCTATACCCAGCTGAGTGTGAATGTTATTTTCTCTTTAAGCCAATTAAGAGTAAGGTTCAAGTGTTTCCACCTTACTGCCCCCATCTTCCCCTCCACTGCAAAAGTTCTTTTGTGCCTCTTTTATGTGAGATAATTTACCCCATTCTATCTTTTCCTTCCCCCTTCTCCCAGAGCATTCTCTTTTCTCACCCCTTAATTTTAATTTTCTAGATATCATCCTTTCATATTTACCTCATATACAAGCCCTCTATCTATGTATACACCTTCTAATGAGAAAGTTCTTAGGAATTACAAGTATCATCTTCCCATGAAGGAATGTAAATAGTTTATCCTTATTTAATTCCTTTTGGTTTCTTTTTCCTATTTATCTTTTTATGCTTCTTTTGAGTCTTGTATTTGAAAGTCAAATTTTCTATTCAGCTCTGGTCTTTTCATCAAGAATGCTTGAAAGTCCTCTGTTTCATTAATTGTCCATTTCCCTCCTGCCCTTACCCCACCAAGGTTTATACCTTGTAATTCTAACTCTTTTGCCCTCTGAAATAATCATATTCCAAGCCCTCTGATTGTTTAATATAGAAGATGTTAAATCTTGTGTTATCCTGCCTGGCTCCATGACATTTGAATCATTTCTTTCTGGCTGCATACAATGTTTTCTCCTTGCCCTGGGAGTTTGGGAATTTTGACATAATATTCGTGAGAGTTTTCATTTTGAAATCTCTTTTAGGACGTGATTGGTGGATTCTTTCAATTTCTATTTTACCCTCCAGTTCTAGGATATCAGGGCAGTTTTTCTGTTTCTTTTTTTTTTTTTTTAAAGCAATCGGGGTTAAGTAACTTGCTCAAGGTTACATGGCCAGTTATTATTTCTGGGTGTGGTGCTGAGCGTCTGAGCCCAGGATTCGATCTCCAGGTCGTCCCAACACTGGAGCCAGTGCTCTTACTCGCTGAGCCACCTGGCTGCCCCTAAGCAATTGGGGTTAAGTAACTTGCTCAAGGTTACATGGCCAGGTGTTTCTGGGTGGGTGCTAAGTGTCTGAGCCCGGGATTCAATCTCCAGGTCAGTCTGACACTGGAGCCGGTGCTCTTACTTGCTGTGCTACCTGGCTGCCCCCAGGGCAGTTTTTCTTGATAACTTCTTGAAAGATAATGTCTAGGCTCTTTTTTGATCATGGCTTTCAGGTGGCTCAATAATTCTTCAATTATCTTTCCTGGATTTAGTAGTTTTTCCAATGACACATTTCACATTTTCTTCTATTTTTTCATTCTTCTGATTTTGTTTTATTGCTTCTTAATGTCTCATAAAGTCATTAACTTCCACTTGCCCAATTCTAATTTTTAAAGAATTATTTTCTTCATTAAGCAAGTTTTTGTTTCTCCTTTTTCCATTTGTTCAATTCTATTTTTTAAATGTAATTAATTTATTTTAAATTTTCAACATTCACTTCCATAAGCTTTTGAGTTGTAAATTTTCTCTGCCTCCCTCCCCTCCCCCCTCCTCAAGATGGTGTGCAATCTGATATAGGCTTTACATATACATTCTTTCTAAACATATTTTTGCATTAGTCATGTTGTATAGAAGAATTAGAACGAATGGGAGGAACCACAAGTAAGAAAAAACAAAACAAAACAAAAAAAGAGAGGAAATACTATGCTTCAATCTTCATTCAGACTCCATAGTTCTTTCTCTGGATGTGAATAGCATTTTCCATCATGAGTCTTTTGGAGTTGTCTTAAGTTCTTGCATTGCTAAGAAGAACTAAGTCTATCAGAATCAGTCATTGATCACAATGTGGCTGTTACTGTGTACAACGTTCTCCTGGTTCTGCTCACTTCACTCAGCATCAGTTCATATAAGTCTTTCCAAGTTTTTCTAAAGTCTTCCTGCTCATCATTTCTTTTTCTTTTTCTTTTTTGCTTTTTGGAGGGCAATTAGGGTTAAGTAACTTGCTCAAAGTCACATGGCTAGTAATTGTGTCAAGTATCTGAGGCCGGATTTGAACTCAGATCCTCCTGACTCCACGGCGGGTGCTCTATTCACCGTGCCACCTAGCTGCCCCTGCTCATCATTTCTTATAGCACAATAGTATTTCATTACATTCATATGCCACAACCTGTTCGGTCATTCTCCAATTGATGGACATCCTCTCAATTTCCAGTTTTTGGCCACCACAAAAAAAGAGCTCCTATAAATATTTTTGTGTATGTGGGTCCTTTTCCCATTTTTATGATTTCTTCAGGAGACAGCCCTAGAAGTGGTATTACTGGGTCAAAGGGTATACACAATTTTATAGTCCTTTGGGCATAGTTCCAGAATGGTTAGATCAGTTCACAACTCCACCCACAATGCATTAGTGTTCCAATTTCCCCACATCTTCTCTAGCATTTATGAGTTTCCTGTTTTGTTATGTTAGCCAGTCTGCTAGGTGTGATGTGGTTCAATTCTACTTTTTAAAGATTTCTTTTCTGTAGTGAATTTTTGTACATCTCTTTCCATTTGGCCAATTCTACTTTTTAAAAAATTCTTTTCTTCAGTGAATTTTTGTATACACACACACATACACAGACACACACATTTGGCCAATTCTGATTTTTAAGGCATAGTTCTTTTCATTGAATTTTTGTGCCTCTTTTACCATTTAGCCTCTTTTGTTTTTTTAAGGGGTTATTTTCTTCAGTATTTTTTTGTGCCTCCTTTACCAAGCTGTTAACTCTATTTTCATGGTTTTCTTATATCACTGTCCGTTCTTTTCTCCGTTTTTCCTCAACCTCTCTTATTTGATTTTTTAAATTCTTTTTGAGAACTTCCAGGAATTATTTTTGAACCAGAGACCAATTCACATTCTTCTTTAAGGGTTTGAATGTAGCAGTTTTGACTTTGTTGTCTTTTTCTGAATTTGTGTTTTGAGCTTCCCTCTCACTGTAGTAACTTTTTACTATCAGAATCTTTTTTTTTTCATTGTTTGCTTATTATTCCAGCCTATTTCTTGACTTTTAGCTTTAGATTATGGTTGGGCTCTGCTCTTTGGATGGAGCTTAAGTTTTTTTATAGCTGTTTTCAGAGCTGGTTCTTGCTGTCTAAACTTTCAGTTCCCCCAAGTTGGCATGATCTAAGGACAGGTGTATTTATTACTTTCCTGGCCTGTGTTCTGGTTTGTAAGTGACCACAAGCATTCTTTTTTAGCCCTGGAACTATGACCAGGATCCTGACTCCCCTGAGACTTCGAGTTCTGGCATGTTAATGCTCCTCCTTGCCTTGGGCTTATGAGCCAGGACTGTGACCCAGATCCAAGTATAGACAATGTAACAGAGTACTGCCCCAGTGCCAGAAAAGGGACCCTCATAATCTCCTTCTGACAGTTGTCCAACCCACTTACTATCTGTGGGCTGCAACAGGTTCAGTTACCCCCAGGCCTGCTGATGGTTTCCTGTGGTATGGCCTATGCTGACTCTGCATGTGTTGGAGGGCACTCCGCTCTCACCCCAATGTGTTAGACCTTTCCTGCCCACATTATAAGTTGTCTTGGGTTGAAAAATTCTCTCACCCTGTCCTTTTGTGAGTTCTGCCACTCCAGAATTTGTTTTTAGGTATTATTTAAGTTGTTTGGAGGGGGCTGGGGAGAGCTCAGCTGAGTGCTGTCCCTGTCTTTTCTCTGCCATCTTGGTTCTGCCCCCTAGAACTTATTTGTGAACAGTCATTTTATATGTTGTCTCCCCCATTAGACTGTGAGCTCCTTGAGAGCAGGGAATGTTTGGGGTCTTTCTTTGTACTGTTTAGCACAGTACTTGGTAGGTACTTAAAAATGCTTATTGACTTTCTGAGAGTTCACTGAGATCCTAGAGTATGTGGGGAGCAAAAAGGTATAAAAAAGGGGGGAGAAAAAAGAGGTGTGAGAAGTGACCTTGCTTACTTTTGTTGTTGTTGCTGTTCAAGGACTAAGATACAAAATCATGACATCTTGGAATGTCCACGTTGGGTCCTAAGAATGAAGGGTCCTAGGACTTGGGTCCTAGTCCAACCTCACACCTAAATGCAGGAATTTTTTCTCCTGTATCCCTGATGGCTGGCCACCTAGCATCTATTTGCAAATCTACAGGGACAGAATGCTTTCACCTACCAAGGCAGTTAATTCCACTGTTAGCTCAAACTATCCTTATGTGAAAGCCTCTCTGGGCAACCTTCCAAACTTGGCACTCATGGATTTGTAGGGTTTCCAGGGGGTGACTACCCTCAGTGGTTCAAAGCGATGCCTTGGGGGTCTGTTTGTTCTCCTAAAATTATAACTCATTAACACACATCAGTGAACTTCTTATTAATAGTCAGTAAGTAGATACAATTAGCACGAGGCAAAGGCATTTATTAAATTGGCATATGAAGAATGGGGGAAGGGAAACGAATAAACAGTGCCAGGCACTGTGCTAAACACTTTACAAATATTCTATCTCATTTGATCCTCACAACTCTTAGAGGGAGGTGCTATTATTATCTCAATTTTACAGTTAAGTAAACTGAGGCAGGCAGAGGTTAAGTGACTTACCTAGGACCACATAGTTAGGCAGTGTCTGAGGTTAGATTTGAACTCAAGTATTCTTGACTCCAGGCCCAACACGATCCACTTTTCCACCTAGCTGTCCAACAATAACTACAAACCAATCCCCTCCTAAACCTGAAGTGCACTCTCCCACAAATACACAGTGTCCATGGGAAGAATGTATATAGACTAGGAGTATACAACTGCAGTGTAGTGTAGTGCAGAGGCATTACGTGTGGTCAAAGTGACTTCAGTACTACAGGGCCCTAATGTCTTTTCTCTTCTTATGGAGAACTTACAGTGTGCTCTCCAGGTACCACTTCTATGCTCTGTGGGCTGCACAGCTGGGATTCCTGAGTTTGCTCCTTTCCGCAGGGAAGCTCCCGTGTTGTTGTTCAGTTATTTTCAGTCGTATCCAACTCTTTGTGACCCTTTTGGTGGGATTTTCTTGACAGAGATGCTATAGAGGTTCACCATTTCCTTCTCCAGCTCATTTTGCAGATGAGGAAACTGAGGCAAACAGGGTTAAGTGACTTGCCCAGGGTCACATAGCTAGTAAGTATCTGAGGCCAGATTTGAACTCAGGAAGATGAGTCTTCCTGGTTCTAGACCCAGCACTCTATCCACTGTGCCACCTAGTTGCCCATTAGGGACCTTAGAGATCATCCAATTCAACCTCTTACTTAATAATATGAGTGTTGCTTTTGTCCAATTGTTTCAGTCACGTCTGACTGTTCAGGACCCCATTTGAAGTTTTCTTGGCAAAGATCCTAGAATGGTTTGCCATTTCCTTCTCCAGCTCATTTTACAGATGAGGAAACTGAGGCAAAAAGGGTTAAGTGACTTGCCCAGGGTCACATAGATAGTAAGTGTCTAAGGCCAGTTTTGAACTCAGGTCTTCCCAATTCCAGGTTCAGCACTCTACATCCACTGTACCACCTAGCTCCCATGTGCTAGGCTCTATAATTCTCTTATCTGTTGCCAAAGGTTGCAGTCCTTGAAACTGCTTCCCCTCCTTGAGTCATTGACTTTCCATGCCTGTATCTGACTGCAGAGTGTACGCCTCTACTCCCTCAGCTGTGCCTCAAAGTGACAAACTCTTGAACTGCTGGATTGGTGCCTCCTTCTGGGTGATGATTTACAGATGATAGATGCCACGATTGATGGAGGAGAGCAGGAAAGTCTCCTTCCTCTCTTCCCTCTCTTCCATTGCCACCCTCTGGTCTAGGGACCTGGGTCACACTCTACCAAGATGCACCCCAACCTGGATTACTGAACTCACTGGAACTAATTTATTATGAATCCATTTGGACTGCTCTTTAAGTGTCACACAGGGTCATGGTCAATCTTTTCCCTAGCCAATGGTCCTAATTCAATCAAAGAACCATGTTTCCACTTTGTAAAGGAATCAGCCATATCTTTACAATTCATTTCACATTTTTATTTTCTGTGATTACATTCTGGGCTGGGGAGTCGGGGAGAGTTATTAATTAAAGGCTATTGTTCTTCCTTTTTGAAGAGGACCAATGATGTCATGGGGTGATGTCCTGATTTATTTGTGAATTGGATTTAAGTGAGGCAGAACTGCACAAAGTTGTCAGCCTCCCTCACTCTTCCAGTCATCACAGCCCAGTAGCAGGACAAAAGGCAGGATGACTGGCAGTGGCCTGGGATGCAGTCGATGACCTTGGAGTCTTCAATGTCTAACTGAGCTCTAAGCACTCCATAGTACCCGCTTCAGCCGCCCGCATGGCCGTCGGAACGAGTTGTTCTCATCCGCTCATTCTGCTGGGGCGTCTTCACATGTTTGGGGCAGATACCTCCTAACTCACCAACAGGCTTCAGGTCTGTTGGTTACCCTTAACCTGGCTGAGCCTGTCTGCGGAGACTGCTGGGTGTGGGCGCCATACATGCTACAGCTTCTTGGAGTCAAAGGTGAGAGCTGGGTGACAGATGGACAACAAAGACAGAGGAGCAGCCCTCACACCACAGGTGCTCCCTGAATACCCGAGACACCCTGATTAAAGGCTATACTTATAGAGAATCAAATCAAAATCTCCCTGCGTGTAGCTTCTCCATCCCCACCCCCAGCTCCGGCTCTGGTTTTGCCCTCCAGGGCCACATGGAGCAAGGCTATTTCCTCTTTTCAGGGAATCAAGAGGCTTCCTGCTAGATAGGAGCTGGTGTCGTAGCACTGAAGTTTATTACAGGACAGGGATTTATCCTTTTGCTTCTGGTAGAATTGAAAAATTTCTCTATGATGAGGAAATAGGAACCAGTCATAAAATGAAGGACTTAGATGATCTCTGAGGTTTAATCTAGCTTTAAATCCTATGACAGGGCAACTAGGTAGTGAAGTGGATAGAGGACCAGGGCTAGAGTCACAAAGACCCGAGTTCAAATGCAGCCTCATATACTTACTAGCTGTGTGACCCTGGGCAAGTCACTTAACCCTGTCTGCCTCAGTTTCCTCATCAATAAAATGAGTTGTAGAAGGAAATGGCAAACTACTCCCGTATCTCTGCCAAGAAAACCCCAGATGGAGTCATAAAAAGTCAAACATGACTAAAACAACCAGACAACAAAAATCCTATGATATTGCTCTATCCCTTCCTTTTCTTCTTCCAATCCTACATGAGCTTTTCATTTTCAAACTAGGGTGGGTATGACCCTGGGCTCTAAAGCTTTTGCTGGCCTCTAGCAGATCAATCAATCAATTAACAAGCAATTATTAAATTCCTACTATATGCCAATATAATCTTGGAATACAAAGACAAATCAAAAGTGTTCTTGCCCTCAAGGAGCTTACATTCTAATGGAAGAGAAAATATACTTATATATGAGTATATACAAAACTGGTAAAAGACAGCCTTGTGGGGGAAGATTCTAGTAGCTGGAGGGACCAAGAAAAGCCTCATGAAGTAGGTGATACTTGGACTGAGTTTTGAAGGAAAGCAGGAATTCTAAGAGGTAGAGGTAAGAAGGGAATGCATGAGGTTCAGTCAATGCAAAGGCATAGGGATGAGAGGGAAGGTTGTGTGAGGTTACCATGGGGACCATATAGACTACCATGTGAAAGGTCCAGTCCATGGACCACAGACTATGTAGAGGAGTGTCATGTGTAATAAGGTTGGAAAGGTAAGTTGGGGCCAAACAAGGGAGCTCTGAGCACAGGCCCAGTCATTAACACATCTGGGCCTATGGCCCAACCCAGCTAAGTTATGTTCATTACCAAGGGGTTGTTGGCCATCAGGGAATTAGTATTTTGGGCCATAGTCGCTTACAAATAATAATTGCCATTTCTCAACAGTTTTAAGGTTTATAAAACACTTTCCTTGTGTGATGGGGTGACTAGCCAGTGAGTGCTCAGCTCCTGAAGCATGCTCAGATTTGCCCTCCCTGGTGGGTTATACAAAGCATGTACAGATATCCTTTGCCTGGTTCTAACCCAACTCTTGGAGGCTGTGAGATTCAGAGAGGGGTGCTACACTTACAAGAACCCAGTGACATAGTTAGTATATGTATTGTTATCTCCCTTGGAGGCTGTAGCTCACAGAGAAGTCACACCGATAATAAGTGGCAGTGCCTGGGTTCTTGAGAACCCAAGTTTTCTGTTGCCCAGCCCAGCACCTTGTTTACTACATTGTGCTGGCTCTGCTTGGTGGAAGATGGCCTACTAAAGTGGGATGTGGAGGAGGGGTTGGGAATCACTATTGGTGAAGGGACCACTGAAAGCATGAATTTTTGGAAGGTTAAAGTAGGTCCCGGAGGTACAGAGAGCTATGAAATCAAATAAAATAAGGGTCTCCAATCAATAGTGCTGAGGCCATTACAGATTTAGAGCTACAAGGGCCCTTAGAAAACACCTGGCCTAAATTACTCATTTTATAGAGGAGTAAACCAAAGCCTGAAGAGGTCAAATAACTTGCCTAAATTCAACAGGGGCAGCTGGATGGTGCAGTGGGTAGAGCACTAGGTCTGGGGTCAGGAAGATCTTAGGTCAAATCAGGCATCAGATACTTATTAGCTGGGTGACCCTGGGCAAGTCAGTTAACCCCTATTTGCCACAGTTCCTCATTTGTAAAACAGGGATACACTAGAGAAGGAAATGGCAAACCACTCCAGTATCTTTGCCAAGAAAACCCCAAGTGGGGTCATGAAGAGTTGGACACGACTGAAAAACAACTGAATAACAAGAATTAAATATGTGTGTTTTTATCCACACTGAAGGAAATTCTAGAAAATGAGCCAACAGTAAAGGAGGCATGATTTTGAAGTCCAGAAAGTCGAACAGGGCTGGGTGGGGAGTTATACATTCATCAGAGAAGTGTGAACAAAGTACTTACTATATGAGGTCTGAGAAGAAAGATCATTACTAAGTCGGGAATCAGAAAAGGCTTCCCAGAGGTGGCATTTTTGTTGAAATGAGAATCATCTGGTATCATAATGATAGAGACAAGCAGAAGTTCAGGTGGAGAATTCATGGGATCATCGATTTAGAGTTGGAAATTATTTTAGAGGTCATCTAGTCAATAAACATTTATCAAAGACCTGCTATGTGCCAGGCACAGGTGCTAATGCAAAAAAGACGACCCCTGCCCTCAAGGAGCTCACAGTCTACAGGGAAAGACAGTACACAAAAGGAAGCTGGGAAAGGTGGGAAGATGCCGAGGATGCTCTGCGGGGGGCAGGACGTTTCTGGAGTCCAGACCAAGCAAAGCAGTTGATGGGAAATGAAGAGTTAGTTGGAACGTTCCGAACCCTCTCTAAGAGGAGGCTTTGAGCGGAGTTTATTGCTTTCTCCTCCAGCTCTCTAATCAGAAGAGAGAGCCAACTGAGGGTGCTGAAGCAGCAGAGGATATTAAAGCTGAATCAATCTCCTTGAGTAGGAGATTTCAGGTGATAAGCTTATCCCGGGGGAAGCATGGTCTGGAAATCAAGCTGAGTAGCTGAAGGGAAATGAAATTCAACTTCGTCATTTCACAGATGAGGAAACTAAAACTCAAAGAGCTTACAAATGACTTGCCCATCAAAGTCACACACTAAGTGTCAGAAGCAGTATTTGAACCCAGAACTTCCTGAATCCAAGCCATCACTTTAACCCCTGGATGGAGTCAGGAAGATTTGAGTTCAAATCCAGCCTCAGATACTTACTAGCTGTGTGACCCTGGGCAAGTCACTTAACCCTGTTTGCCTCAGTTTCCTCATCAATAAAATGAGTTGCAGAAGGAAATGGCAAACTACTCCTGTATCTCTGCCAAGAAAACCCCAGTCATGGAGTCATGAAGAGTCAGACATGACTAAAACAACCAAACAACAAAAATCCTATGATATTGCCCTATTCCTTCCTTTTCTTCTTCCAATCCTACATGAGCTTTTCATTTTCAAACTAAGGTGGGTATGACCCTGGCTCTCTAAAGCTTTTGTTAGCCTCTGGCAGATCAATCAATTAACAAGCAATTATTAAATTCCTACTATATGCCAAGTACTACAATAAGATCTTGGAATACAAAGACAAATCAAAAGAGTTCTTGTCCTCAAGGAGCTTACATTCTAATGGAAGAGAAAATGTACTCATATATAAGTATATACAAAACTGGTAAAAGATAGCCTTGTGGGGGAAGATTCTAGTAGCTGGGGGGGGACCAGGAAAGGCCTCGGGAATACTGGTATCCTGGAGAACTCAGTGTTAGACTGATTCCAGGGAAGAGGGTGTCTAACTTGTTGATGTGAGTGTTTTCTTTTTCTTGGGAGGCAATTGGGGTTAAGTGACTTGTCCAGGGTCGTTTCCAGCTCTATATTAATGATCCCATGAATTCTCCACCTGAACTTCTGCTTCCACCTGTCATGACACCAGATTATTCTCATTTCAACAAAAATGCCACCTCTGGGAAGCCTTTTCTGATTCCTGACTTAGTAATGATCTTTCTTCTCAGACCCCATATAGTACTTTGTTCATACTTCTCTAATGAATTTATAATTCCTCACTTGTCCATCTAGTAAGGGTATGAAGCCAGATTTGAACTCAGGTCCTTGGGACTCCAGGATTGGTGCCCTATCCATTGCACCACCTAGCTGCCCCCATGTGAGTATTTCTAATTTGCTTGCTGGGAACATGCATCCCTGTGCTAGAATTAGATGACTTCCCTGTCAACCTTGGTGTAAGGATCACATGCCTGTCATCTGGCAACGTGGTACAAAGGCAAGAGGCCTCAATTGGAAACCAGGAGCCTTAGGGTTCTTCTGGTCCTGTCTCCATTACGTGTTCATTCTATCACCCTCCATGACTTTGCATAAATCACCTAACTTCTCAAATAAAACAGGCCAAACAGAACATTAGAGCTGGATATCATCTGACAACCCCCTCAAAAGACAGAAGAGAAAGTTAAAGACAAAAAAGGGGAAGTGACTTGTCCAAAGTCAGGCAGGCAACTGCTGGCACATCGGATAGAGGTCCGGGCTTGGAGTCAGGAAGACCCAAGTTCAAATTCAGTCTCAGACTCTTATGAGATGAATTACTCTGGGAAAGTCATTTCATCTCTTTTTGCCTCAGTTTCCTCAATTGCAAAATGGAATAATAATAGCACCTACCTCCCAGTGTTTTTGTGAGGATCAAATGAGATAATATTTGTAAAAATGCTTGGCACATAGAAGACACTCTTGTAAATGCTTATTCCCTTCCCAAAGTCACAGACTAAGTTTTGAGAGAGCCCAAGGTTCTCTCAAACCTGGAACTGGATATGAGGTCTGAAATTGAATTTAGAATACAGCATCTCAGGGCTCTGAGGGACCTTGGAGGATATCCAATCCAATCCTCTCACTTTGCAGATGAAGAAGATAGCTGAAGTCTAGAGAAAGGAAGCCACCTGCCTGAGGTCACACAGTCTCCTACTTTAGGGAGACCAAGATTTTCTGACTATCAGGTCAGTGCTTGGTCCACTCTACCACTTATAAACCTGTTGGGATCCCAACTCTGACATTTACTAACCACCTGATGTTTGTAGAGTACTCTAAGGTTTCTAAAGTGCTTTGGGTACATCATCTCATTTGATCCCAGCAATCACACTGTGACCTATTATTATCTCCATTTTACATGATGAAGAGACTGAGGCAGAGAGAAGTTAAGTGACTTTTCCCATTTTCATACAGCCATTACATAGGGGAGGCAGATTTTCCTGACTCCAAGCCCACTCCTTATACTACACAGCCTCAAGATGACAAATGGGCAAATCCTTTTATTTCTCTAGCCCACCCCCAGTTTCCTTATCTATAAAATGAGGATAAAAGGAGAAGGGGGATGGTGGAAGGAAGTTTAGACTAAATAATCTCTAAGGTTCATTTCTGCCCTGAATCAGTGCTGTTTTATGTTTCTTCTGTGAGTCTGATTTTTTTGGGAAATTTCCAGAGGGAAAGTTACCAGCAGCTGAGGGAGAGGAGAAGGATGCACAGCAACCTCTCTCTACAACGTGTACTATCAAGCAGGGCCACCTCTCACTTCACCTTCCCTCCCTGGCAGGGCGGCCAGCAGCCTGTCCTGGAACAGAAATGCCTAAGGGCCTGCATCACTCTTTCCATCCCAGAGCGCCAAGGCTGCTGTCATGGGGCTGCCAGGGTCCACTGTGCTCGGAGACTACGGATGGAAAGGAGTTGAGCTGAGGATACTGGGACATGGCTGTCTCCCTCCTCTGGGGTCCTTCTGCTCAGGCAGCCTAGAGTTGGGAGGGGAGAGGGCAAAGGTCAGGGACTGGATACTGGCTGACTAGGGGCAGAAGTCAATCCTGGCAACTGCAATAATGTCACTTATAAAACTGTAGGTTCTAGAGATGGAAGAGAGCTCAGATGCCATCCAGACCAACCCCCTCATTTTATAGATAGGATAACTGAACCCAAGGAAGAGGAAATGATTTTCTAAGATTAGTCAATAAAGCAAAAAGCATTTATTAAGTGACTACTATTTACAAAGCACTCTGCTAGGTGCTGGGCCATGTAGGTGGTGAAGTGAATAAAGTGCTGGGTCTGCAGACAGGAAGATTCATCTCCCTGAGTTCAAATCTGGCCTCAGACACTTAGTAGCTGTGTGACCCTGAGCAAGTCACTTAACACTGCTTGCCTCAGTTTCCTCATCTGTAAAATGAGCTGGAGAAAGAGGTGGCAAACCACTCCAGTATCTCTGCCAAGAAAACTCCAGATGGGGTCATGAAGAGTCAGACATGACTGAAAAATGACTGAAACTGAATGCTAGGTCCTGGATATAAAAGTACAAAGAATGAAGCAATTCCTATCTGCTAGGAACTTACATTCTAATGGAGGTGACAACAAGTGCATATAAATACATGCATAGACGTAGACATATAAAATAAATATAAATATAAAGTAAATAAATACATACACACATGTAGGCAGACGTTTGTTGTGTTTCATTTGTACTAGTTGTGTCAAATTCTTAGTCACCCCATTTGGGTTTTTTTTTTGGCAAAGACACTGGAGTGGTTTGCCATTTCCTTCTCCAACTCATTTTACAGATGAGAAAACTGAGGTAAACAGGGTTAAGTGACTTGAGCAGGGTCACACAGCTAGAAAGTGTCTGAGGCCAGATTTGAACTCAGGAAGACGAGTCTTCTTGGCTCCAGACCAGCACTCTATCCTGCACCAGATAGACAGACACATATATACATACATGCATACATACATACATATGTAGTAGTATAATACAAGGCAGATTGGGAGGAAGGACATTAGGAGTTTGGTGGATTCAGTAAAGCTTCATTGAGAAAATGATATCTGAACTGCATCTTAAAGGAAAGGAGACTTTGAACCAGAGCTAAGCAGGACAATGGCTAGAACCCTGGACCTGGAGTTAGGAAGACCTGAGTTTCAGTTAACTCTTCAGATCCTAACTGTAATCCTGGGCAAGTCACTTAACTTCTGCCTGCCTCAGTTTCCTCAGCTGTAAAATGGGGATAATAATAGCAACTATCACCCAGGTATGAGAGTTTTTTTGAGGATAAAATGAGATAATATCTGTAAAAATATGTTGAAAATCTTAAAGTTCTATATAAAAGCCAGCTATTATTATTATAGGTAAGGAGAGTGTGTTCTAGGTAGGGGGCATGGCCACTGCAAAGACATGGAGATGGGAGAGGAGTGTTATGTGTGAAGATCAGAGAGAGGGCTAGTTTGATTGGATCAAAGAGTGTGGGAAAAGGAAAAATGTCCAGTGAGACTGAAATGACAAGTTGGGGCCAGGCTATGTAGGAATTTAAAAGCTAAACAGAGGAGCTGATATTTTATCCTAGAGGTATGAATAATAAGTAGGAAGTTGGGATACGAACCAGGCCTTCAAACTCCAAAGCCATTGCTCTTGCACTATGATTCTTTCTCCATGGAAAGTAGAAATCTGCTCTGTGTTCTTGGTTTGTAGGACTATGCATGGGAAGAACACATGCATGAGCCTAAAGACTTGAAAAACGAGGCAGGATGCTTTGTTGACAATAGAAAAGCCAGCCCAAAGCTGTGTGCCTCATAGAGCAATTGGCTTTCTCAGGAGGCTGGTCATCTGCCTTCTCAGAGGAGTTAGGGCCTAGGCAGCCACTTCATGGGCTGATGTGTTGTTTAATGGATCTGGGAAACTGAAGCTAGGAGTATTCCAAAGAGACTGCAGCTAAAACACAGGAAAACCTATTAGAGAACCACTCTTCCTACCCCCCCCCCCCCCAACCTCACCAAGGATTAAAGGGCTCCTTGGAAATGCTCAGGTCAGAAGGGGTGGCAAAGGTCACCTAATCTATTCCCCTGGCTCCAAGCACAATGGTCCTCTTCATGTTCCTCATACACCACATTCCCTCTGTGTCTTTGCATAGGCTTTAAGGAAGTCACTGTTCTCTGGCCCTCAATATTCTCCTTTGCCTTTGTAGCATGAGGGCTTTACTTGATGATCTCTAAGGGCGCATCCAGCTCTACTGTTTTATTTGAGAGGCTAGGTAACTCGACCCACCCCATGCTTGGAATTTACTCCCAATTTATCTCCAGCCCTCAGAGCCCCTAGTTCCATTCAAGGCTCAGTTCAAGCACAACTTTCTATGTGAAGCCTTTCCTGATTCCTGTAGCTACTAGAGCTTCACCAAAATCACGTTGAATTTTGTATATATTGATACAAGGTGTCCCAACTATGTACCAAGCACTGTCCTAAGTGCTTAGAGATATGAAGAAAGGTAAAAGACAGATGCTGATCTCAGGGAGATAGAAATCTAATGGGAGAGACAAAATGCAAACTGTTATGTACAAAGGAGCTATTTTTGGTTTTCGTTGTTCAGTCATTTCCGCCTCCTTGAGGGAGTAATTTGTAGTAAGACTGGAGAGATAGGCCAGAGGCAGGTTATGAAGAATTCTGGATGACGAGCAGATGAATTTCTATTTGATTCTCGAGGTGGAAAGGGGCCACTGGAGTTTATTGAGTGATGTGGTCAGACCTGTGCATTAGAGACGTCATTTTGGTACCTGGATAGACAATGAATTAGAGAGGGAAGAGAATTGAGGCAGGGAACCAATTAATAGGCTATTATTACAGGCGAGAGGTGATGGTGACCCAAACTAGGAAGTTGGTTGTGTGAGTAGAGAAAAAGGGATGGTTACATAAATGGTCAGATTTTGGGTTGGCTAGGTGGCACAGCGGATAGAGCACCAGCCGTGGAGTCAGGAGGACCTTAGTTCAAATCTGACCTCAGACACTTAACACTTACTAGCCGTGTGACCTTGGGCCAGTCACATAACCCCAATTGCCCTTCATTCTCCCCTCCCCCCCCAAAACCCCCAACAAATAGATAAATAAATGGTAAGATTTGGCAAATGACTTAGATATATGGGATGAGGGAAAGTGAGGAAGTGAGGGTGATGCTGAGATTTTAAACCTCAGTGATTGGTAATAGGGATGTTTGGAAGAGGGGTGTGTTTGGGGTGAAAGATGAATTTTATTTTGGACATGTTGGGGTTTGAGATAGCTTTCAGAGATCCAGTTGGGAATGGGCACTAGGCATGTGGGCATACAAGACTAGAGCTCTACTAACATCTTCTTCCAATGCCTCATCATGATCAGAAAGTGACCCAGGATTCTCAAAAGCTTTGTCAGCAGAGTCCAAACTCTGCTAGATCTTATTAAGCTAGAAAGTTTTCAAATAGCAGCTTGAGGTGGCTAGGTGGGTGGTACAGTAGATTGCACACTGGGCCAAGAGTCAAGAAGATCTGAGTTCAAATCTAGCTATAGACACACCCATGTGTGACCTTGGACAAGTCATTTAACCTCTATTTGCCTCAGTTTCCTCACTTGTAAAATGGGAATAAAGATAGCACCTACCTCACAGGGTTGTTATGAGGATCAAATGAGACGACATTTGTAAAGCATGATTTAGCATAGCTCTTGGCACATAGTAGGTACTATATAAATGTTAGTTATTATTATTAAGTATGTATCTTATTAAAACTGTGACTGTTGTCCAAGAACCAGCCTAACTAAGTGTGGAAAGGTTGATCACAAGGGGATGCTATATATATATATATATATATATATATACATATACATATACATATATACATATATATACACACATACACACACATATATACACATATATATTTCTCTTTTTTTGGAGGGGGGAAGGCAGGGCAATTGGGGTTAAGTGACTTGCCCAGGGTCACACAGCTAGTAAGTGCTAAGTGTCTGAGACCGGATTTGAACTCAGGTCCTCCAGACTCCAGGACTGGTGCTCTATTCACTGCGCCACTAGTCACCCTAATGATATTTTTTTTTAACTGCAGAAACTCATGAAAACTGATTATTAAAGTTTGGGGATGTAACATTGAATAAGAATAAGTGTAAAGTCTTACACTTGGGCTCAAATAATTAATTTTACAAGACAAGGAGACATGGTTAGACAGAAGTTCCTCTGAGAAAGAGCAGAGAGCTTCAGTAGATTTCAAGATCACTGAGTCAACAGTGCATTATGACAGTCAAGAACATTGATGTAATGTGGTCCCACCTCCTCTGGGGTATGGTGTTTAGTGCTGTGCACCATCTTTTGTTAAGGACACTGAGACATTGGAGAACATCCAGATGAGGGCAAGCAGGAGGGTGAAGGGCCTCGAATTCATCCCATATAAGGATCAGTTGAAGGAACTGGGACTGTATAGCCTGCAGATTTATGGGGGACATGAGAGCTGCCTTCAAGATAATTTAAAGGGCTATCAAAAGGAAAGGGAATTTGACTTGTTTCCCTTGATTTCCAGAGCATAGAAACAGGAAACATTGATGGAAGTTATAAAGAGGCATAGTTAGGCACTGTGAAGAAAAGATATCCTAACAATTATTTTTTGTTGTTGTTCAGTTGTGTTCAACTCTTTGTGATACCATTCGGGGTTTTCTTGGCAAAAATACTGGAGTGGTTTGCCATTTCCTTCTCCAGCTCATTTTACAGATGAGGAAACTAAGGCAAACAGGGTAAAGTGACTTGGCAGGATCACACAACTAGTAAGTGTCTGAGGCCAGATTTAAACTCAGGAAGGGGAGTCTTCCTAATTCCAAGCCCAGTGCTCTATCCACTGGGCCACCTAGCCACCCAACGATTACAGTTTTGTAAAAGTGGAATGGTCTGCCTTGGGAAACCATGGGTTCTTTTTCCCTGGAGGTCCTTAAGCAAAGGCTGCATGAGCATTCCCCATCTTCTAAAGGTCTTCACTTGACCCTGCCTCCACCCCCTTCAAGGGTGCCTCAAACGAGGCAGGATGCTTTGTTGACAATAGAAAAGCCAGCCCTAGGTCTCTCTTTCATTTTTACAACCAAATTCCTAGAAAAAAAAAGCTGTTTATTCTTGTCTTCACTTTCTTTCTATGAGTTCAGGCCACCCATTGTATGTTGTAGATGACATTAGTGGAAAACTGGACATGGAGAAATGAAGACCTGAATTCAAATCCTACCTCAGATGCTTTACTAGCTGTGTGACCCTGAGTAAGTCATTTCTTTAAGCCTCAGTTTCCTCATCTATAAAATAAGGAAAATAATAGTCCCTTCCTCACAGGGTTGTTGTGAGATTTGAAATATCATAGGTAAAGCACTATGGAAATATTAAAGCACTATTCAAATGCTAGTTGTCATCATTGTTATTGTTATTACGGTGGAGAGAAGATTCTTATTCAGGCTTGGAATGAATTAGATGGTTTCTGAGATCCCTTCCATCTCTGAGATTCTGTGAACCTGTACAGAGAGTGACCATATGGATGAAATTACAAATCTTTTGCAAGTATTCAAGTTAAGAGTGATGAAAATTTGAGCTAAATTGTGTTAAGAGAATGAAGAACAAGGGAGATTGGAGTAATCAGGGAAGGCTTCATGGAAGAAGTGGAACTGGAAGCACAATTTGCAGCTGGTACTTTCAAAATTTTGCTATAGTGGGTGTGGTGTAATGACCAGAGTGCTGAGCCTGTAGTCAGAACTTCCTGTCACCACCATCAGACTGATTTAATTTGATTTCTACAGGATTGGATTCCTGCCTCAGAAACTTAATAGCTGTGGGATCCATGGGTGAGTGACTTAGCTTGTTAAAACCACAATGTTTTTAATCTATCGAATGAGAATGATGATAATAATACTTTTACTGCCTTCCCTGTGGTTTGTTGCGAGGAAGGTCCTTTTCAAACCTCAAAGTACCATATACCTATGAGTTAGTATAATCCCCTCCTTGAGTTTTAAAGGGCCCCATGGTGGGTTCTGTTTCATGCTTCAGTTAGGGCTTGGGCCAGGTGAACCTCTAAGTGTTTTCCATCTCTGAAGTTACATAATTCTGTTTCTATAACTGAACCGAATCCCTTTCAGGGTGAGGAGTGCTCTCATAGTTTTGTTTTGTTTTTACACATCTGTAATATTTTATAGATGTAAATCTTCTACAGATGTGATGTAAATCTTTTACAGATGTAATCTTCACTGGAGAAGGAAATGGCAAACCTCTCCTCTATCTCTGCCAAGAAAACCCCAAGAGCAGTATGGTCTGTGTGGTCACAAAGAATAGGACATGACTGAAGAAATCTTTTAAAAGTTTTTTTTTTTATTTTGAACCGAAGAACACCAAATAAAACGAGAATTTCCATACAGAGAAGAACAGAATTAGAGGCTTTTACACAACACTGTGATCTTCTATCACATGGGGCTTACTTTTCCTTTTCAGTCTATAATAAATCAATGTGTCTTTCAAAGTTGTCCTACGTGTCTGTGTTTCTTTCTGTCTTCCCTTCTGTTCTCTTCTTTGCATTTAGGAAAATGCTTCAATGATACGGTTCCATTTTCTTCTCTCTCTTTTTTAAAAATGCCCTCTTCATTGGAAAAAGAAAAAAAAAAAGAAATCTCTTGTAACAAGTATGCATAGTGCAGCAAAACAGATTCTCACGTTGCCCATATCTGAAAATGTGTGTTTCATTGGGTATTTTGTGGCAATCACCTCTGTGTCAGGAGATAAAGAAGGAGCTGGAGCAGTCACATAGCGAGATGGAGGTTTAACCAATCAACAGCCCTTCTGCTCCATAAGTATCCTTGAATTATTAAAAAACGCAAGATGGGTAGGCACTCTATGGCAAATTTTTCAAAATGGATTTTTATTTATATTATGTATCATCTATATAATAAAATATATTATTTATATTATATAATTATTTGTATATCATTAATATATTACATTATTATTTATATTATATCTATATATTTACACCACCCAGATTTCCTGATGTATCCCTCTCCTTTCTAGAGAATCATCTTATAATAAATAATTTTTAATACGATAAAGAGAAAAAAATTTCTTTAAAATTTATCAATGCATTGGAAAAAATGATGTTATATGTAATGTTCCACAACCATGGACCTTCAGTCTCTGCAAAGTAAAAAGAGAAGTGTATTCTCATATCTCTTCTTTGAGGACAAGCTTGTTATTTATAATTTCACAACAGTTTTGACTGGTTTGTGGTGTTCTTTCCATTTATATTGCTGTAATCATTATGTATATTGTTTCTTGGTTCTGATTACTTCACTGTGCTTCAGTTCATGTAAGTCTTTCCATGTTTCATTGTTATTATGTTCATCATTCTCATTGTTTCTCACAGAAAATTCCATTATAAATGCACATGTTGTGTATATGTGTACATGACTAAACAAATTGTGGTATATCTGTTTCTATATATGTGGCTAAATAAATTGAGGCATATATGCATATGTATGTGTGTACACATGTATGTATATATGTGTACATATGTGCATGCGTGTATACATGCCATAACTTCAGAATGGATTTATATAACATACGTACAGTTATATAACCTAGATTTCCTCCTGTATCCCTTTTCCTCCCAGGGAATCACCTTTTATAACAAATAAATCTTTAAAAAGATGAAAAGAAAAAAATTCAGTAAAACTGGTCAATGCATTGAAAAAAATGACATATGTAATATTCCACAACCATGGACCTCTCATGAAACATTCTTCAACTTCTGAAATACTTCATTTTGCATCTGCTGCTCTGCCTAGTTTCAAATTCACAGAACAAGGTGCTCCTGTACCAGGAGCCCACTGATATTCTCTCCTCCCCCCATCTCCTGCTTTCTTTCCTCCTCTGGTATACTGCCTGCTCCTTTAGATTGTAATCTCAAGAGTAAAGATTATCTTTATTAATTATATCCCCAGCATTTAGCACAGTGCCTGGTACCTAGTAGGTGCTTAATAAATATTTATTGAACTGAGCTGAATAAATATGTCTCTCTTTGTGTCTATGTATACACCACAGTTTGTTTATCCATTCCTTAATCAATGAATACCTATTTTGTTTCCAGTTTTTTGCTACCACAAAAAGTGTTGTTATAAATATTTTGATGTATGCAGAGCCTTTCTTTTTGTCAGTGACCTTTGGGGATATATGTCTATATGGAATCTCTGAGTTAAAGGGTATGGATATTTTAGTTATTTTATTTGCAAAATTTCAAATTGTTTTCCAGAATGGCTGGACTAATTCACAGCTCCACCAACAATGTATCAGTGTGCTGTGACAAACTTATGGGAAGATATGGATCAGTTATAATTGACATAGTCTCCACCTATGTAGAGAATACCCACATGGATGAGATCCCAGATCCATTGGAATATTGGAATCCATAGCTTTTTGCTATTTATTGGTTGTTAACTCCATACACAAACATGTATCTTCTGACAAATGTAATGGTCCCTCCACCACCCTCATACATGTAATCCTTTTGGCCATTCTTTTCTGGTTATATAATATGGATTTGTTGATGCTATAAAATCTTGGGATCATAGACCTAGAGATGGAAAGAAACTCAGAGGTAATCTAGTCCATCTCTTTCATTTTAGAGATGCAGAAAATGAGGCCCAGAGAAAGTAGGTAACTTGTCCAAGGTCACACAGGTAATCTCAGAAGACAGGATTTGAACCAAGGTCCTGTCATGGCTGTCTTTAATTAAGTAGTTGTAGTCGATATATGCATTGTTTGTTTGGATTTGCTCTCTTCCCTCTTCCTCATTTCACTTATCTCTTTGTAGTGTTAATATTTGTTGTTTCTTATAATGAAGTAATTTTCTGTCACATTAATATATTCCATAGTCAGTTTGACCATTCATCATTGCCACCCAGTTTGATTTCAGCTTTTTGCTATTTTGAGTAGTAGTGCCAGGAATATTTCTGACTTTGTGTTTCCTTTGTACTAAACAGAAAGTGGACCTACTCTGTGCAGGTCCTATGCTCTAGTGAATAGGACTCAAGGAGCTTATGATCTAGTAGGAGAAGCTGGTTATATACATATAGAAAGAGGCAGGTTGGTCCAGTGGAGAGAACACTGCACTTGGAGCTGCAGCATCCACTTATAAGCACCACTTATCATCTTTGTGACCTTGCATTAAGCACTCTAGGCCTCATTTTCTCATCTGTACAATGAAGGGTCTGGGCTAGCTGACCTCCAAGGTCTATGATTCTATGATCCAAGGCAGCAGAAAGTAACTAGCAATACCAGGCAGTCTATGGTCAGTGCCAACTTGGTGGCCCAGAATGTCAGTGGAAACAAGGTCAGAGAAAAGACTCCTGTCAACTGTGGAAATTAGGGAAGGTTTCCTGAATGAGATAGAATTTAAGCTGGGTCTCTGGAAATGATCAGGGGTTAATGAGGCAGAGAGAAGGTAGAGGGAAGGGAGTTGATTCTCAGGCAGGGGAAATAGTGTGAGGACCAAAGAAGAGGCAAGAATGATAGACATAGAGACAGAGGACAATCAGAGAGCAGGTCAGTTTGGTTAGTCAGTCAGTCAACAAGCATTTATTAATCATCTATTGTATGCCAGGCACTGTGCTAAATGCTAGAGATACAAAAAAAATGCAAAAGGCAGTCTGCTCTTAAGGAATTCAGTCTATCAGGGGAAAGGTCTTATAGGGAGGGAAGAGAGACCAACTCACATTTCTGTTCCAAATGCCCCCAAGATCCTAGAGACTGTTTACATGACTTGCAGGGAAAAAAAAAATTCCTTCCACAATTAGACTGGGATCCTTCAGCAAAGAGGGCCAGATCCCAGCTCAAACAACCTGCCCTTCCAAATTCCTTGGTGAACTATGAAGATTAGTTCTTTTAAGCCAGAATCCATGTTCATAGAGTTGTTTATGGGGGCCATACCTTGACAGTGTCCATATGATATCATGGCAGCCAGATGAAAGAGTGGGAAAAAAAGGATCAGACAGTTGCTTGGATTTTTGGTTTCTATGGAGCAACAAACATCTTGATATTTGGAATCTGCTTGCGAAACATCTGGATGTTTGGAATTGGGCAAAACATATTAAAACACCTGCATGGAAACTGAATTGGAAGCTGAAATTTCCCATTTTTTCTTTTAGGTTTTTTGGTGTGGTTTTTTTCTTTGAAGATGGAGTGGGGTGGGGTTTGTGGACATTGTAGAATCAAATCTTAAATTTAAAAAAATTTTACACACACATATATATATATATATAAATATACACATACATAAATGTATATGTATGTATATATTTTAAATGAGCAAAAATTTACCTTCCTCCTCTACCTCTCCCCTCTCCCCCTCCCCCTTCCCCCCCCCCTACAATGAGAATGAAAGAAGAATATAACACTGGTTACAAATACATGTAGTCAGGGCAGCTAGGTGGTACAGTGATTAGAGCACTTGGCCCGGGATTCAGGAGGTCCTGAGTTCAAATCCTGCCTCAGACACTTGACACTTACTAGCTGGGTAACCTTGGGCAAGTCACTTAACCCCAATTGTCTCACCTTCTCCCCTACAAAAAACAAAACAAACAAACAAAAAAGCCCCCACAAATACATGTATGTAGTCAAGCAAAACACATTTCCTCACTGGTCATGTCCAAAAAATATATGTCTCATTCTGCATTTTTCTCTCTATCAGCAAGTGTATAGCATGTTTCATGAACAGCTAGGTGGCGCAGTAGATAGAGGGCTGGGCCTGGAGCCAGGAAGGCCCAAGTTCAAATCTGGCCTCAAACACTTAATAGCTGTATGACCCTGGGCAAATCACTTACCTTGTTTGCCTCAATTCTTCATCTGTAAAATGATCTAGAGAAGGAAATTGCAAACCACTCCAGTATCTCTGCCAAGAAAACCCCAAATGGGGTCATGAAGGGTTGAACATGACTGGAAGACTGAACAAGAACAAAAGCATGTTTCATCAATGGTTCTCTGGAATCGTAGTTGATGATTGCACTGATCAGAGTTACTAATTCTTTGAAAGTTGTTTGTTTTTACACTATTGTCGTCAGTGCACAAATTGTTTTCCTGATTCTGTTCTGAAGAATCAAATTTTAATGGAACTCTGGTTAATTTAACATTCTGGCTCCCCAGAAGACATCCAAAACCTCATTTAGTCTCTCTCCTTTGTGAAAATCTTTCCAGATTTCCTGAGGTCACTTCCTTGATTTTGTAAGTACAGTTTGTGGACCAGGACTGATTTTTTGGTCTGTAAAATGGAACTGGAAACCATAGCAGCCTGGGACTGGTGGCAGAAACTAGAGAAATTTAACTTTGAAGAAGAGTAGACTAAGGGAAGAACCACGAACACTATTCACATCTGAAGAGCTGTCAGGAGAAAGAGAGGTTCAATGTGTTTTGTCTGACATCAGGGGCCACTGCTAAGACCAAAAAAAAAAAAAAAGCTACTAGGAGGCAGATTTTAACTCAATATAATCATCTAATATTTAGGTTTTGAGTGCTAGAATCAGAGCTGTCCAACAATGGTATGGGCTCCCTTAGGAGCTAGCAAGTTTCCCATTATTAGGGATGTTTAAGCAGAAGTTGAATGACAACTTTAGGCAGGAATGGCACTGTATCAGATTGTATATTGTCCTAGATGCCTTCGGAGGGCACTTCCCATGACAAGATGATCCTGCAAGAATGTTCAAGGCCACTTGCCTAGGATGGGATATAGAAATGGAGAAGATCATAGGGTTTGGGCAGCAAGGGACTGAGCCTAGGAGGTTCCCTGGAAGTTGATATTTTGAATAAAAAAGTTATATGAATAAGTTTCCCCAAATCTCTGATATAAATCTTTTTCTTTGTTTCTTGTCCCTTTCTCTCCTCTCATTTCTTCCCTATTCCCTTATTTCTCCCTCCTTTCTTCCCTCCCTTCCTTTATCCTTTTTTATCCTCCCTCCCTTCCTTTTTTTTTTTTTTTAAAGCAATAGGGGTTAAGTAACTTGCTCAAGGTTACACGGCCAGTTATTTCTGGATGTGGTGCTGAGTATTGGAGCCTCCCTTCCTTTTAATAAATTATCTCCTCCTCAAAGAAGCAGAAATGAAATAAAAGCTATTTTAATTAATTAAAGGTTTGGGTTAGTTCAGATTTTACTTTAGACAGAAGTTCACCATGCCTCAGAATAGAAACCCATCATATGTGTATGATGGGGGCCATCTCCAGTCATTCTTATCTATAGTTTGCCACTGGACCCAGATGGCTCCTGAGGAGAAAGTAAGGCTGATGACTTTGCACAGCCCTCCCTCACTTAAACCCAATTCACTTGCAAGTCATGACATCACCTTCCTGATGTCAACTGGTTCTCTTTGAGAATGAAGGACAAAAAAACGACAACGTGTAAGACACTCTACAATGTACAAAATACTTTACAGCCATTATCTCATCTGACATTCCATGGGGCAGGTATGATGCAGATTACTGTCACCATTGGATATATGAGGAAACTGACATTTAAAAGGACCAAATGGCTTGCCCAAAGTCTTACCTTTGTAATTGAAAAAGCTCGAATTCAAACCTAGGTTTCCCAACACCTACTTCAATACTCTTTTGATTACTCCATGCTGTCTCATAAGATGCTAGAGTCTGAAGTAACCTTAGGCATGATTTAGTCTGACTCAACATTTTACAAATGGAGACCTTGAAGACCAGAGAGGGAACGTGTTTGGATAGGGAATGAGCTATGAAATAGTGTACTCATCAAAGGAAGTGTTCAAACACAGGCTAGATGACTTCTTTTCATGGATGTTGTAGAGAAGAGTATTATGTTGGTTTGTGTTGTACTGATCATTGTCGGAGGTCCCTTCCAGTTTCAAGATTCTGCCATTGCATGAAGGGACTTGCCCAAGGTTATGCAGTGAGTTAGTGGCAGAGGCAGGGTTAGGACCCTGAGACTCCCGACTTATGATCTAGGGCCCTTTCTATTGTCCTACTGCCTCTCACCATCATTATTATTAGTCTTGGATCTGTCTGGTTTAAAATGCATTAGAGGATGCAAGCATGTGCCAAGAGTATCATAATCACCTATTGCTGAGATTAAAATCTCCTGACAAGTGTCCAGAAGTGGTTGCTGAATTGATGCCAGCCCATAATGAATCCTCATTTCCTTAAGATATTAGGCCTGAGGGAGGGGAAGGCAGACAGAGGTGGAGGAAAAGAATTTACCATGTCTGACTATGGGACAGCAACAACAGGAAAGTGGTACATCAAGGAGTTCAGTGTCAAGGGGCAGAGATCCCGGCAATGCAGACCATGGAACGTTGTCACAGGTTTGTGGATTGTGGACCATGGAACCTTGCAGCATGGACCATCATAGGCAGATCCTCCTTTAAGAAAACCTAACAGGAAAATTCAGATGAACAAAATAAATATATTAATGGAGGAAATTACATATTCAGGAGATAGGGCCTGGACCTGTGATTTCATCATATATATCATCACTTGGGCAAGGAAACCAATTCTACAAATGCAAGTTAGCACCTGGAACTCTTAGAGGTTAACAACTTGCCCAAGCCAGTAAATGTCAGAAACAGGACAGACCTTAAACTGAGGTCTTCTAACTACAACACCACATAGAGATTAGATAACATGTCTTTATAGCAGATCCAGTCAGTACGGCTCTGCGACTTCCTCTAGTAATGGCTAGTGGCACTTGAGTAAATGTGGAAAGAACAGATGGGGTCAGGAGAGGAAGGGGAGGTAAACTAGGATTGGATTTTGATAAGACATGAACAAGAGTAGGGGGGAAAAAAGTCAAGGGATTTAAAGGAAAAGTGTGTAGGGTAATCAGGTTGAATGCAAAGGGAAGAAAGTGAACAGAACAGGTTACTGGGGTTTATCCTTTGTTCCCAAAGAAGACCGATGATTTCATGAGGGTGGTATCTTGACTTCCCCATCAATTGGACTGAAGTGAGGCAGAGCTACTCAAAGTCGTCAGCCTCACTCTTTCCCTTTGGAGTCTAGTGGCAAGACCTAAGTCAAGAAGACTGGTGATAGCCCAGGAACAGGAGTTATAGAGTGGGAGAGCAGAGAGGAGTGAAGGGACTAGAGAGCTAAGAGACTTTGTGGTATAATGGGTAGAACTCAAAACTTGGAGGTGGGAAGGCCTATGTTCAAAATCTGTCTTAGCCACTGACTTTGGTTGACTCTGAGTATGTCACTAAACCTCTGTGTGCCTCCATTTCCTCATCTGTAAAATGAGGAGATTGTGCTCAATGGCTTCTAAGACTCCTTCCAGCTCTAAATCTATGAATCTGTGATACTTGGCAAAGACAGAGAATGGCTTCTGACAACTTCATTGTATTTATGAAAGAATCTGAACAAAAATTGTACAGCACAAGAAGGACTGTGTGGATTGGGGCGTCCACATGGATAAAGTCCCATTATTCTCCATATTGCTCTGAATATAGGCCACGGCACCAAAATGAGATCTCTTTGAAAAGAAAAAAAGTACACTTATATATTGAAAATGGATACTTCTCATATCAGGGGCAGGGAACCTGTGTCCTCAAGGTCACATGTGGCTTTCTAGGTCCTCGGGTACAGCCTTTTGACTGAGTACAAGTTTTACAGAACAAATCCTTTTATTAAGGGGATTTGTTCTGTGAAGTTTAGACATAGAGGGTCACATGTGGCCTTGAGGCCGCAGGCTGCCCACTCCTGTGACATAAATTATACTGTGGTTTTATATATTTTGGAGAAAAGTATGTCCTATACTGGAACATTTTGGAATTTTAAAAAATCCAGACTGGTGACTTCATTAGTATAGAGAAATATTGGAAAAGAAACTACTTCTACCAATATAATTGTCCTATAACTTATAGTCTTAGATTAGGGCTCTTAGGAGTTAAGTGACTCACCCAAGGTCACAGACAGTGTATGTCAAATGAGACTTGAACTCAGAGTTTCCTGAATCTGAGACCAGATCTCTACCCACTAGACCTTGTTGTCTTTTGATACGGAATTACATTATTAGAATGTCTTCCGTAAAGTCCTTCCCTGATGCCTCATTTTGGTGTGGAGATGAACCTGGGTTCTTTGAGGGTTCTTAAGTGCTGAGCACAAGTTCTGATGGGTTCTATCAGGCTAGAAAGGTTTTGCATATGGAACTGGCCACAGACTGCATCCACTTTCCAAAGACTAGCCCAGCTAAATGCAGAGAGGTTCATTAAACACCTGGAAACAACAGACCAGCCACTTGATGATAGCTTCTTGGGACATGGCAACCCATGAAAAGAGAAAAATCAAAAGCAGCCCTGTGTGACCCTGGGTAGGTTACTTAACCCCAATTGCCTCCAAAAAAAAAAAAGTGGCCTCACACCTATAATGCAGATATTAGAAATGTTGAGATGAGCATACTTGGAAGGCAGCAGTTAGGGATTTGCCTGTCCCTGTCCCATGATGAAAAGAAGATTATGTCCAGGCTCCTCCCTAGGCTCTAAGCTTTAGTTCTGGAAATGACTTCAGGGACCATTCAGTGTGCCTCCCTCATTTTGCAGACAAGAAAATGGAATCTCAGTGAAGGAAAGTGATGTAGGCAGGATCATAGCCGCAGTAAGTAGCAGAGGTTAGACTTAGACCCTCAGATTTTCTGACTTCAAACCTTCTATCCTTCCCAATGTACCAGACTACTGACTACTACACTCCAATCAAACATTTGGGTTACTTGGCTACACCATAAGGCTAATATTATATATGCTGGGTCAAAACTTCCAAGGGGAAGTAGAAGGCAATGGTGATTTCCTTAGGAAAAGAGGAAAGAGGGAAGAATGTATGTGTGTGGGTATGTGAGCATGGGTAGGAATCCAACAGATCCAGATTCTGCCACTAACTTGCTATGTGTGACCTTGGACAAGTCTCTTCTTTTCTATGGGTTTCAATCTTCTCCTCTTTAATATTAGATGGTTGGCCTAAATGGTCTTTAAGGTCCATTCCAGCTCTGAAAGTCTATATTTTGTTGATTCTACATCTGTGCTTCTACATATATGTCTGGGTGCCTACATTCATAGCCTGTAATAGTCCATGCTCACAGCAGAAATTGGTTAACTTGCTGATACTCATTCCTTCCACTCCCCCTCATCCCACCCAAATTTCTTTTTTTTTTAATAAATCCATAAATTATTTATTTATTAACATTCACTTTGCAAAAATTTGACTTCTAAATTCTCTCCCTTCCTCCAGTCAACCTCTCACACGTTAAGAAGGCAAGCAATAGGGGCGGCTAGGTGGCACAGTGAGTAAAGCACTGGACCCAGAGTCAGGAGGATCTGAGTTTGGTTCCCGCCTTAGACACTTAACACCCACACAAAAAAACTAGCCGTGTAACCTTGGGCAAGTTACTTAACCCCAATTGCCCTCCAAAAGGCAAAAAAAAAAAGCAAGCAATATATCAACTTTACATGTGAAGTCATGTAAAACATATTTCTATAATAGTAATGTTGCAAAAAAATCCCCAAGAAAAAGAAACTGAAAAAATATGCTTCAATCTGCACTCAGAGATCTTTTCTCCTCTTTCTCTCTGCACCTACACATATTATATATGTATGTATGTATGTATGTATATATATATATATATATATCTTTTTAAGTACCTATTTATATTATACATGTGGTTTCCCCCATTAAAAATGTAAGCTCCTTGTGGGCAGGAGTTGTTTTTTTCTTTCTGTGTATCCTGGTGCTTTGCAGTATCTGGTACACAGTAAGTGCTTAATAAATGCATGTTGACTAACATTACTGTGGTCTTTGTGTGTGTGTGTGGTCTTTGGATAATCTATTCTCTTGGTTCTTCAAGAAGAAGTGTGGCATTTTGGACTTGGCATTAGTTAGACCTGGGTTCAAATCCTGCCTCATACACTTACTATCTATGTGACTGTTGGAAAGTCAATTAAACTTTTTCAATTTTTTGATTCTTCATCTTTAAAATGGGGATAACATTAACTATGGTACCCACCTCACAGGGTTGTTATAAGGCTCAAATGAGATGCATATGTATATGTTACTTAATATTATCATTTTACTTTATTTTCAGTTTCTCTGAATTTTTCATGTATATTATTTCTTTTTTTATCAAAGGACTTTTAAAAATAGTATTTTATTTTTTCTAATTACATGTAAAGACAATTTTTAGCAATCAATTTTTTTTTTGCTTTTTGGAGGGCACTTGGGGTTAAGTGACTTGCCCAAGGTCACATGGCTAGTTTTTGTATTTAAGTATCTGAGCCTAGATTTGAACTCAGGTCCTCCTGACTCCAGGGCCGGTGCTCTATTCACTGCGCCACCTAGCCATTACAACAATCATTTTTTATAAAATTTTGAGTTCCAAATTTTCTCCCTCCCTCCCTTTGCTCCCTCCTCCCTAAGACAATAAAGAATTTGATATAGGGTATGTGCAATCATGTAAAACCTATTTCCATATTAGTCATGCTGTGAAAGAAGAAACAGTTTGCAAAAAAAAAATTCATGTTCATTATTTCTTAGATGGTAGTAATATCTCATTACATATTTATAGAAAACAATTTATTTAAATGTACCCCAGCTGATGAGTACCCACTTCATTTCTAGGTTTTCACTAAACCTAATTTATAGTGTTACTAGAAGTGTTTTTGTCTGTATGGGACTTTTCCCTCTGTGTTTGATCTCCTTGGGATATAAATTCAGGAGTGGTTTTGCTGGGTCAAGGAGTATGCATAATTTAATAACTTGTCTAATGCTGACAATCTGGACTTAACTCTCCCAAATCTACTCATAACATAGATGTGAAAAGTGTCTAACATAAAACAGTTGGCCCATGTGTGGTATAGATGGATATCTGATCTGAGATTTGGTCTGCCTCATCTCCAAGGGAGACAATGATTTCCATCTTTATGGAGAGTAGGACTAGGAGGTACCGCCAGTATTCTAGGGAGAAGGGCAGCCATGATCCATGACTGGGTGATCTCTCTTTTACTCTTCTATCTCCAAAAAGGGTCCTGGGCTAGAATTAGATCTATCAAATATCTGTAATCTAGGAATAGGATTCTTTTGTGGCTCAGGATAAAAGCTACTTTTCCTGGTTGCTTTTAAGGGGAAGGTAACACTGGAGATTCTCCGTCAGCTTAGTTCCCTCTCATCAAATACTGGTTATGGGAAAGAAAATCAGGAATAGGTAGTAAGCCTCTTTATCAGAGTAAGAAATAAACATAAATCTAAGCAATTATGCAGATTATAGTAGATGAAAAGATATATACAATCTTTGGGCTAATGAGTTTCACTTTGATTTTTGGAAAAATTCTAGAACACATTATGAAAGAGACAGCTTGTGATCATTGAGAAAGGAAAATAGTGATCTCTAAGAGCCAACAGATCTTCATAAAGAATGACTCATGCTGGACTAACTAATGAGCCCTTTGGCAGGAAGATAAGATCTTAATGACCGAGAGAGGATGATTTCACTAGGAAGACCCTTTTAACAGTGTCTAGGGTTGCAGATACTAGTAGTAAAGGGGCATGTAGGGGGTTGGCTTTCCCACATTTCTTCAACTCCAGGGGGATATCCTGTTTGCCACTCGAAAGTTCATTCTCTCTCTTGCCCTTGTCTCTGTCAAACTCCCTCTCTACTTCTCTTACCAGATGTTTAAAATCTGAAGTCTTTTCTCCACTTGAGAAGTATCAATGCCAAAGGTTCAGAGGTTTTTCGTCAATCAGGAGTCATATCTCCCCTTCTTTCCCTCCTTCCATACTGTACATAGCACAAAGAGTCACATACAGTTAGGGACTGTCCTTCAGGAAGCTGACCCAGGCTTGAGGAGCGGGTGGGGTTATATTTATATAGTTCCAAATTGTTGTTCTGGACCTGATTCTGGTCAGCAGGGAGGAAATGATGGGAACTTTGGAAGGAAGTGACTTCCATCTCAGAATTTATGACAGAGGAAAGGAGGAACATGTCCCCATAAAAAAAAAAAAGAAAAGGACAGAGTTTGTAATCTTTAGACCAATGACTATGACTTTGGTTCCTAGAAAAATGTTAAACTATATTATAAAAGAGGTAACTTGTAAGCATTTAGAAAGGAAAGCAGTATTCTTTAAGAACCAAACTATTATCATAAAGAATCGCTCATACAAGATTAACCCCAGTCACTGAATAGCAGAATCTGAGTCATAAAGAACCTAAAAGGACATTGCATTCAAACTATCCCAAAACAAGAATCTCCTCTACAGCATATGTAATTGAAATCCTAGATGCTTTGCTTTCTGGAATATCATTCCAAGTTCTCCATTTCTTTATATTGTTGGCTGCTAAATCTTGTGTGACTCTGAATATGCATCTGAAGTATTTGAATTCTGTCTTTCTGGTTGCTTGCAATATTTTTTCCTTGACCTTGACTTTTTCAATATTGGGGTTTCTTTTTTTTTTTTTTGCCTTTTTTGGGAGGGCAATTGGGGTTAAGTGACTTGCCCAAGGTCACACGGCTAGTTTTTGTGTTAAGTGTCTGAGGCCAGATTTGAACTCAGGTCCTCCTGACTCCAGGGCCAGTGCTCTACTCACTGTGCCATCTAGCCGCCTCTCATTTTGGGGTTTCTTTTTAGGAGGAAACCAGTAGATTCTTTCAATGTTTGCTTTGCCCTCTGGATATAAGATATCTGATAGTTTCTTGAAATATGATGTCGAGGTTCTCTTTGTGTCATAGCCTTCAGGTTGTCCAACGATTCTTAAATAATCTCTTCTTGATCTATTTTTCAGGTCAGTTGTTTTTCCTATATTTCTACATATTCTTCTATTTAAAAATTCTTTTGACTTTATTTCTTTAAATAATAAATATTTTTAGGTTATATTACATGCTATATAATAAATATATTATACATTATATATATAAAATATTAGATATTTTATGAATAAATTTCTTAAATAAATATTTTTATTATTTCTTAAATGACTCACAAAGTCATTAGCTTTTTTGGGGTTCAATTTTAATTTTAAAGCAGTTATCTTTTTCAGTACAGCTGAATCTCTTTTATCAAGCTGTTAATTCTCTTTTCATATCTTTCTTGTACATCTCTCAACTCTTTTTCTATTTTCCCTCTACCACTCTCATTAGGTTTTTATAATGACTTTTTGCTGATTTTAAACTCTTCTAGGAATTCTTGTGAGATTGTTTACAATCTGCATTTTTCTTTGAGGCTTTGCTTAAAGATGTTTTCAAGTCATTGTCTTCTGTATTTGTGTCTTGAGCTTCCCTATCACCATAATAACTCTTTATGGCTGAGTTCTTTTTGAGTTTGCTCATTCTTCCAGTTTACTTCTTGACTTTGGACTTTATGCTAGTGTTAGGTTCTGTGTACTTCTATGAGAGATGTTTGACCTGAGCTTCTGTCATTTTACAGCTTTCAGTCACTTTTACAATTCAGTCTGTGTCTTTGAGAACATGCAAATTTTCAGCACTCCCAAACTGGTGTGACCTGGGGAGAAGTTTGTTCACTTCCCTCTTTGTCTGATATCTGCAGGTTCCTGATCCAGGTTTGGTTCTGTTGGCTTGTGTGCAGTTGAATTTCAGTATACTACCACTGGACTTAGTCACTGTTAGCCCCCTGGGAAGTATGTAGATTCAGAGCAACTCTACTGCTGGATCCTCTTTGGTCTAAGACACTCTTACCCTGATTGTTCCACTGCAGGTTTAGGTGCTAGACTCAAGGCTAGAACTGAGTCTCAGTTCTGCTCCTGGGCCCATTTCTAGAACTTGTTCCTTGTTCAGTTCTCAGCTAAGACCTACTCACTCAGGGACTATTCCTTTCTATCCTGGATCTGTGACCCTCAACACAGCAGCCAGATGGCACCCATTCCTGGACCCAGTGCTAGGTTGGAGATTCCCTGGTATCTCCTTTTACCCTGATGCTTCCTTCCTGAATATTGTCTAATCCTTCGTTTGGAACCTATGTGCTAGAGTGCTCCTCATTGCTGTCTCTGTGCCTGCCTACTTCTGGTTAATCCCTGTACCCAATGTTTAAAGACCTCTCTATTTGTCTTCCGAAGCTGTTCTGGGTTAGAAAAATAATGCATTGTGAATTTTTCTTGGTTTTCCTGCTCAGAATTCAGTCTGGCATGTTTTTTTTTTAGTTGTTGTGAAGGAGGTATGCTGCATGAGTTAGGCAAAAATGATTCTTCTCACTTGACATCTTGACTCTGTCTCCCTCTCTATATCATACATGACAAGTGGTCGATCAACTTTTGCTTGAAGACCAGTCAAGAAGTTAAAGGTGTCTGTCAGTAAGTCAGTAATTAAACATTAAATGCCTGCCACATGCCAGGTACTGTGCCAAGTGCTCTCATCTTACATTTAATTGTAATTTTATTTTTTATATATGTAAACAATAAATTCTAACATTCATTTTTCAAAACTTCAAGTTCCAAATTCTCTCCCTTCCTTCCTCCCCTCAGAAAGCAAGCAATATGATATGGACTATACATGTGTAGTTATATAAAACATTTCCGTATTATTAGCCATGTTGAAAAATAAAATAGTGACCACCCCCCCCCATAAAGAAAAATTTTAAAGTATGTTTTAATCCACATTTAGACTCTATCAGTTCTTTCTCTGGAGGTGGATAGCATTTGTCGTCATAAGTCCTTTGGAATTGTCTTGGGTCATTGCATTGCTGAGAACAGCTAAGTCATTCACAGTTGCTCATTGTACAATATTGCTTTTGCTGTGTACAGTGTTCTCCTGGTACCAAGCACTCTTAAGGCAGTCCCTTCCACTTTGGGATCACTCTGCTTGTTTTGGGGGCATTCCTTTACATAAAACCAAAAATTTCCTCTTTTCACCTTCCAGCTATTACTCCTGTTTCTTCTCTCTGGGCCAAGGAGCATAAGTGTCAATTCTTCAGATTCTTGGAAAACAGTTATTACTTCCCCCTCCCCTTAAGAATTTTCTTGTCTAGGATAAATATTCCTAATTCCTTCAAACAGTCCTCATATGGTATGTTCTCCAGACCTGTCATCATCATGTTTGTCCTTCTATGGTTACTCTTTACTTCATCAACTTCTTTCTTAAAGTATGGCACCCAGAACTGAACAGAGTGTTCCAGATAAGGTCTGACCAGGACAAGGGACCAAGGGGGAAGGGAAAGAGAATAAGAATTTATTAGGTGTCCAATATGTACCAGGCATTGTGCTAAGTGGTTTACAAATAATATCTCATTTGATTTTCACAACAATCCTGCAAAGCAGGTGCTGTTATTATCTCCATTTTATAATTGAAGAAACTGAGGCAAACAGAGGTTAAGTGACTTGCCCAGAGTCACACAACTAGCAATTATCTGAGGCCAGATCTGAATCCAAGTCTTCCTGACTCCAGGCCCAGTATTCTATCTACTGTGCCAGCTAGCTGTCTCAAAGCTGTAACTAGGCTTTTTGACTAAGGATGCAAAATTTAGAGGGCACTGACAGAACTTAAAATCCTTCAGCAGTATAGAAATAACAGAGCTTAGCACCTAGTCAGCACCAGGCTACTACCAGACAGGTAGATCTGGGAAAAATTATAGACATATTGTATCTAGATTTCAGCAAAGTATCTGATGAAACCTTTCAAAACCTTTCTTGTGGACAAGATGGAGAGATGTAAGTTAGAATAGTTGAGTGGATTCAGAGATAGTTGAATTACTGAACCCACAGAGTACTTATTGAAATGCTGATGTCATCTTGAGTAGTTAGTACAGCAGGATGCTGAAGTGATCAATCCTTGCCTCTGTGCTATTGAACATTTGTATTTATGACTCAGATTAAGGCATAGAGGACATGCCTAGACAATTTACAGTTGACATGAAGTTGAGGAAGATAGCTAATCCCCTGATTCAAAGAGTCAAGATCCCAAATTATTTTAGCAGGTGAGAATGATGGATAAAATCTAATAAGATTAAATCTAGTGTAGACAAATATGAAGTCCTACACTTTGCTTCAAACAATCAACTGCAGAAATTGAGTATGGGGAAGCATAACTAGAGAATAGCTCATGGGGAAAAGATCTGGGGGCTTTACTGGACTGCAGGCTCAATATGAGTAAATATTGTGATAAAGCAGTCAAAAAAAGCAAATGTAAACATAGACAGCAGAGAGATGGGACTTTCATGCTAGGAATCCTAGGTACAAAGCCCAAAGGAAGCAAAGGATGCTGAGCTACAGAGGGGAGGAGGTAGTGCATTCCAGGGCATCCCAGAGATGGAGGGAGCCTCTGTAAATGCAAGAAAGCAGGAGTGGAATGCTGAATTTGGGGTTCAACAAGCAGGTCAGGCTAGAACACAGTGGGTGAAATGCCTAAAGGAGGTGTGGCTTGGACTGCTAGAAGATGAGGTTGAATAGAATAAGAACTCGCTGCTATTCAGATTATTAGTTGAATGACACCTTTGGTTTAAATGACCCTGTGAAGCAGGCAATCCAAGAATTATCTCCTTTACAGAGGTGACTGAGAAGTTAAATGACTTGTCTATGGTCATACATCTCTTCATTTCTCACCAGGCTACAATCTGGACTCTTCTGTAAATTTATTTTTATATGTTGTCTTCCCACATTAGAATGTAAGCTCCTTGAGGGCAGGGACTGTCTTTCATTTTGCTTATATTTGTATTCCCAGAGTTTAGCACAGTACCTGGCATATAGGGAGCACTCAACAAATATTTAGACTGACTGTCTAATCTCTTAAATTCTGGAGCTGTGATGCAAACACTGGTCTCTCGATCTCAAGTACATTTCATTTCCAAGTTTTTTGCTGACGAAAGCAGGGTGTGGGGGGGGGAGGGGACGTTGGGGGGGGGGCTGTGAAACAAAGTCATATTATTGTAGCAAACCCATTTCCTTTTGTAGGCTGGGAGAGCAGCTGGATCTCTGCTTCTAATTGGAGATGGAAAGCGCTCGTAAAACTGGAAATTGCTGCGGGTGGGGAGTGGGGCTGCTTTAATGAACAAAGGTGTTTCTTGCTTCCAAGAAAATGGAATGAGAATGGAAGTGTTCTAAAAGACCCACCCTCAAATTCTACTCTTTCCTCCAAGAACCCTCTCAAAAACCTATTTTGGAAATAAGGAAATCGAGGCATAAGTGGTTTTAACGCTATCAGTAAGCTCTTTGAAGGCAGGCAGGGACCGTGGTCTCTCTTTGTGTAATCCCTTCTGTAATGACAAAAGCATCGAACCCGGCACACCGTAGGTGCTTAATAAGTGTTTGTGGAATTGAACTGAACTATTCTGCCCTTCGCAGTGGGCTAGGGGCTGGGGCCTGGCTCGGGAAGGAAACCCTGGCGTCCTGGGCCCCTCGGACGCACACACCTCCTTGGGGCGGGGAGGGGGCGGTGCGTGGCTCGGGGCCGACTGTCTCGGCTTGGGGAGAGAGGGGAGGGTCCGGGAGAAGGAGCGGACATAAGAGGCTCTGGGCTTCCGCAGCCCAAACTCTCACCTGCAGCCAGGCGCTTTGTCTTCGTCCAGTCCCGGCCATGGCGTGGTTCCTTCTGATCGCGCTGCCGGCCGCGCTGTTTCTGCTGCTGCTCCTGTCCCGCCGGCGAATGCGGTGAGTGGGCCGACCCAAAACGTCTATAGCCTCATTCCCTCATCCCTGTCCCAACTACTTTCTCCGCCGCCGCCCTCGCTCCTCCTGCCAGGCTCCTGCCCTGCACCACGGAGCCCGGGTCCCTGGGACCCCGGGAATCCAAGTCTGATGGGGGATACACAGGCACCGAAGCCAAAACTGTTCACTAAAGGAAGATGCTTAGAGTTCCCCGAATGGGGAGATTCAGCCTTTTAGTACGAGGAAGGGCATAGTAACTAGAATCGTTGTCTCGGGAAACTCTGTATCCCTAGGAAAACGGACCCATGCGCCCCAAGGGAAGGAGACCGTGACTAGAGAACCCCCATCCTCACGCCAGCAGCCTTTAGAGCCTCCTGGCTTTAAGTCTGTTGAGGTGTAGAGAGCCCGGATAGGAGTGGAGAGTTTTTAGCCTCAAATTCTATTTTCTTACTTAATATCTGTGTGATTTTGGTCATTGGAGAGAACTTTGTAGGAAGGACTCAAATCTCCTCATCTGTAATTTAAGGGGGGAGGGAGCTAAGTGGTTTCCAAGGTCCCTTGCTGTTCTGACAATCAAAGATTCCTCGGAACTGCAAATGCTTGGGGAGTTCCAAATAGAAAGAAACTATGAGACTCCTTTTCTTGGTGTCCCAGGCAGAGCAAAGCTTCTTCACGTAGGTCAGGAATGGATAGGCATTTATCCGGTGTGGGCAGAGCAGACACCTGCTGGGGCTGGGACACCAGGCCTCAGAAAACCATAATGCAAAGAACGACAGACCAGGAGTCAGGATATCTAGGTTCTATGCCTGGTTCTGTCACTTGGGTTGCTCTGGTCAGGTCCCTTACCTTCTTTAGGCCTCAGCCTCTTCATTTAGAGGGCTGATCTAAATGGTCTCTAAGGCTCCCTCCATCTCTGACAGTCTGTGTTCTAAGGTCCCTTCGAGCTCTGACCTCCCTGTGTTCTACTTTCTTGTAGTTCCTCCAACTATGACGATCTTTATTTTCCATCTGTAAAAAAAAAAAAAAAAAAAGAGGAGTTTGGACTAAATGATTTCTACAATTCCTTCAAGCTCTAAATGTACTCTCCTATGATCTCTGAAAGAGATTAAGTTGAACCTGTAACTTTCCTATGTGTTCTCTTATCCTACTTGGGTTCGGCAATTCAACAAACTTTTTATTCCAGATTTTCAAAGGTGACTGCTGGGTTGTCCAAAATCTGCCCAGGGATGTGTCAGGGATCCAGATCTCTTTTAAAAGACGAAACACAGTACACCTCCTTTGCCTTCCTGAATGTCTCCATTCCCTATGGGCCAGTCACACCCCATTGTTACCCACATTCCTATTAACAAACAAGTTAGCCCTTGTTATCTGTTGGTAGATTGTTCGATGGTAAAGTGTTACCCAATTCATTCCTGGGGAGCCCAATGTTATTTGGGAGAGTATCAACCAGGGCTAGGGAACCTGCAGGCTCGAGTCCACATATAATCCTTTAGGTCCTTTAGTTCAGCCCTTTGCCTGAATCCACAGTTCCCATGTGAGGACCTAGAGAGCCACATGTGGCTTCAAGGCTGCCCCCTCTGATATTAGCCTATGGGAAATAGAACTGAGAAGGTATACTAGTGACAAGTTTTATTTCTCTTTGGTTTGAAACATATTTTTGCGTCTTTTCCAGTTTTGAATTATGTATATCTTTAGTGTCCTTAGCATGGGAAACTGAGAGCTAATTGTGTATCTAGATCGTTCCCTGCTCTTTTCCAGAACTCCTGCTCTGATAATAACTCACATTTCAGTAATATGGTACAGCTCACAAAGCACTCTTCTCATAGCAGTCATGGGAAGTAGGTAGTGACAGTATGATAAATATCATTTTACAGATAAGGAAATTAAGGCCCAAGTTACTTGCCCCAGGTAGGGTGGGAGGTTTGAGATTCCAAAAGAGGTCTCTGGACTCCAAGTCCACTGTGTTTCAGCTGAAGAGAGTCAGATTATTGGTGAGTCTTAAAACCAGGCAGTTCATTGGGTTTTGTTTTTTGTTTTCCTATCTCACAATAGAGGAGGCAGTGTGGCATAGTGGATAGAATTCTGCTACCGCAGGCACTTACTAGCTGTATGACCCAGGACAAGTCACTGAACCTCCCTGACTCTCAGTTTTATCTGTTGTAAAGTGGATTAATAATAGTGCCTACTTCACAGGGTTGCTGCTCTGAGGTTCCAGTGAGACTATGAATGCAGAGTACTCTTCAAACTTTAGTTATAAATGTGAGTTCTTCTTCTTCACAGAACCCCTGCTCTGTCCAGCTCTGTGTTCTGCCCTGGGGGGAAGGGGACATGCAAGGAGGAATATGACACAGAAAATCCCTGCCTTTACTGAGTTCACAGCCAAGTTGGGGGAGGGGAGAGGAGATTCAAGATAAACAGATATGATACTGACAATTCTAGGCCAAACTGTCTGGCTGACATTGAGTGAAGCTGACATTGACATCAGAGCTGGGAGTAATCTCTAGGGTTGAGGAGAATCTAGAAAGGCTTCCTAGTGATGGTGGGATTGAACTGAGTCCTGAGTCAAGATGAGTAAACAAAAGTTAAAGAGGGGACATTCTAGGTTGGAGAGTACAAAAGATAATGTAACCAGAGTCACAAGAATGGTCTACTGAGGAGCTATACTCTAAAAACCACTAAAAGCAGGGGCTTTACACTGAGGAGTTTTGGGAAAAGCATTTTTTAAATAGTTCAAAGATTTTATTCTAACAGCTTGAATTACAATGCTTGTTTGATAAAAGGAAAACTGAAAACAAGTATATAAAACTGTCAATCACTAATTGTGTATCGAAAGCACAAGAGTTTCCACAACACCAAACAAACAAATTTTTCCCTGAGATAAAGTTTAACAGCTCCGGCTTCTTCAGTGTTTTTCAAAATGCAAAAGAAAGAAAAAAGTAAAGTTTTTTTTTTTTTCGGATGGCAAATCTGAGCCCAGTAGTAATAAAGGACATTTCACACATATACAAATGGAGATTGTTCCAAAACAGGGCTGAATACTTCTAGAATGGAATGACTCTCCAAGCTCTCATCTTCAATTTATTTTCTTTCAAAACCTAGACACAATAGAGAAATGCCTGTTGTTTTTGACTGTTTTTGAAATATCTCCAACCAAGCTTTGGGGCTAATGTAGACTGCTTACCGTGGAGAGGTTTCAAACAGAAACATCACACACTTGACCAAAATTAAAAGGCTGGTTTTTTGTTGTCCAAATATGTCAGAAAGCTCTTCTCAATGTTTATAACCAGCCATCCTTGTGTTCTTCCTAAGAGTTATTCAAGAGTGATGGAGAACTAATCACAGCATGACCAGAGCTGCAGAAGGGGAAAAGTCTAGTTATAAACGGTTTATGATTGAAGATCTAATGCTCTGAACCACAGCCTCAAAGCTTTTTTCCCTAATAAGTATCCATGTGAGCACAAATATCAGCACAAATCCTCTGTCATTACTGTCAACCACAGAAATCAGTCCTTGTGCATTCTGGAAGTAATGGTGCCATAGGGGTCGGATCTTGTCCTGGCTGCCTACATCCCACACCATGAAGCTAATGATTTTGTATTCTGCGGTTTCTATGTTGAAGCCTATAGTGTGAATATAGTTACTATTTCACCCAGTTTGTACAAAATAGTTGTTTTTCTTGCAGCATCCAGATCAACCTTTAGAATCTGCATTTCTTTTTGGCCCCCGAACCCTTTAAAGAGGTTAGCAAATATATTCCCCATGGTCCAATTGTGATGTTGAACATTGGCAAAAGAAAGCTCCCTTTCTTCTGAGCCTTGGGCTTCCCGTCTTCTCACTGTGAAAAGCATTTTGGACCAGAATTGGGAAACCTGAGTTTGAATCCTGGTTCTGCTACTGACTTGCTCTGTGACCTTGGGCAAGTCAATTCACTTGTTTGGGTCTCAGTTTCCTTACCTGTAAGTTGAGAGAAGTTGAACTAAAAGATCTGTAAGGGCCTTTTTAAGTCTAACAGATGGGAGAGGGAAGTGGGTGAGGCCAAGTTGAGGACAATTCTCTTTTTTTGACTTTTTTTCCCTGCTTGGGGAGAAGAGATTATCTTCCTGCGTCTGGGGATTTGCTTCTTGATTCCTAGGGCAAGTAAGGGAAAGTGACAGGCCAGCCACAGACCACAGGCCCTAAAATAGATTTGGCTTTCACCACTCACCACACCCAGGCCTGGAAACTTGAGTTTCCAGATGTATCAGAGGCCTGGGCTGGGGCTTTCAAGATGGCAGGGGGTGGGGGCCCCTTCCTTCCAAGGTTTGAGCTTAGACTAACAGTTTGGATGTACCCACTGCTGGCAACACTTCCTGCCTTTGTCAATAAGTTAGCCCTGGAGTTTGGGTTGCATTTTCCACTTTTTTGTTTTTAGAAATAGGAAATAGTCTCAGTCAGAAATAATACCTTGTCTCCACTAGAGGCTTCCCGCTCTCTTAAGGGCCAGCCCATGCCAAGTAGGAATTTAACACTATAGATGCCAACCAGATGGAAAGATGTTAAAGTTCCTTTCTCAGCTGTGTTGAGTGGGGGGGGGAGGTGATAAACAAAAGACACTTTTACCCTCCAATGGATAAGCCCTCAGACAGATTATAAGGGAACTGTTGTCTTTCAGTCCTTGCTCTAACTGTAGCTTGTTGTATGAACTTCAGCAAATTATTTCCCTTCTCTGGGCTTCAGTTTCCTCATATGTAAAATTAAGAGTTTGGACTTGTTCATTCACTTTTTAGTTGTGTCTACTCTCTGTGACCCCACTTGGAGTTTTATTGGAAGAGATACTGGAGTGGTTTAACATTTCCTTCTCCAGCTCATTTTACAGATGAGGAAACTGAGGCAAACAGGGTTAAGTGGCTTTCCCAGGGTCACACAGCTAGTAAGTGTCTGAGGCCAGATTTGAGCTCATGGAGATGAGTCTTCCTGGCTCCAGGCCCAGCACTCTGTGCACTGTACCATCTAGAAGCTAGTTTGGCCTCTAAGTCATCTTCTCCATTCTATTTTATGTCCTAAGTTGCCTTTCAGCACAGGTATATCATGCTCTATCTCCTAAGGCATTTCCAGCTTATAGTTCCGTGAAAACACGGATTTCAGAAGCCAGGGAGAGGGTGACCAACTCCAACAGTTCAGAGCAATAGGTCCTTTCCCCTCTCTGGGCCTCAATGTCCCCACTGTAAAATGAGGGAATTAGACTGGTGATCTTCAAGTTCTATTTTAGCCCTAACATTATGTATTCTGTGTTCTGAGCTCCATTACTGATCAGACACTCTGTGTTCCATGTACTAAAGACATTTCCAAATCTAGAATTTGGGGTATTTTTCATCTTTTCTTTAAAAAGCTTTCATTGATGTGGTTTTTTTTTTAATACCAAAAAGAATTCTTAAAAAAAAAAACAAACAGCTTATAAGAAGCAATAAAGTAAAACCAAACAGCTGTGTCCAAGTGAACACAACATCCTTCACCCATTGCCTACCACATCTCTATGAAGAGGAAAGAAATGTACTTCATTGTTAGGCCTCTGGAAAAAAAGATTGGTCATGGGATCATGGCAACTAATGGGATTTATGATGTATTTCACTCTGCATCGTCATCTATGTCATCGTAGTCATTGTAGATGTTGTTTTCCTGTTCCACTTTCTTTGCTTTGTATTTATTAGTTCTTGCACACCTGTATTCCTTATACTCATCATTTCTTTTTGTGATATTTCAACAGATCTGTGATGTCATGGATGAGGGCGCTCTCTTCAATGACACAGATCACTGTGTGCTCCTCACCAACATCCTCCTGTAAATCCTCCCCTTTATTTACTAGGGGCCTTCCTCTTATTCTTTTGACATTGTGTAGATCCCAGGAGAACACATGGACTCTTCATTGGACTATTCTTTGTTCTTGCCAAATGACTGGCCCATGTCTTTTTCCAGACACATACCTCTTTAATGACATCCTTTGCTACTGTCTCTCTGATATCTTTTCTCCTATGCAATTCTTCTATGGTAATGTGTTACAACCAGCTTAAACCCACCATGAACATCCCCGTTGCCCTTTGGGTGACTTTCAGCTTAAATTCTTCAAAGATTGTGATATTTCATGACTAGCAGCAATATAATAACATTGGAAGAATATTTATATTTTTAAAAGGATGGACTTTTGTTTCAGGGAGAAGTTTGGAGTAGGGAGACGATCATTAAAAGCATTTCTTAATTTCTCAAATTCAGTCCAATGTAGGACACAGGGAAGAGCCCTGACTATGGAATCAGAGGACCTGGGATCAAATTCTACCTCCAATATTCATTAATTGGGTGACTCAAGTGATTCATTTTATATCCTTAGGCCTCAGTTTTCTCTGATGGATTATGAGGGGTTGGGATCAATGGGTTCTAAGGGTTCTTCTAGCTCCAAGATCGTGAGATCAAAACCTCCCTTCTCTTCCTGTTCAGTTCTGGGCCCATCTCGTTGTGTTTTTGCATGTGCTAAAGGACCAAGTCTTTGGGCTGCACATTCAATACCATTTTGGTCTGGGCCATAGGCTTTCTTTGTCCACTTGGTTTTTTCCCATGTAGAAGACACATAACACAACAGTATTCCATTTCTTCCATTTGTTCCACCACTCCCCAATTGATGAACATTGATATTGTTTCCAGTTTTAATGTTTTATATTTTATGTTCTAAGGTCCCTTTCAACTCTGTGTTTTAGGTTCTAAGGGCCTTTGCAGGGGCAATATTTTACTTTTCATTTTCTAAGGTCTCTCTCAGCGCTGACATTCTGTGTCCTGTGTTTTAAAGTACCTTCTAGTGTCATCCTGTGTCATTAATGTTCTATGATTCTCAGAGGTAAATGAAGTGATTCACATTCTGGCCTTGGTTGAATCCCAATTACAGAACCTGTCAGTCTTGCTCCAAAGCACCTCCACTAGTTCCCATTAGTCATCACCAAGTTGCTGTATCCATTGGAGACTGGAAACTTGCGGATGAAGGCAGAGCATGCTTTGTGCCTTTCCTGCCTCTCCACGTCAAGTCTGTCAGTACCCGTACCATCCCCTGGAACAGGAGTCTATGGAGACTCAAACTTGGGCTTTAATACTCTCTTTGTCATTTTGGGATGGGCCAGGGTGTGAAGAACAGGGAGTGGAAAGATGATTGCTGCCTCACCTCCCCTGCTGGGGCAGCTCTCCCTTGGGGTTCATTCTGCTATGGTGTACATTATACATGGTGTGTACCTACCAATCCCCCCTCTTTACTGATGGAAGTTATTGAAGTTCTATCCATCTTTCAAGGCCAACTCAAATTCTGGTTTCTCTAGGAAGTCTTTTTTGACCACTCCCGATTCATATCTTTTTTTTTTTTTTAAACTCTGATCTCCTGGGATTCTTAAGCCAGACATGACAGACCTATGATTTCATTGGCATAGGGAACTCCTAGGGGATGGAACTCCTTCCACCAATACAGGCTGTGGGACCTCTTCAGAGGTGTCTTAGAGAGCTGCCTATAAAACAGAAAGGTTAAATGATTTGCTCAAGGCTACATAGTAATTATAATTGACACAACTGACAGTAGTGGAACTTGAACCTAGTCCTTCTTAGTTTTGAGCCTGGCTCTCTCCACTACTTCATGCTGCTTCTATGACATGACTCACAGACTTATATTATTCACAGACTCAAAGAATGATGAATTAAAAGTAGGTACATGCTGGGTCCAGTTCACAAAGGTTCCCAAGAGCTGATCATTAAATTTTTGGTGTGAACATTATTGGAAATTGGCAAATGCTACTAATCAGGAATTGATTGATTGTTTTGTTGATTGTCTAGACTTAAGAGAGTGATGGAGAAAATGTTAGTGATACAGATTAAAGTTAAAGTTAAAAGTATGTTGTGTGCTTATTTTTTTTCTAGAGAGCCGGTTTACAACCTCCTGGTTGGAGGAGACCCTAGATATCATCAACTCTATCAGCTGGTCTCATGACCTTGGAGGAGTATAGTATAGTATAGTATAGTATAGTATAGTATAGTATAGTATAGTATAGTACAGTAGGATACGGTACAGTACAGTATAGTATAGTATAGTGTAGTATAGTATAGTATAGTATAGTGTAGTATAGTATAGTATAGTATAGTATAGTATAGTATAGCAGGTTCCTTCTGCTTCCAGTCTACTCTCTTCAGTACATCCTTCACACTGATGATACCTGAGCAGTCTTTCTCTTTTTTTTTTTTTTGGAGGGGGGAAGGTAGGACAATTGGGGTTAAGTGACTTGCCCAAGGTCACATGACTAATTAAGTGTCTGAGGCCACATTTGAACTCAAGTCCTCCTGACTCCAGGGCCGATGCTCTGTTCACTGCACCACCTGGCTGCCACATGAGCAGTCTTTCCAATGCACAGCTATGGTTATGCTACTCCTGTGCTCAAAAATCTTCACTGGCTCCCCAGTGCCTATTGAACAGAATATAAACTGACTCTAATATTCAGGGTTCTTCACAATTTGCTTCTAACCTGTCTGTCCAGCATTATTTTGTACTTCTCCCCCTCCCTCACTGTATCCCTTGTTCGCATCCTGCTGGCCTCCATCCTGTTGCAAACAGCACCTCCCATTCTTGGAATAGACTTCTTTCCCCTCATCTATGTCTGTTGAAGTTCCTTCTTTCAAAATTCAAAAACTGTTGGTATGAAACCTTCTCTGCTGCCAGCTCCCTTCCAGGTGAAAAGAATTTCTTTCCTCTCACATTTTTCCTAGCATTTTATTTGGACTTCTCCTTTGCCTTCATCACATTCAACTTCATATCATGCTTATTTGTTTGCATGTCATGCAGAGCCATAACTATGGTAGAGTGACTGTAACTTTGCCCTAGGGCACACCGAATTCAGGGGGCCACTGAAAGCATTTCTAAGTCTTTATCACTGTAAAAACAGCAGAAATAAGTATCTAATTCACAAGAAGAATTCATTAAAATAGGAAGCTACTGTCCTTGTCCCAGCAATCACACACCAGGTGAGCTTCCCTCATCTGCCCACACAGCAGACCGTGTCCCCACCACTACCCATCGAAAGTGGTCTCCTTATTGGTGCCTTGGAGTCATAACCCCTTTCTCTCCACTAAATTTAGGGCACTGTTTTGATTGCTTGCTCTGTTTGCTCTAATGTCTTATCCCCTTCCCCTCCCCAGGATTCTATTAGGATCATAGGATTCAGATCTTAAAGATCTCCTCTAACCTTTTTATTTTGTAGTTGAGGAAACTAAGATCAGGAAAGACAAAGTGACTTGTTTAAGGTTATACAGGTAACAAGTTGTATAGGTGGGATTTGAATACACCACTCCACCATGGTGCCCATTTTAGACTGTAAACAAGAACTATGTCATTTATCATTTTGATGTCTCCAGTACCTTGCTCTGGTAGGCCCTTAACAAATATTTGTGGAGTTGTCTCACTCTGTCCCCTCCCACTGGGTGCTTATTACATTCTGGGTTTTCCAGGAGACCTGGGGAGCCCCCTCTGGATCTAGGCCTCATTCCCTGGCTGGGTCATGCTTCAGAGTTTGGCAAAGATGCAGCTGGATTCCTCTCCAGGATGGAGAAGAAGCATGGGGACATCTTTACTGTAAGTGTGCCTTTGGGAAGGGTGGGAAGAGGTAGGATTGGGGTTTTTTTCTCTGTATCTGGGCCGTCCTGCCTGGCATCCCCAGGACTCCTCACATAGTACTGTTTCCTCTGAAGCATGGTGAGTCACAAGACTTGGGGTGTTGTCAGTCTCTGCCACGGACTCAGAGTGGTAGGGGCTATGTCACTTCTTTGGCCCTCAGTTTACTCATTTGTCAGATGGAAATTGTCCTGGTCCTATCCCTGTCCATGTTGTTGGGCTCTTGTGAAGATGGTGGCTATACAAAGTACATTTTAATGTGCTGCACAAACCTAGGGCATTATTATCATAATTAGCCAAGGACCCAGCAACTGCAAACTAGTTTGGTTCACAAGGGCCTTTTCATTCGGCCACTCTGGATGCGAATTATTCAGTAACTGGAGAGTTCTTAACCAAGGCCTTTCAAGTCAGTATTTTCAGATGGATATCTTATTTCTACCACAGGGCTTTCCTGACCTTTCTTCCATTCTGCTTGCTACCCCTCTTTGCCACAAGAGAAACCTGCCCAAGAAGGAAGTTATAGATCTTTTTTTTTTTTTTCATGAAAGCCAAGAAGGGGAGGGAACAAGGAATCTAGGAGGTTCAGAATCAGGCTGGATTGTAGAAGAGAGTAAGATATTCATCACAGGAGCTATTCAAGTGAAGACTGGATTCTGTAGAGATGATTCTTGCCCCTGGTGGCAATTGAACTAAATGACTTTTCCAAATCCATTTTTTCTGTGAGATGTGTAAGAGGTTACTTCATCCCACTGGTGTTACCAGCAATGCCAAACAGCTGTTCAGAACTCTGCTGTCCTGCTCTTTAGGCTCATATGATCATTGTTTTGGAGCCAGAAGGGACCCTTGAGGTCAAGTTCAACCTTCCCAAGTTTACAGAAGAGGAAACCGAGTCTCAAAAGTGATAAATAACTACTGCCAGTAAGTGCCTGAAGCAGAATTCAAACCAAGGTCTTCCTTATTTGAAGTCCAGTGGGCTATTCACTGATATACCCTGCTTCTCAATGTCTGACACCTCCACACCAGGAATTCCCCACTGACCTTTACTTGACTTCAGGAGGTCATGGCATAAGCCTTTCTTTCATAGAACCGTAGAATGTGAAAGCTGGAAAGGATCTCAAGGGTTCATGTAGTTTCCCCTCCATTTTATTAGTGAGAAAATGAAGGCTAGAGAGGAAGAGTGGGTTACCTAAGGTCTCACCATGAGATCAAGCAATCAACAAGCATTTATTAAATGCCTCCCATAGTATCAGACACTGTTAGGCACTAGGATTACAAAGACCACGAGAAATACGGTGCTTGCATTCTATCAGGAGGAATAACATGTATCAAAATAAATATATACAAAATAAGGGCAATGTAATGTTTTGGAATCAAGAAAAGTCTCCTGTAGAAGGTGGGGCTTGAACTGAGCTTTGGAGGAAACTAGGATTCTAAGACACGACAGTGAGGAAGGAGTGCATTTCAGGCATGGGGGACACAGCCAGTGCAAAGGTCCTGAGGTGGGAGAGGGGGTGCTGGTTGTTAAGAGCATCAGGAAGGCTAGCATGGCTGGAGCATAGAATGCATGAAGAGAGTAATGTATAATAAGGCTACAGGCAGCTAGGTGGCGCCATATTGCACAGAGTGCTGGGCCTGGAGTCAGGAAGACTCATCTTCCTGAGCTCAAATCTGGCCTCAGACACTACCTGTGTGACCCTGGGCAAGTCACTTAACCCCGTTTGCCTCAGTTTCCTCATCTGTAAAATAAGATAGAGAAGGAAATGATAAGCCATTCCAGTATCTCTGCCAAGAAAACCTCAAATGGGTATAGAATTCCATCTTTCCCTACAAGAAAGTTGGTGGGGGGGAGAGGAATAGGGGAGGATATAAGAGAGAACGTTGCGGGGAGGGGTATTCAGTAGGCTTACTATCTTGGGGTGGGGGGTAGGGGAGAGACAGGGAGAAAATTTGTAACTCAAAATCTTGTGGAAATGAGTGTTGAAAATTTAAAATAAATAAATAAATTAAAAAGAAAAGAAAACCCCAAGTGGGGTCAGGTTGAAAATAACAGAACAGCAACAAAAGGTAGGTTGGGATTAGGTTGTGAAAGTCTTTAACTGCCAAAGAGAAAAGTTTTGTATAGGATCCTAGAGTTAATAGGAAGTCACTGGCATTTAGGGGAGTAACATCATCTGATCTGTGCTTTAGGAAAATCAGCATGGAGGTTGTGTGGAAGATGGATGGGAGAGGGGGAAAAACTTGAGCCAAGAAGACTAAGTAAGAGGCTCTTGAAATAATCCAGGAGTGGTGAGGATGACCCGAATTAAGGTGTTTGGTTGTGTGAGGAGAGATAAGGGGACAGATGTGAGAAATGTTGTGGAAGTAGGAACAGCAAGATTTAGCAACTGATTTGGAGATATGGATGTGAGGAAGGAAAGGGAGGAGTCAAGGATGACCCGAAGGACATCATTCTCCTATCTTTGACAGAAATAGAAATGTCAGGAATTAGAATGTGTTTGGGAAGAAAGATAATGAAATCTATTTTGGATTTAGTGAGTTTATGATGCCTATCAGACATCCACTTCAAAATATGAGGTAGGTCTGAATAGGTACATGGTTATATGGATTCTCACTTGAGAGTCATCTGCCTTGAGGTGATAAAATTAAATTAAATTATACTTGTGGGAGTTGAAGAAGTTACTAAAAATCTAGAGAGAGAAGAGAACCCAGTACAGAGCCTTTGAGAAGATCTGATGTAAGGGGATATGATATGAATGATGACTCAGAAAAGGTACCTGAATCAGAAGTGGTCAAAGAGGTGGGAGGACAGCCAAGAGAGAAGAGTGTTACAAAACCCCAGAGAGGAGATTTGTCCTGGAACAGTCAAGAGACAGCTAACAGTGTTAAATGCAGGCAAGGGAGAGATTGAGGACGATGAGGACTGTGAAAAAGGGCCTTGGGTTTGGCAATTAAAAGATCATTGGTAACTTTGGAGAGAGGAATTTCAGTTAGTGCTGAGGTCAGAATCCAAATTGGAAAGGGTTGAAAAGTGAGAGGAAAAAAAGAGGTCACAAGAGGGGACAGCTTTTTCTAGGAGTTTGGATATGAGTGGGAGCACAGATACAGGATGCAAATTGCTAGAGGAGATAGCATGGAAGAGATTTAGATATATTTGTAGGCAGCAGAAAAGGACTAGGAGATACAAAAAAACTGAAAATGTGAGAGGGAAGGTGTAGCGGCAACCACACTGGCATACCCAGGATGGCCGCTGGCACAGGTTCTTAGATCTGCTTTACTAAGAAAGACAGCTGTTCAAGGGGTCAACAGTTCTTTTAATTCATTCACTAATTCAGGAGAAAAGTCAGCACCCTGAACTTCAGAGAAAATACAAATAGAAAATACAAGCAGAGAAATAAAGACCAACAGACAGGGCTCTGAGTGTCTGAATCAGCTATACACTGTACATACATTCCTGGATCAAGAGTCTTTACATCTGAGCAGTCAGGAAACTCTGAACATGAGACTACTCAGAATCTCGACCAGGGAACCACAAGATCCTTCTCACAAGCAAGCCCCCAAAGTAAAATACCAGCTTAGAGTATATGTTCACTTCTCAGAGCCAGAAGACATCACAGCCCTCTGGACTCAGTGCCTAATTAGAAATTAGCAAAAAATATGAAAGCCTTCTTACAAGCAAGCCTCCCCTAAGCGAGCTTCCCTTAATGGGCTCCACATGAGGCCTATTAATGGGCAGAGAAGATTTTTTTATCCCATTAACATTACAGAGGAAGGGAGAGAGAAAGGAAAAGGAGGGAGGGAATAGGACCAAGGGTACGTGTAGAAGAGCTGAAGAGTTGACCTTGGAGAGGAGGGGTACTTTTTCATCAAAGACTAGTGCAAAGGGGGATAGAATGAGGATGAGGACAAAGAGTTTTGAGATCTAGAGAGGGGAGAAGACGGGGCTCTTGGTAAGAATAGCTAGCCCATATATATATAGTGTTTGACCAACGATACTCATTTTGTCCTCACAACAACCATAGGAAGTAGGTGCTATTATTATCCCTGTTCGACAGATGAGGAAACTGAGGCACATAGCAGTTAAATGACTGTCTAGGGTCATGCAGCTAATAAAGTGTCTGAGGCTGGATCTGAACTCAGGTTTTCCTTACTTCACGTCCCACTTTCTATCCACTTTACCACCTAGCCATCCCTAGAATGGCTTCTGTTTTCTCAGTAAATTATTAGTAGAGGTCTTCCCTTGGCTGAGAACATTAAGCAGAGGGTAATGTGGAAGGCTTAAGGAGAAAAAAGAAGGTCTGGGATAGCTGCTGTGGTGAGTGTCCTGAAATGTCCAGTGAGGGCCCAGTTCCCTTCTCCTTATCTTCCCTGTCTCAGTGTGTCTCACTAAATGCTAACAGAGCAGATGAACTAACCCACAGGAGGGAGCACATTATAAAAGGAAGATCACTGAATTTGAAGTCAGAAGAATGGGGTTTGAATTCTGCCCCTACCATGTGATCTTGGACAAGTCACTGCCCATTTCTAAGTCTCGGTTTCCTCATTTGTAAGATGAGCAGACTGGGCTACCTGGTCTCCAAGCCTGCCTTCTAACTCTAAATCCTGTGCTCCCTTGATCTCTGACTGCACTGACTTCCTCAGGTGCTCGTGGCAGGGAGGTTTGTCACAGTCCTCCTGGACCCTCATTCATATGACGCAGTTGTTTGGGAGGCCAGCTCCAAGTTGGACTTCCACAAATATGCCCTCTTCCTCATGGATAGGATTTTTGATATCCATCTGGCCAACTATGATCCTGGTTTGGAGAAAGTCAAGATAAAACCGTGAGTGTCTGAGGAATGGTCAGTTTGGGTTGGGAAGGGAGAGAATCCTTTTTTTTATCTACTCCACATTCATTGTCTTCTGTGTATCTTTGTATCCCCAGTACCAAGCACAAGAGATAGTTGCTAAATGATTGATTACCTTCCTCACTCCACCTCCACCTCTGCCCAAAAAAAACTCTGGACTGAGAGCCAAGAGATCTGGGTTCAAGTCCAACTGGGCCATTTACTAGCTATGTGACCACCATCAAGTCACTTCCCTTTTCTGAATTTGTTTCCTCATCTGTAAAATGGGTAAAATAATCCCTATTCTGCCTCCCTGATTATGGATGTAAAAGTGCTTTTCAACTGGAAAGCAGCGTGAAGTAGGCCATGATCATAGTTAGGATTGTCCTCAGTGGGCTCCAGAGCCAAGTTCAGCCGTGTGATTCCCCTCTTCCCCAGGACCCTGCTCCACAAGAACCTGCAGGCCCTCAATGAGGACATGTTTAAAAACCTTTCCAACCTCCTTCTGAAGGATGCCGGGGACATGGACAAAGACTGGCAGCAAATGGGGCTGTTCCAGTTCTCCTACGACGTGATGCTCAGGTGAGCTGCTTCCTAAAGCATCCCCAGCCTTATCGACAAGGGCACCCTGACCACAGGGATTATTGGGAAGGGGAATGGAAGGCAGGGCTTATGGATTTAACAAACGAGCGGGTAGATGTAGAAACTTGTTAAAACGTTGAAGTCGCCATAGCTATGTAAGGAATGTGTGACCATTTCTTGGAATCTTAGAGCTAGCGGGGGCTATGGTAAACCACTTCCTTACCCTCAATCTGTTTCCTATAAAATGAGAGGGTTGGGCTACATGATTTCAGAGGCCCCTTCCAGCTAGAAATTCTGCGATTCTCTGTAAAATGTTAGAGCAGGAGGAACCTTAGAATATAGAATTCCAGAGTTGGACATAGAACATAGAGTACAGAATGTTAGAGCTTAAAAGTGAGAACAGAATGTCAGATTTGGAAGGGACCCTAGGAAGAAAGAAGATAGAGTGTTCGAGCTGGAGGAGAAGCTAGTACAGAAAACGGTGGATTTTGGAGGTACAAGGGACTTTAGAACACTAAACATAGAATGCCAGAGCTGGAAAGGAGCTCAGAACATGGAGTATTAGGACATGGTGAAATGTTGGATTTCTGACTTGCTAAAGGGCTTTAGAGGTGAACATTGACCCAGAGTGAAGTTTAATTCATACTATTATGTTGCCATGCCAACCAGAGCTGGCTACTTGACGCTGTATGGCAGTGAGGGCGATGATCCAGTTAGCCAGGCCCAAGATCGGGCCCAATCTGCTGAGGTTTTCCAGACTTTCCATCAACTGGACCAGCTTCTGATGAAACTCGCTCGTAGCACTCTGTCAGCAGGTGAGTACTGCAGAGTCCTTAAGGTGGATGGGGAAACAGAGGGGGGAAAAGACTTTGTACCCAACTGCAGTCCTGACTCAGGGCAGGATGCCTTCTCTGAGCAAAGAGTCTAGAGCTCTGGTTTCATCTGCCTCTTCTCCTGTGACTTTAGCCCCCAGGACATAGTCCCCTCAGCTTCATCCATCCCCGTAGCCATGTCAATCTCTCTTTTTTTTTTTGCCCTCCTTCCACTCCCTGAAAACCCCACATGAGGCCATGTAGATGGAGGTGAGAGGCATCTGACTAGGCATTGGATCCATGGCATTGTTGAGCTGTGAGTTTGGAATGAGACTTCTCTCTTTCCCTCCTTCCTTCTCTGAAGACCTTGCATCCCTGGCAACACTCCTCACTATTGGGAATTCCTTCTCTCTGGCATATTCCTTGCTCTCTGCTGCCTTTTCCAGACTCTTCCTCTGTGGCCATCATTTAGCAACCTCTCATCCCTTAACCCATCCATATTGCCCAATCCAGATCTTTGTCAAAGTCATTTGCTGATCTCCATGTAATTTTTCTTTATTTCTCAAGAAGTTTAGTGCCCAAATCATAGTCTTCCTTTGTACCTTAACATGCTAACAAGTATGGAGGATTAAACATACATGAGGATGACCCCTAGAACACCTAAGCTTCTCAGTTCATCGGTTGCCAACTTCTATGAACTTCAATTTTACTCTCTGAACTCAGCTGCCCCTAAGGTAGGTCAGTCATGCCCTTGATCCCACCATCACCCATAACTGTGCTTCTCCCCTGATCCATAACTCTGAAATTCTTCTCTCAAATCACAAGCTCCTACCCTTTCAAGTCTTTCTCATTCCAAGATGCACAATTTAGAGAATCCACCCCAAATGTTCACATGGACTATTTGTGCTTGATCTGTGGTAGAACATTCTGAGCTCGTATTGGTCCGATCAACCACAGTTGGACACACTGAAACTTGACTCTAGCATACTGATGTCATTTTGGTCCTTTTTGAGAATGAAGGACAATGACCATCTTTACCATGACTTCCAGTTCTTTAACTCCTCCCTGTTTTTCAGTCCATCACCATGGCTCTGGTCTCACTTTTCTTCCCTTCACAATCTCGATACACTATCATCTACCCTTGCAACATCTATCCCCCTCATCCTATCACAAATAACACCTTGCCAAACCCTAACCCTGAGTGTTACTCCACCCATCTTCCTCCACTCCCATTTACATGCTGCTTTTGGGGGGAAAGTCTGTGCCAACAGGGTCTGTTACAGATTGATGTTATTTAATCTCAGTTGGGCTCTCCCAGTTTTATGGCAGTCCTTTTTGATCTTCTCTGATTGATTTTCTATTATGCTTTCCACAGTGGTTATTCTAAACCTTCTCTCTGCAAGCACTATGCCACCCCTCCACTTTAATGGGGATCTTGGATTCTTGTATTATTGAGAAAGTAGAGGCCATCATTCAGGAGCTTTTTCTCTCCTGTGCACATCTGAAGGCCCTTCTGCATTGTTCTCCGGTTTCTCCTGCTTTGCTCCAGTTTCTAAGAAGGAGGTAGCCTTGTCTTTGCCAAGATCAGCCTCTCTACTTGTGCTTTGAATTCTGTTCCCTCCCATCTCCACTGAGAGCTTTTCCATTTAATCGGTTCCCCTTTTATTTATTTTCCACAGTATATCCTTTCATGCTACCTACAACTGTGTCTAGGCTGCTCCTATCCTTAAAAAACATCCTTACTTGACCTTGACAGTCCCTCTTGGCTTCATCCTACACCTTCATGTCCTTTCACAGCCTTATACTCATTGTCTCCATTTCCTTCCTTACCTGCCACTTGCTTCTTACCCTTTTGCAATCTGACTTCTAATCCCACCACTCGAAACTGTCCTCTTCAAGGTTATCAATAATTTATTAACTTAATCTGATGGACTTTTCCAAGTTCTCATTCTAATTGGCCTCTTGTTCCCAGAGATTCTCTCCTCCCTTGGCTTTTATCACATAGCTATGCCCTCCTTCTCTTCCTACCTCTTGACTGGTCCTTCTTGGTCTCCTTTGCCAGATTATCACCCATCTCTCACCCTTGAAACATAGTATCCCACAGGGCTCTGTCCTGGATCCTCTTTTCTCTCTACAGTAACTCTCTTGGTGATTCTATCAGCCCCCTTGGGCTCAGTTATCATCACTGAGCAGATGACTCCCAAATCTATGTATCCAGCATTAATCTCTCCTAAAGTTTAGTCTTATCTCTACTATGATATCCTATGGACATTTCAAACTCTGTATGTCAGAAACACAGTTCATATTTCCCCTGAAATCCATCCTTCCTCCAAACTTCCCTATTTCTGTTAGGTGTTCCAGTATCCTTCCTGTCACCCAGGTTCCCAGTCTTGGAGCCATCCTTGGCTCTTCTTTCTTCCTTGCCCTCCCTCATTATTTGCCAAGACTTGTCCAGTCTTCTTCCACAATATTTCCCGTATCTATCCCTTTCTTTCTACTCACACAAACACTACTGTGATTCAAGTCTTTGTCACTTTATGCCTGGACAATTGCAGTGGCTTCCTAATTGATATTCCAGTATCCAAATCCCTGCTCCTTGCCGTCCACTCTCTTGTAGCTTCTGAATTAAAATTCCTAAGACATAGATCTCACCATATCTCTCCCCTGCTCAAACACTTCAGTGTTTTCCTTTTGCTTAAGATACATACTTTTTGGTCTGGCATTTAAAGTCCTCTATGATCTGTCTCCCACCCACCTCCCAGATTTATTTTGTGCTAGCTCCCTTCATGTTCCCTACATTATAGGCAAACTGGCCCTAATGCTAGTCTCCAACTTGGCATTAAATCTCCATCTTATAGGCTACGTGGCTCCATGCAAAGAGTGTAGGACTTAGAGTCAGAAAGATCTAATTTCAAATATAACCTTAGATACATACTAGCAGTGTGACCCTGGGCAAGTCATTTACCATCTCTCAGCCTCAGTTTCCTCATCTGTAAAATAGCAATAATAATAGCACTCACCTTCCAGGATTGTTGCAAAGATCAAATGAAATATTTGTAAAGTGCTTCACAAACCTTAACATCTTAGTTATTCTTATTATTCTCCTCTGTGCATATGCATAGACCACCTCTCATACTTCTCTCCACTTAGAATCCCTGTCTTTTCTCATGGCTCACCTCAGATGCCACCTCTTACAGGAGTCCTTTCCTGATCTTCCCAGGTTTTAATGCTTTTTCCACTTCTGAAATTTATTTGCAGTCTAGTCAAATTGATCTACTTCCTATATTCAGTATGTGATATCCCATCTTCTACCTTTGTGCCTTTGTATGGACAGTCCTTCATGACTGGAATACTCTGCCTCCTCACTTCAAGCTTGTAGATTCCCTAATTTCCTTCAGAGAACAATTTGGGTACCACCTCCTACAGGAAGACTTAACAAATCTACCCAACTGTTATTATTTTCCACTCCCCCCCACCAATTATTTTGTGTTCATTCTGTCTATATTTTATTTATGCATATACATACAGCTTGTCCCCACCCCCCAAGTAAAACATAAGCTTCTTTAGGGCAGGGACTGTCTCACTTTTTTTTTTTTTTGGCTTTTGTGTCTCCAATGCCTGTCACATAATTGTTTGTTGATTAGCGTGTGTTGAATTGAATTGAATTGAATTATTTTTGAATTTGTTATATTCCTTTCCTCTGCCTCACTTTTGAATGTAAACTCTTTGAGATGAGGGATTGTTTCATTTTTGTCCTGGTTTCCTAAGTACTTACTATAGTGCCTTACACATAATGGGCATTTATAGTTTCTTGAATTAAATTAAATCTGGCTTCCACATAGAATAAGGAGGGAATTCCAACCATGGTCAGCGGGTGGCAATGTTGGGAAAGGTTTTTCTGGCCATTGAAACACACATAGAGCAGGCTATGAGCAGGAAAAGGATGGTTGCAGGGATATACTAGAGCTTTGTAGTACCAGCTCCCAAGTGCTGATTGCTGAATTGTCACTGTGGGAATTTATGCCTAAGAAATTGATAGAGGCTATAGAGTAGAGCTTGATTTATTGTCTGCCGATTGTCTAGACTTGAGAAAGTGAGGGAGAAAATGTTAATAACATAGAATAAAGGACTTGGTATTGTGGGAATGTAGTGGAATAAGGCAGGAAATGGCCTGGCTTTCCTAAATTCCCCTCCAAGAAAACTTAAAATAATGTCTCAAATTGAATTGTAAAGTGACAGAAACAATAAAAATTGTGAAGCAGTCATCCAGCCTAAGACAACTTAGGAGGATGTTAGGAAAGACCTGACCTACTGCTGTGGTCTGACCAGGAGTGAAGTGAAGATGCTGCTGCATCAACAAACAGAAAGCCTTGGGGGTAGTTGTGCTGGTGGCAGCTGGTGGTTCAAGAACCTTCACCCCACATACAGTGTGGGATTCAGGTGACTAACAGGGGAATGCAGGGGCCCTCTGCAGGATGGGGGCCCTCGTGTGTTAACCCAACCCAGTTCCAGGCTGTGGTTCTGGGGGAAGAGCAGTGAACATAGCTGGTAAGTGCAGTCACAGAGAGGTGGAGGTCTTGCTCTGGGTTCTTCGAGGGAGAGGACTAGTTATAGTCACTTGCAGGAGAGTGCAGTCCCTGCTTTTAGTTCCAGGGCAGACTGACACTTGCAGCTGTGTGAAAGTTAGTGGTGTATTTCCAGGAAATCAAGCTTTTATAGAGGCAGTGTCAGAGCCCTGGTCATGGCTCAGGAGTGGTAAGGAATACTTGAGGTCACTCACAAACCAAGATGCAAGGCAGAAAAGCAGTAACCACACTGGCCTTGAACTGGCACATCGGAAGAACCAGAATTTCAAAGACTTCCAGGCAGAGCTGTGAAAACAACAGTGCAGAAAATATGAAGCCTGAAACATTATCCCCAAATCCCAAGAGCAGAGCCCAACCCTGACATAAAGTTAATAAGCAAGGAATAGGCCACTAAAAAAGGAATAAATAACAAAAAAGGAATCTGACCATAGATAGTTACTATGGTGATAGAGAAAGCTCGGGGTTAAAACTCAGAAAGAAAATAATGAAGTCAGAACAGCCATTTGTAAAGCTTCAAAGAAAAATGTAAAATGGTCAAAACCCAAAAATGATTCATGGGAGAGCTTAAAAAGGACTTTAAAAGTCCAAAAAAGAGAGATAGAGGAAAAATTGGAAAAAGAAATAAGAAATTTGAAAAGAAAATCAACCAATTGGAAAAAGAGGTCCAAAAACTTACTGAAGAAAATAGCTTCTTAAAAATTGGAATTGGGCAAGGGGAAGCTAATGATCTCACAAGACATCAAGTAATAACAAAAGGAAATAAGAAGAATGGAAAAATAGGAGAGAATGTGAAATATCTCATTGGGAAAATAACTGACCTGGAAAACAGATCAAGGAGAGATAATATAAGAAAAGTTGAATTACACCAAAGTCATGATCAAAAATAGAGTCTAGACATTATACTTCAAGAAATTATCAAGAAAAATCACCTTGAAGTTTTAAAACTGGAGGGTCAAATAGGAATTGAAAAAATCCATCCATCACCACCTGTAAAAGATCCCAAAATGAAAACTTACAAAAAGATTATATCTAAGTTTTAAAGCTCCCAGGTCAAGGAGAAAATATTACAAGCAACTAAAAACAATTCAAATATTGTGGAGCTACAGTTAGGATAACATAGGATTTAGCGGCTTATACATCAAAAGACTGTAAGGCATGGGATATGTTATTCAGAAGAGCAAAGAGGCTAGGTGTGCAACCAAGAATAACCTACCTAGCAAAGCTGAGTGTAATCCTGCAAGGAAAAAATGTATAATTAATGAATTAAAGGACTTTCAGACTCTTGAGGAAAAAAAACAGAACTGAACAGAAAATTTGACTTTCAAATACAAAAATGAGGAGAAACATAAGAAGGTAAATATGAAAGACTAAATCCATTAATAAGTTGAAACTATATACTGTCTTATATGGAAAATAATATATGTAATTCTTTTTTTTTTTAAAGCAATCGGGGTTAAGTAACTTGCTCAAGGTTACACGGCCAGTTATTTCTGAGTGTGGTGCTGAGTATCTGAGCCCGGATTTGATCCAGGTCATCCCGACACTGGAGCCAGTGCTCTTACTTGCTGAGCCACCTGGCCGCCCCTAATATGTGTAATTCTTAAGGATATTATTTAGAGTAGTTAAAAAGTATACATACTCAGAGGGCTTGGGTTTGAGTTGATTATGATGGATCAGTCCCAAAAAATAAAATTGGGTGGGGAGAGGTAAAAGGGAGCAAATAATCTCACATTAAAAATTGTGAATAGAAGAGTTTTTAACATTGGAGGAGAGGATGAGGTGGAGAGCAAGCAGTGCAGGAACCTTATTCTCATTGGAACAGGAGAAGGAAATAATATATACATCTACTTGGGTTAAAAGTCTTAGTTTACAGAGAAGTAGGAGGGCATGGGGATAGGGTAAGGGAGGGACTCTTAGAAGAGTGTGCAAATAAGGAAGGAAGTGGTCAGGAGTAAACTAGACTTCTGAGGAGAGATGGGGAGAAAAAGGGGGGGAATAGTGGGGGAAAATAGGATGAAGTGAAATATACAACTAGTAATTGTAACTTTAAATGTGAATGGGATGAACTCACCCATAAAATGGAAATAGATAGTATATCAAAACCCAAAAATATATATATATTTTAAAGACATTTTAAAATGACAGAATTGGAATAGAATTTATTATGCTTTAGCTGATATAAAAAAAGCAGAGTCAGCAATTGTGAGCTCAGACAAAGTTAAAGCTGAAATAGATTAAATTAAAAGAGATAAGCAGGGAAACTACAATATATTAAAAGGTATAGATAATGAAGCAATATCAATGCTAATCATATATGCATCAAATGCTATAACATCTAAATTTATAAAGGAAAAGGTAAATGAATTACAGTTAGAAATAGATAGCAAAATTGTAATAGTGGGAGACTTTAATTTTTTACTTCTCAGAACTAGAGAAAAGTAAAAAAACAAAAAATAAGAAGTCAAGGAGATGAATAGGATCTTAGACAAGCTAGATATGGTAGACTTCTAGAGATAACTGAATGGGAATAGAGAGGAATATACCTTTTTCTCAGTGGTACATGCCACTTTTACAAAAATTGACCATATGGTAGAGAATAAAAACATTATAGTTAAATGCAGAAAAGCAGAAATATTAACTGCACCTTTTCAGGTCACAATGCAATAAAAATTATATTTACAAAAGGACCATGGAAACACAGATTAAAAATTAATTGGATACCAAATAACTTAATCTTAAAGAATGAGTGGGTCAAAGAAGAAATCACAGCAACAAATAATTTTATGAAAGAGAATGATAATAATGAGACAACATACCAAAACTTATGGGATATAGCAAAAGCAGTAATCAGAGAAAAATTTATATCTTTAAATGCTTACATGAATACAGAAAAGAAAGAACAGATCAATGAATTGGGTGTAAATTTTAAAAACCAGAAAAAAGAACACATTTTAAATTTCCAATTAAACACCAAATTGGAAATCATGCAAATTAAAAATGAGTTCAATACACTTTAAGAAAACCATTTAATTAATAAATAAAACTAGGAGCTAGTTTTATGAAAAAAAATCCACTAAAATAGATAAACCAATGGTTAATATGATTTTTTAAAAGAGAGAAGAAAATCAAGTCACAAGTATCACAAATGAAAAAGGTGAATATATCATTATTGAAGATGAAATTGAAACAATTATTAGGAGTTATTTTGCCCAATTATATGCCAATAAAATTAACAACCTCAGTGAAATGGAAGGCTACTTATGAAAATATAAAATGTCCAGATTAACAGAAGAAGAAATAGGATATCTAAATAAACCTATTTTAGAAAAAGAAATTGAACAGACCATAAATGAGCTTCCTAAGAAAAAAGAATCAGGGTCAGATGGGTCTACATGTGAATTGACCAAACATTTAAAAATCAGCTAATTCCAATATTAAATAAATTATTTGTAATAATAGGCAAAGGCATCCTACTAAACTTTTATGAAACAAGTATGGTGCTGATACCTAAACCAGGAAGAACAAAAACAAAAATTTCACTAATGAATTTCATCAGTTGCAATTCCACTAATGAACATCGATGTGAAAATTCTAAACAAGATACTAGCTAAAAGACCACAGCAATATATTACAAAGATTATACATTATAATCAAGTGGGATTATACCAGGAATAGAAGGCTAGTTCAATATGAGAAAAGCTATTAACAGAACTGATTATATCAATAACAAAATCAACAAAAATCATAGCACTTATTTCAATAGATGCAAAAAAGTTTTTTACAAAATAGAACATGTATTCCTTTTAAAAACACTTGAAAGCATAGGTATAAATAGATTTTTCTTTAAACTGATAAGAAGCATCTACCTAAAATCACCAGTAAGCATTATCTGTAATGGGGATAAGCTAGACACCTTGCCAGTAAGATCAGAAGTAAAGCAAGGATGCCCATTGTCAACACTATTATCTAATGCTGTACTAGAAGAAATAAGAGAAGAAAAAGGAATGGAAGGAATAAGAATGGATAAAAATGAAATGAAACTATCTTTTTGCAGATGATAATGATGGAATATGTGGAAAATTCTAGAGGTTCAAGTAAACAATTAAGAATTTTAGCAAAGTAGCAGTATCTAAAATAAACCCACATAAATTACCAACATTTCTATATGTTACCATCAAAGTCCTACAAGAAGAGAGTAAAGAGAGAGTTCATTTAAAATAACATAGATAATATAAAATACCTGGCCGTATGCCTGCTGAGACAAACCCAAGAATTACAAATACTTTTAAACAAATAAAGTTAGATTTAAATAATTGAAGGAATATTAATTGTTCATGGGTTGGCTGAGCCAATATAATAAGAATGACAATTCTACCAAACTAATTTATTTATTCAGTGCCACCCTGATTAAACTACCAAAAAATTATTTTACTGAGCTAGAAAAAAATAGTAGTAAAGTTCATTTAGAAAAATAAAAGGTCAAGAATATAAAAAGAATTAATTTTTAAAATGTAAAAGAAGGAGGTTTCCAGTACCAGATCTTAAACTCTTATTATAAGGTCATATTGGCTCTGGTATTGGTTAAGAAATAGAATGATGGCTCAGTGGAATAGAGTAGGTATACAATACATAGTAGTAAATGATTATAATAACCTCATGTTTGATAAATGCAAAGATCTAAGCTTTTGGGATAAGAACTCTCTACTGGATAAAAATTACTGGGAAAGCTGGAAAGCAGTCTGGCAGAAATTAGCTATAGATCAATATCTTTCATCATTTACCAAGATAAGGTCAAAATGGATTTATGACCTAGACATAAAAGGAGATATCATAAGTAAATTAGGGGAACATGGAAGGTATTACCTATCAGATTTATGAATAAGAGAAAAATTTCAGAATAAACAAGCGTTATGGGGTGTAAAGTGCATAATTTTGATTACATTAAATTAAAAAGGTTTTGTACAAATAAAATCAATGTAGCCAAGATTAGAAGGAAAGTAGAAAATCTGGGGGGAAATTCTCATAGACTGATTCTCAGAAAAAGGCCTTTTATCCCAAATATAGGGAGAACTGAGTCAAATTTATAAGACTATTTATCCATTCTCCAATTGACAAATGGTCAAAGGATATGAACAGGCAGTTTTTGGAAGAAGAAATCAAGTTAAATACAGTTTTATGAAAAAGTGTTCTAAATCATTCATTAGAGAAATGCAAATTAAAACAAGTCTGAGATGTCATCTCACATCTATTGTATTGACTAAAATGATAGAAAGAGAAAATGTAAAGAGCTAGAGGGACTGTGGAAAAATTAGGACACTAATACACTGTTGGTGAAATTGTGAACTGATCCAACATTTTGGAGAACAATTCAAAATTATGCCCAAAGAGTTATAAAACTGTATATATCCTTTGCCCCAACAATACCACTATCAGGTCTATTTCCCAGGTGATCAAGGAAAAAAGAAAAAAAGCTTTTATGTTCTAAAATATTTGTAGCAGCTCTTTTTGTGGTGGCAAAGACTTAGAAACGGAGGGGATGCCCATCAATTGGGGAATGACTGAATAAGTTGTGGTAAATGATTGTAATGGAATATTACTGTACTGTAAGAAATGACCAGCAGGTTGTTTTTAGAAAAAATATTCAAAGACTTACATGAAATAATGCAGAATGAAATGAGCAGAACCAAGAAGCATTGTAATAGTAATAGCATTATTGTTTGAAGAGTAACTGTGAATGACTAAGCTATTTTAAGTAACATAATCATTCATATCAACTATGAAGAATTTATGAAGGAAAATGCTATTCACCTTCAGAGAAAGAACTGATACGTGGAAGTATTTATTACATGGTTCCATATATGTATGTGTGTATATCTGTGTATGTATATATACAAACATATACATACATATATATATATATATATATAAATAAAATTCTGGCCTCTAATGTGGGGTTGGGAGGGAGGAAGGAAGAGAGACAACTCAGAACTCAAAATGTAACAAATAAATTAATTATTAAAAATTCAAAATAATAGGGGTGTGGCTAGGTGTCACAGTGAATAGAGCACCAGCCCTGGAGTCAGGACAATCTGAGTTCAAATTTGGCCTCAGACACTTAACACAAAAACTAGCCGTGTTACCTTGGGCAAGTCACAACCCCACTTGCCCTCCAAAAAAAAAAAAAAAAAAAAAAAAAAACCCAATTTTTTTTAAATAATGCAGATTAAACTTTAAAATAACTTGTGTATTTTTTTTTTAAAGGAGAGCCATTTGTTAAACATTTACCATTATACCCCTGAATGTTTGAGACTATCTCATCCGATCTTGACAAATGAGGAAACTGAAGCTCAGGGAGGTGGAACAACTTGCCTGAGGTCACATAGTTAATTACTGACTGAGTTAGGACTTGAAACCAGTCTCTTGATTCCTTTATTTATTTATTTTTCTTTTCTTTTTTTTCTTTCCTTCCTTCCTTCCTTCCTTTCTTCCTTCCTTCCTTCCTTTCTTTTTCTTTCTTTTCCTTCTTTCCTTCCTTCCTTCCTTCCTTCCTTCCTTCCTTCCTTCCTTTTTTTCAACATGCAACAAAATCTTTTATTCACATTTGTCTCAGCTGTTCCTGAATCTGCTAATCTCAAAACTTAATATTAGGGTTTTAAAGAGCTATAAATGCAAAACAGTGCTGCCAATGGCAATTTATGCTTTCATAATTAAATCAACAATTAACAACCACCCCTCAGAGGCAGGACCAGATGGAGGGTGGATTCTTTTTGGATGTTGTGGTCAGTTAGGGTACAGCCACCTTCCTGCCTCTTGCCTGCAAACATGAGCCTCTGCTGGCCAGGAAGGATGTCCTCTTTGTCTTGGATTTTGGCCTTTACATTCTCAATAGTGTCACTGGGCTCTGCTCCCTGGTGATGCTCCTGCCTGTGAGGGCCTTCAGAAAGACTCTCAGATGCAGGACCAGATGGAGGGTGGATTCTTTCTGGATGTTGTTGTTAGATGGGGTGGGGCCATCCTTTAGCTGCTTGCCTACAAACATGAGTCTCAGTTGGTCTGGAGGCAAGACATGAGATGTTGTGTCTGGGAAACAGCAAGTAAGCTGGTTTGTCTGGAATACTAAGCGTGTGAGCGGGAGTAATGGGAAATCATCTGGAAAAATAAGGGAATCCAAATTGTGGAGGGATTTGAATGCCAAAGGAGTTTGTGTTTTATCCTAGAATAGCAGAAAGGCATTCGAGTCTCTTGTACAGGAGAGCAACATAGTCAGATATGTGTTCTAGGGTTTTCAACTTGGCAACCAGAAGGGTGGATTGGAGAGGACAGAGATTGTGGGCAGGGAGCTTGATCCGGAGGCCCCTCTAATGGTCCTTTCTCTCCCTAAACTCCGGTCTGAGCCTCATGGGCCTCCTGAAGCACAGATCCTGGGGGAGGTTTGCCAGACCCCAGGGCTGGCTCTTTGTATAGAGCCAGGTACCATGAAGGCAGTCTTCTAACAAACAGGGACTGCCTTCACTAGGGAGGGGAAAGTCCTGGACCAGGAGGCCCCTCTAATATGCCTACAAGTGTCTCCATCCCCCTGTGTACCTGGAAAGGCTGGGAACAGGCCCTGACCCTCTGTCACATGTTCCCTGCAGAGGAGAAGAAAAAAGCCTCCCAAATAAAAACCCGTCTTTGGAAGCTGCTTTCCCCGCAAAGACTGGTGGGCAAGGTCCACAGAAGTGCCTGGCTGGACAGCTACCAGCAATATCTTGAAGAACTGGGAGCTGGGGAGGAGATGCAGGCCAGGGCCATGTTGCTTCAACTCTGGGCCACTCAGGTGAGTTTGCACGCACGTCCAAACGCTCCAGCAATCAATCATGAGTATTTATTAGTTGCTTTCTCCATACTGGGGGCACACGTACAAAGAATGAAACAATCCCTGCTTCTAATGAGCTTATTCTAATGGGGGAGACAAGTACAGAAACATAAACATCAATAACATGAAATGAAAGTGTGCAAACTGGCTAACTAGAGGAAGGTTTGGGTGGAATCAGGAAAGGATTCATGCAGAAACGGGGACTTGGGCTGCATCTCCATGATGGGGAGATAAGGAGGTCTGGGGGGCAGCCAATGCAGAGACAGAGATGGAAGAAAGAGTGTCCTGATTGAGGAACAAAGAGAAGGTCTCTCTGGCTGGATTTCACAGTTCAGGAAGGGCGGTAATGCCCAGTGGGGTTGTGTTGGGTAAGGCTCTAAAAGCTAAGCAGAGGGATTTACATTTTATTCTAGAGGAAATAGAAAACCACTGGAATTAATAATAATATGCCTTGCTTTCTTATTGACCTGGAGAGACAGGCAGCATATGTGTTGTTATCTCTCATACAGATATGTAGTTTGAAAAGGTAGGAGGATTTTAGTAGACAAATAGTATTATTATGAAAATAGTTCTGACCTCAAGGATCCCTTAAACGGCTCTCAGGTGTCCGCAGACCACACTTTGAGAACTGCTATTTGAGTCTTTAAGTGCCCATCAATCTATAGATCTTTTGATTCTAAGAACTAGAGAAGGGGTCCCCTCCTTACCCTGAGGTAAAGAAAATTGCTACTGCCGGGGCCACACCTTTCTAATCCTGTATGAGGGAGGCCTCTAAGAATGGGTGAGGCTGATTTGCTATGGGCTGTAGCTCAGTCCCTGAGGGGAAATAGAGCCCAGAATACTTCATGCTCTGGTCTCTGGGCCCAGCCCTCTCTCTTCCTCCTCTTTCCCCCCCCCCCACTTCCTCCCTCCCTCTTCCTCTTCCTTCCCCCTTCCCATCCTCCTCCCCCTCTCCTTTTGCCTTCCCCCTCTCTTCAGAAGAGGCACAGAGTGCTCCATTTCCTCCCTGGAGAGGTTGGTTATTCCCTGATAGAGTAGAATATTTTCAAGTTTCTTCCATGACCATTAACACTTAATGCAGGTAGAGGCTGGCAAGGAGGCAAGGCTTTGCTGTAAGTGAATGGGGGTTGGGAGAGTGAGGGACTATGTTTAATTGGATCCCTGGTAGATGTAATCAAGTCTCCCATTAAGGTCTAATTACCTGTTCTACAAAGGGCTCTTCGTCCCTTGATTATTTTCTGAGGCTAGTACTTCATAGGGGTAGCTATAATCAGGCTATAATTCTACCACTGAAATCTCTAATATAATTTTCTTTTAGAAATCATTAGGGTCCTTTGAACAGGATAGTAAAATAACTTCATTCAGAAAAGCCACTGCAGCCACAAGAACTCAGAAAAACTTTTAGCTAGCTGTGTTAATATTAAATTCTGAAACCATACCAAGAAGTTAAGAACAAAACATTCCTTCTAGGAGGAATACTTTCAAGCTGATCTGCCCATATCCTGGATATAGTTAGGTTTTTGTTTTGTTTTGTTTTAATAAAAAATTTTTGGCAAACAAGGAAATAAATAGGCAATGGTAGCCCAGGTTTATAATCTCCATTAACTGAGGGCACTGAGGCTAGGGGTTCTCTTGAATTCAGGGTAGTTCTGAGTTACCTTGGGCTAAACTGATTAGGTGTGTACATTGTGTCTGACCTAAATCCGGTAATCCTCCAGGGTAGTAAATTTGCTGGGCTGCCTAAGGAGGGCCAAACCTACCCAGGCCAGAAACTGAATAAGTGAAAGCTTTTTAGCTGATCAGAATGGGGGCAGGCCTCTGTACTGCCAACCTGGATGAGATAGGGAGGGAGGGAGGGACAGAGGGAGGGAGGGAAGGAGGGAAGAAGAAAGGAAGGAAGGAAGGAAGGAAGGAAGGAAGGAAGGAAGGAAGGAAGGAAGGAAGGAAGGAAGGAAGGAAGGAAGGAAGGAAGGAAGGAAGGAAGAGAGGAGGGAGGGAGGGAGGAAAAGAAAAATAAAGAAAGGAAGGAAAGAAGGAAGATTAAATTTAGGCAGGTTGGATGAAAAAATTTTAAAAACAGAATAGTGGTGGTTTGTTAAAAAAAAGAGGAAAAAATAAAAGCATGCTGCAAATTAAAGTTCAGAAATAGAACACCTCAAATCTACAACAACCCTATTGTTCAACTCTATATATCAACTCTACCCTACAACAGTTGAAATGATGAAATCCTGATGTGATAATCAAATCACCCTTTAAGTTGTTCCATTTCAATGTCTGACTTCAGCATCTTGTGTCTATTAAAAGATCCTTACAAGAGAAGACTGTGCTAAAGAATTCGAAAATTCATTGAATTGCTGTCTGTTGTTCCTTTGATCTTATTCATGAAAGGGGTCCCAGGGAGTGGCAGGCAGATTCATAGGCTCATAGAACTTGGAGTCAGGAGAACTTTTAAGAACATCCAGTCCAATTCAATCTAATCCAATAAATATTTATTAAAAACCTACTGTGTGGGGGTGGCTAAGTGGTACAGTGAGTAGAGCAGGAGGAACTGAAGTCAAATCCAGCCTCAGACACTTAACACTTACTAGCTGTGTGACCTTGAGCAAGTCACTTAACCCCAATTGCCCTGCCTTCCCCCTCTAAAAAAGAAAAAAAAAAACATTAAAAAAAGACCTACTATGTGCCAGGCATTGTGCTAAGCATTGGAGATACAATGAATACAAAGACAGTCCCTGCTCTCCCGGAGCTTACAGTCTAATGGGGGGAGACAACACCCAAAAGGAGGCAGGAAAGTCAGGTAGGGATGCCAGGAGTGTCAAGATGTTAGGAGACACAACAATCCCTTGTGTTCACCCTCTGGATGAATTGATGGTCCCTCAGCTTGGGTAAGCACTAACAGGCCCAGACAGGATGCTATGAACAGACTTTATGTCACTGGACAGCCTGGCCTTGCTGATGCTGTTGGGGCGCACCACGGTGGCTACGCTACACTGTTTGACTCTGTCTAGCCACAAATATATAAATCAAAGTTCAGCCACACTAATGCAGGCCCCCCACTGAGAACAGGGCCCAGCACATGTGTCTAATCTCCTTTGTTGTTTAACAAGCCATTTCCCTCACTTTGAAATTAAGCTTCCATTTGATTGCTGACTCTCCCGTGTTGAGCCTGCTTTGGTTCTGGCCGCCTACAGGTTAGAGGCCGATTGGGGCTGGTTGACAGGAGGTACCCAATTCATTTATTTTATACAGGAGGAAATTGAAAGACAGAGAGGGGAAATGGCTTACAGGATCAGAGACGTAAGGCTGAAAGAACCCTTAGAAGTCACTGAGTTCATCCTCCCCATTTTACAGATGAAGAAACTGGGACTTGAGGAAGGTTAAGTCATTTCCCCAGGGTCTCAGAGGTAGTCAGTGTCAGGATTGAGGTTTTAACCCAGTCAGGGGTGGGGAACTTGTGGCCTCAAGGTCACATGTGGCCCTCTAGGTTCTCAGGTGCGACCCTTTGACTGAATCCAAACTTCACAGAACAAAACCCCTTAATAAAAGGATTTATTCTGTGAAGTTCGGGTTCAGTCAAAGGGCTGCACTTGAGGACCTAGGGGCCACATATGGCCTCAAGGCCACAGGTTCCCCACCCCTGACCATGTCCTTCAAGTTTAGTGTTCTTGTTACTAAGTGACTTGGCCTCCTTTGAAAGGCCAGGTGAACCAAACACAGTCATAATGCTATAAGAATAATTATAATAAATGGCTTTTTTTCCTCTAGAATTCTCCTTTGATGCTTCATGGTGGTATAGAGGTGACCTAGGGTCCCTAACAACCATGCCCAAAGCCCACAGGCTCTGGCAGGTCCTTCAAAGCTGGGAGGCTTCAAGTCTGGGTTTGGCAAAGGCCTATGAGCCTGTCATCCCAGGACAAGCCCAGCTCAGTGGGGAGAGGCTCGTTACCAAAGGTCTGGCCACCAGGGAATCCATTTATTTTCTCCTACAACAATTCATTGAACTGTGGAATAGTTACTATCGTCAGTGAAGGGAGTACCCACCTCCAATGAAATCATAATCTTTTCAAGTAATTTGCACTATTGATACTTACATTTCTCTAGCATTTCAAAGTTTACAAATAATTTCTCTCATAATAATTCTGTGAGATGAGTAGGACAAATGTTTTATTCACATTCCACAGATCAAGCAACGAAGACTCAGGGAGGTAAAATAAGTCAAGATGTATAGTTGGTCAGCCCCAGTGGCAGAATTCTAACTCAGGACTTCTGACTTAGGGGTGGGAGTAATGATAGGGAGGCACTTGATCATAAATCCACTCCAGAGATCAGGAAGAAGTTAGTGGGGGTGCCACCGAATACCTAGTGAAAAATAATAGCTAGTACTTATATAATCTTTAAGATTTGCAAAGGGCTTTACAAATATTCACTCATTTGAACCTCACAACAACCCAGGGAGGTAGATACTATTATTATCCCCATTTTACAGATGAGGAAACTGAGGCGTGACTTGCCTAGAGTTATATAGCTAGTGAGTGTCTTGAGGCAGGATTTGAACTCAGGCCTCCCTGCCTCCAATTCCAGCAGTGTCTCCACTGTGTTGTGTCTCTCTCTCTTTTTGTCTGTCTTTCTTTCCTTCTTCCTTTCTTTCTTACTTTTTCTTCCTTCCTTCCTTCCTTCCTTCTTTCCTTCCTTCCTTCCTTCCTTCCTTCCTTCCTTCCTTCCTTCCTTCCTTCCTTCCTTCCTTCCTTCCTTCCTCCTTCCCTCCCTCCCTCTCTTCCTTCCTTCCTTCCTTCCTTCCTTCCTTCCTTCCTTCCTTCCTTCCTTCCTGCCTTCCTTCCTTCCTTCCTTCCTTCCTTCCTTCCTTCCTTCCTTCCTTCCTTTCTTGCTTTCTTGCTTTTTGGAGAGCAGTTGGGATTAAGTGACTTGCCCAAGGTCACATGGCTAGTTTTTGTGTTAAGTGTCTGAGGCCGGATTTGAGCTCAGGTCCTCCGGACTCCAGGGCCAATGAATGCTGTATTCACTGCAACACCTAGCTGCCCTGTTGTCTCTCTTTAGCCTAAGCCCACCCTCCCTTGCTCAATACCCCCACCCCTTCCATGGGTTAAAAAGTCAATGATAGGCTTAGGAAGTTGGAGGAGACAAGCAGGGTCAGGGCAGTTGAATCCACAACATAAAAAAGCCTGCAGTACTGAGGAGCACATGAGAGGGAAGCTATTTCCATCTCCATCTTGAGAAGACTGGTCTGTCTGGGACTCACTTGGGTAGAAATCCGAAGATCCAGCACTGAGAACCCTTGGCAGCTGCAGTAGGTCTGGGTGATCGATATGTTGTAGTTAGTGTCATTAATGATGAAAACTCGGAAGGAAATGCCCAGCGCCCTCTATCAAGTCCATCAGCTTTCATTCTCCTCATTCTTTTCCAGATGGTTTTTAGCCTTTAGCCTAATGTCACTTGCCTCACAAATCTGATATTCCATGGCTCAAGTGTTGGATGGATGTCCCCAGGAGTTTGAAAACATCATAGGGGAAGGGCTTAGCCAGCACCTGAACTCATTCCTTTTTTTTTTGGGGGGGGGGGAGGACATAGGTCAGTGGAGCTAGATGGGAACTCAGAAGAAGATGTGACCTGGTGACATTTATGCAGAGAGGGCAACCTTATCTGGTCAAAGGGTCAGAGTTTGGGTTCAAAATCAGACTCTGATGCTTTTTATTTTATTTTTTGCTTTTTGGAGGGGGGAAGGCAGGGTAATTGAGGTTAAGCGACTTGCCCAAGATCACGCAGCTAGTGTTAAGTATCTGAGGCTGGATTTAAACTCAGGTCCCCCTGACTCCAGGGCCAGTGCTCTATTCACTGTGCCACCTAGCTGCCCTGCTTAATATCTTTGATTCTCAGTTTTCTCATCTGTAAAATTAGGCAATGGGAGAATGTAGCCACTGAAATCCCTTCTAGTCCCTAGATCTAGGACCCTCTGCTTCTATTAATATAGAATGTCAGTGCTAGAGGGATCATGGAACATTCATCATAAAACAATAATAGGGATGATACTTAACATTTATGTAGCTCTTATTATGTGCCAGTCACAGTGCTAAGGGCTTTACAATTATTTTATCCTCACAACAACCCTAGGAGGTAGGTGCTATTATTATCTCCATTTTATAGAGGAAGAAACTGAGACAAGTCTCAATGCTGGAGAGACTTGAGATGAATTTTATACAGCCTAAAGGAGAAGCCACTTGCTGATTGCAGAATGGTCCAGAACCTAGGTCTCCTGACTCCAGGGTCAGGGCCACTTCCACTACTGAATGAATGCAAAAAGCCATTTACTAAGCTCCTGTTGTATGATAAGCAGTACCCCATGTATTCTTCCTGTCAGTTGAGGACTAAACTGAGAAATGGGCCTATGGGATTTAAGATTAGGTTGTAATCAATCTGATTCGAAAAGGATGCCCTCCCCTGGTTATTGTCACCAGATCATACCCTTTCTTACATAGGCACCCATGTACACATGAACATACACAAGCTGGTGGAGTGAGATTCCAGGCTCTACTCCTTTCTCTCTCCCCCTCTCCCTCCCATGGCTCATGACTGCAAGCCTTTCCCTGGAAACAAATAAGTGACCAGCTTTGCACCATATCTGATTTTTTAATGAAAAAGCAACCACCCTGCTTGAAAATTTGAAGTGATCAAATGACATCACAAATAGCTTAACCAGACACTGAATTATTGATTGCTGCTCCTTATCTGATAAAGAGGGCTCTGTAGGCAAGGTTGGAGGAGGAAGCTAGCCAGTGAGATCCAGAGCTACAGGGAAACACTGCTCTCCCTCATGTCCATGGGCCCATGCGGGAGTGGGCACATAGAGGAAGCAGAGTTGGGGATGGAGCTTGGGCAAGTGGGCAGACAGGGAGCTGTCCAGGGTGCTTTGTCTATCTCTGAGTCTGGGCCAAGTTTGGCATTCACCAGGCTTTCCTCCCTCCTCTTCCCAATGGGTGGGCCCTTGGCTGCATATCCAAGGTTGTCTTATTGTCCCCTCTTCCCTTTCTGGTCCCTTCTCTATCCCCTCTCTCCCTCCCTGCCAGGGAAGATGATTTGATAAATGTATTCACATAGAAAATCTGGATCATAGTCCCATTCTGATACTTGATCAGTGACTCCCCCCACCAAAAAAAGTAATGAGTTCAGGTGCTGGCTAACCCCTCCCCATATGATGTTTTCAAACTCCTGGGGACATCCATCAAGGACTTGAGCCATGGAATATCAAATTTCTTAGGCGAGTGATGTTAGACTAAAGGCTAAAAACCATCTGGAAAAGAATGAAGAAAACAAAAGCTGATGGACATGATGGAGGGCACTGGGTATCTCTTTCCAAGTTTTCAAAGTTAAGAGGGGTTCTTAACTTTTTTTTTTGCTTTTTGGAGGGGGGAAAGTAGGGCATTTGGGGTTGACTTGCCCAAGGTCACACAGCTAGTAAGTGTTAAGTGTCTGAGGCCTGATTTGAACTCAGGTCCTCTAGACTCCAGGGCTGGTGCTCTATTTGCTGTGCCACCTAGCCGCCCTTCTTAACTTTTTTTTTTTAAGGGTCAGAAAGTGCTTTCTCCATAGCAACTTTTGAAGTTGTATTTTTTAAAGGGATTTTTCTATTTTGTTGCTGAGAAAATCCAGCTATAGGAAATAATTTGCCATTGGGCAGTCTGGTCAAGAATCCTATGGTCTCCTCAGAAGAAGATTTTAAAATGCAAACAATAAAATACATAGGTTACAAAGGAAACCAATTATACTGAAATATATTATGTTGTTTTAAAGTACAAATAAAGTTGAAATATGAAATAAAATGTAGAATACTTTAACACAACAAGTTTACCTCCCCCAGGTTAGGAATCCCTAATGGGGCTGCTACAGGAGGACCTGAGTTCAAATCTGCCCTCAGACATTTATTAGCTGTGTGACCCTGGACAAGTCATTTAGCTCCAGGTGCCTCAATTAAAAAAAAAAGAACCTCTAATAGATGATCTCTGAGCTCCTTTCCAGTTCAAGCCTGCTTTATTCTGAATCCTCACCTATATTTGTCATTCTCTATTCCCTTGATACTCCTACCTCTAATTCTATGCTCTGAGTTCACTTCCAGCCCTAACTTTCGGTGTTCCAAGCCCTCTTCCATTGTTGACATTCTACAGCCATCGCTTGAACCCTGCTTGAACACTCCCAATGATGGTTAACTCACTTCTTTCTGAGACAGCCCTTTCTACAGCTGAACAGCCCTGGTTGTTAGACAAAGATCCCTATAGCCCCTGACAACCCTTCAGATCTAGGAAGTTGCTTTCATGGTCCCCCTGAGACTTCTTTTCTCTATGCTAAGTACCAGTGAAGGGAAAAAATTGTTAATTAATAATAAACGCCTTTCATATTTGAATAGCATTTTATGCTAAGCACTTTCAAATATTATAATAGCAAAAACTCACTTTTACATAGTTTTAAAAGAGGTTTAAAAGACACTTTCCCCACAAAAAATCCTGTGAAATAGGAAGTAAAAGTATTATTATCTCCATTCTGCAGATGCAGAAACTGAGGTTCTGAATGAAGTCCCTTGCTCAACATCCTACATATCTTGTAGTTAACTCTGAATCAAGATTCAAGCCTAGCTCTCCTACCCCCTGGTCCAGTGTTTTTTTTTTTTTCCAACTGTACCATACACTGTTCTCTAATGTTATCTAAATTACTCCTTATAGCACCCCTATAGGCTTTGGTAACATTTGTTACTATGCCCCTCATATAGATGACAAAGCTGAGGCCCAGAAAAAAAGAAATAATTTGCTCACAGATGATTAATATCAGCCCAGAGCTCTTTTCTCAAATATTATCTTATCTCTCTTTGGGTGAAATCAAGCAGAGAAGCAGGGACAAGAATCATTCCATGAGCAGCTTAAGAGCTAGGGGCCAATGTCCCGGTTTGGCCAATGGCTATGCTACCCAGTGTCTCTTTTCCCACCCCCCACCTAGAGCACAAAGGTCCTGTCAATTGTCCTGTTTCTGTTCCTACCACCCATTGCCTCTAACGTCCTTCGAAGCATAGTTCTGGGAAGGCATCAATAATTCAGGGGCTGCAGTGATAGATGCTGCCTAGCTTTGGAAAGCCAGGCCTCCCAGAAACCTCTCCGGGGAATTCACCATGCTGCTGCCCAGAGCAGTGCTCTCAGCCGGCTGGCCAGGGATATTTGGTTGGCTCAGGAAAACCAATCTCAGTGGGAACTGAGGAGCGGCTGTAACCAATGTCTTCGGAGGGGGATTTGAGAGTCCTTTAGCTTTCAGGCAACTCTTGACAGTTTTCATTAGAGGAAAGGAAAGCAAGGTAAATCATAATAACCTGACAGTGATGTAAAAAAAAAAAGTGAAGAAAATAGCGTCCATGAAACATTTAATAATACACAGAAAAGTAGAACATTCAGAAGGGGTGTAGGTGAACAGAGCTACTAAAGCCATACTAAATTTAATAGGGGATGGTGACTGGACCTGCAATTTCATTGATATAAGGAACTCCCAGGGAAGGAAATTCCTTCTAACAAAGCAGGATATCACTTCTCTGCCTCATCACCTTCAGCATCAACTTCTAGTCTCAGAGAGTTGCCTAGAGCACTGAGACATTGTTAGGGTTGCACAGTATGTGTCAGTGATGGGAATTGAACCCAGTGTTCCTGGCTCCAAGATTGACTCTCTACCATAATGCCTTTTTTTTTTTTTAAGAGACTGTGTCTTCTTCTTCTTCCTGTGATTTTTTTTTTGAGTCTGTGCCTTTTTTTGGTAGGGTTCTTTTTATTTTATACTGAACTTAAGAAATAAAGCAAATATTTCCATAACAGAGTAGAATAGAAAAAAAAAGATGATTGCACATGAAACTGCAAATTTATTATGTATAACCTGATATTCTTTTAAAATATAAAATAGTTATCATGTAACTTTCTTTTTTTCATTTTTTCTCTTCCCTTCCACCCTCCACTGCTAAAGACGGCTACTATTAGACATAAATATATGTGTGTGTATGTATATGTTAAATCATTCTGTACATACTTCTATTTATCAGTTCTTTCTCTGGATGCAGATAATGTCTTCCTCCATAGGTACTTTTTAGTTAACCAGTGTTATACACAATGATTTTTCCTGTTCTTTGTATATTGAAATGTTCATATTAAGTTTACAATAAAAGAAAAAAATTTTAACTGTCTGTTTCTATTAGGTTTCATTTATTTATTTGTTTGTTCCAAAATTTTGACTTGATGTAATCAAAATTATCCACTTTACATCCCATAATGTTCTCTGTCTCTTATTTATTCATAAATTCTTCTCTTATCCATAAAGTTGTTTCCAACTCTACATTAGAGAAGGCCAACATTTTATATGCATGTGTGTGTTTGTGTTTCTTTCCCTCTCTTTATGTTTATATTTATATATGGAACCATACAATACATACTTCCAATATATCAGTTCTTTCTCTGGAGGTGAATAGCATTTTCCTTCATAAGACCTTCATAGTTGATGTGAATGATCATGTTATTCAGAATAGCTTAGTTATTCAAGTGACTCTCAAACAGTATGCTCTCTAGGTTCTGCTCATTTCACTGCATTATTTCATGCAAGTCTTCGATTGTTTTTCTAAGATCATTGAGCTTGTAATTTCTCACAGCACAGTAATGTTTCATCACAATCATATACCGCAACTTATTCAGCCATTCCCCAATTGATGGGTATCCCTTCCATTTCTAATTCTTTGCCATCACAAAGAGAGCTGCTATAAATACTTTAGAACATGAACTTTTTTTTTCCCCCTGGTCACCTTGGGAAACAGACCTGATAGTGGTATCGCTGGGGCAAAGGGTATGGTTTGATAACTCTTTGGGCATAATTCCAAATTGCTCTTTAAAATGGTTGGATCAGATCATAATTCCACCAACAGTATATTAGTGTCCCAATTTTTCCACAGCTCCTCCAGCATTTGTCATTGTCCCTTTCTATCATTTTAGCCAATCTGATGGGTGTGAGGTAGTATTTCAAAGTTGTTTTAACTTGTGTTTCTCTAATCAATAATGATTTAAAGCATTTTTCTTATTATTTGATCTCTTCTTTGATTTCTTCTTCCAAAAACTACCTGTTCGTATCCTTTAACCATTTATCATCTGGGGAATGCTTTATATACTTATAAATTTGTTTCTCTCTCTCTCTCTCTCTCTCTCTCTCTCTCTCTCTCTCTCTCTCTCTCTCTCTGTATATATATACACACACACACACACACACACACATATATATACACATACATATATCGTTCTCTATATATTTGAGATATTAGCCCTTTATCTGAGAAATTGGGTGTAAAATTTTCCCTCCAACTCTCTACTTTCCTTCTAATTGTGGCTACATTGGTTTTATTTGTATAAAATTTTGATTTGATGTAATCAAAATTATCCACTTTACATCCCATAATTTCTCTGTCTCTTATTTATTCATAAATTCTTCTCTCATCCATAAGTAGTATGTTCCATGCTTCTCTATTACTTCTGATATCTCCTTTTATGTCTAGGTCATGTATCCATTTTGATCTCATCTGTAAATGGTATAAATCTGCCAGACTGATTTTCAGTTTTCCCAATAATTTTGACCAAATACTGAATTCTTTTCCCAAAAGCTTATACATTTGTGTTTATCAAACACAAGGTTACTATAGTCATATACTACTGTTTATACCTAGTCTATTCCACTGATCCACAATTCTGTTTCTGAGAAAGTAGCATAGCTTAGACGATTAGCACCTTCTAATACAACTACTAGATCTCCTTTCTTTACATTTTCCATTAATTCCTTTTATATTCTTGATCTTTTGTTCATCCAAATTAAATTTTGTTATTATTTTTTCTAGTTTAATAAACACTTTTTGGTAGTTTAATTGGAGTGACACTAAATAAGTAAATCAGTTTAGGTAGAATGATAATTTTTATTATATTGGCTCAGCCAAGACATGAACAATTAATATTTCTTCAGTTATTTAAACCTAACTTTATTTATATAAAGTGTTTTATTATTATGCTTATGTAATCCCTAGGTTTGTCTCTGCAGGCATACGCCCAGGTATTTTATATTGCCTATGGCTATTTTTAAATGAAATATCTCTTACTATCTCTTCTTTCAGGGCTTTGTTGGTAATATATAGAAATGCTGATGATTTATGTAACTTTATTTTGTGTACTACCATTTTGCTAAAATTCTTAATTGTTTTAACTAATTTTTTCATTAAAGGTCTAGCATTTTCCAAGTACAGCATCATATTGTCTGCAAAAAGACACAATTTTATTTCCTCATAACTCATTCTGATTCCTTCCATTTCTTTTTCTTCTCTTATTGCTATTGCTTGCATTTCTAGTTCAATATTGATTAAGAGTGATGATAATGGACATTCTTGCTTCACTTCTGATCTTATTGGAAAGGCTTCTAGCTTATCTCCATTACAGATAATGCTTGCTGATGGTTTTAGGTAGACACTTCTTATCATTTTAAGGGAAAATCCATTTATACCTTTGCTTTCAAGTGTTTTTTTTTTTTTAAGGAATGAGTGTTGTTCTATTTTGTCAGATGTTTTTCCTGCATCTATTAATATGATCATATGATTTTTGTTGATTTTGTTATTGATATAATCAGTTATGTTAATAGTTTTTGTTATACAGAACTAACTTTGTATTCCTGATAACAAATCCCACTTGGTCATAATGTATAATCTTTGTGGTATATTGCTGTGGTCTTTTAGCTAGTATTTTGTTGAGAATTTTTGCATCATGTTCATTAGTGAAATTGGTTTGTAATTTCCTTTTTAAAAAGTCTTTGCTCTTCCTGGTTTAGGTATAAACACCATACTTTACTCATAAGAGGAATTTGGTAGGACTCCTTCTTTGCCTGTTATTCTAAACAATTTCTATAATATTGAAATTAGTTGATCTTTAAATGTTTGGTAGAATTCACTTGTAAATTCATCTGGTCCTGATACTTTTTTCTTAGGAAGCTTATTTATAGCCTATTCAATTTCTTTTTCTAAAGTAGGTTTATTTAGATACTCTATTTCTTCTGTTTATCTTGACAGTTTATAATTTTGTAAGTATTCTTCCATTTCACTTAGATTATTAATTTTATTGGCATATACTTGGGCAAAATAACTCCTAATAACTGCCTTAATTTCACCTTCATTAATGGTATATTCACCATTTTCATTTTTGATACTATTTATTTGGTTTTTTTCTCTTTTTCAAAAAAAATATAACATTTATTTTAATTGCTTTTTCATCAAACCAATTTCTAGTTTTATTTATTAATTCAATGGTTTTCTTATATTCAGTTTTTACTAATCTCACCTTTAATTGTCAGGATTTCCAATTAGGTATTAAATTGGGGTTTTTTAATTTGTTCTTTTTCTAGTTTTTTACATTGTATACCCAATTCATTGATCTGCTCTTTCTCTATTATCTTTATGTAAGTATTTAAAGATGTAAATGTTCCTCTGATTACTGCTTTTTCTGCATCCCATAAGTTTTGGTATGTTGTCTCATTATTATCATTCTCTTTCATAAAATTGTTTATTGTTTCTCTGATTTGTTCTTTGACTCACTCATTCTCTAACATTAAGTGGTACATAATAGATTTGTTATTTCACATGCAATCATCTTTTTTATTTCACTATTTTATGGAACTGCTTGTTTTACTCCATAAGTTAAATTTTTTAAAAATTGCCTTATGACATTTTTAACTTTAAAAAAGTTAGGTTGCTTAGTTTCTAATTAATTTTTAATCTGTGTTTCCACAGTCTGTTAGTAAATGTAATTTTTATTGCATTATGATCTGAAAAGGATAATTTAATATTTCTGCTTTTCTGCATAAGGTTTATATTCCCTAACATATAGTAAATTTTTGTAAAGATGCCATGTACTGCTTAGAAAAAGGATTTCTTTCTATTCCCATTGAAATATATCCAGATGGCTGTCATATCTAGTTTATCTGAAATTCTATTCAATTCCATGACTTCTTACTTTTTTGGGGGGTGAGGGGAAGGTTTCAGATTCATCTAGTTCTGAGAGGGGAAAGTTGAAGTCTCCCACTATTATGATTTTATTATCTATTTCCATCTGTAATTAATATACAATTTCCTTTATAAACTTGGGTGCTATAGCAGTTGATGCTATATGTTTAGTACTGATGTTTACTTCATTATCTATGATACTTTTTAGTGTAGTTTCCCTTATTATCTCTTTTAATTAAATCTATTTCAGCTTTAACTTTGTCTGAGATCATGATGACTACTCTTGTTTTGTTTTGTTTTTATATCAGATGAAGCATAATAAGTTCTACTCCAGCCTTTTTTTTTTATTCTATGTGTGTCTTATTTTTAAGTATGTTTCTTGAAACAACATATTGTCAGGTTCTGGTTTTTGATACATTCTGCTGTTTCTGTTTTATGGGTGAGTTCATCCCATTCACATTCAAAGTCATTATTACTAGTTGGATATTTCCCTCCATTTTTTTCTCCCCACTTTTTATCATTTTTTCTCTCTCTTTCTTTCTCTTTCTCTCCCTCCCTTCTCCATTCCTCCTCAGAAGTCTTGTTAAATTCTGACCACTGCCTCCCTTATCTGCACACCTTTCTAAGAGTCCCTCCCTTATCCTCCTATTTCTCTGTAAGTTACAAAGACTTTCATACCCAATCAGATGTAGGTTAGTCCTTCTTCAACCCTGTGATGGGTATAAGATTCCCATGCTGCCCCTCCTCCACAACATTCTTCCCTTCACTATAAAAAACTCTTTCATTCATGCTTTTTTTTAATGAGATAATTAGCTCCATTTTACTTCCCTCTACCTAATTTTATTTTTTAGGATTATCCCATCATAATCAACTCAAATCCAAGCCCTTCATCTATGTGTACTCTAACTACCCCAGTAATGATAATATTTTTAAGAATTCCAGATATTATTTTTCCATAGAAGATAGTAAACAGTTTAAACTTAGTAAGGGAGTTAGCCTTTCATGTTTACCTTCTTATGTTTCTCCTGATTCTTGTATTTGAAAGTCAATTTTTTTTTATTCAGTTCTGGGCTTTCTTCAAGAGTGCCTGAAAGTCTTTTAATTCATTAAATATCCATTTTTTTTCTTGCAGGATTGTACTCAGTTTTGCTGGATAGGCTATTCTTGGTTGCAAACCTAATTCCTGTGCTCCTTGAAATATCTTATATTGCATGCCCCTCATCCTTTTAATGTAGAAGCTGCTAAATCTTGTGTTATCTTGACTGTAGCACCACAATATTTGAATTGTTTCTTTCTAGCTACTTGTAATATTATATTCTTGACCTGGGAGCTTTGAAACCCAACTATAATATTCCTGTGAGTTTTCATTTTGGGATCTCTTTCAGGTGGTGATCAGTACATTTTTCCATTTCTATTTTACCCTCTAGGTCTAAAACATCAAGACAATTTTTTATAATTTCTTGAAGTATAATGTCTAGATTTAAAAAAAAATAATGACTTTTAGGTAGTCCAATAGTTCTTATATTATCTCTCTTCAATCTGTTCTCTAGGTCAGCTGTTTTTCCAACGAGATATTTCATGTTCTCTTCTATTTTTCCATTCTTCTCACTTTGTTTTATTATTTCTTGATGTCTTATGAAGTCAATAGCTTCCCCTTGCCCAGTTCTAATTTTTAAGAAGTTTTTTTCTTCATTAAGTTTTTGGACCTCTTTTTCCAAGTGGTTGACTTTTTCCTCATAATTTTCTTGTGTTACTCTTATTTTTTCCCCCAATTTTTCCTCTGTCTCTCTTATTTGATTTCTAAAGTCCTTTTGAAACTCTTCAAAAATTATTTTTGGGCTTGTGACTGTTTTAGTTGTCTTTGAAGCTTTACAAGTAACTGTTCTGACTTCATTGTATTATTCTGATTTTTAACCCTGATCTCTATCACCATGGTAACTATCTATGGTTGGGTCTTTTTTTTTCTGTTATTTATTCATTTTAACTGTCTATTTCTTGGTTGTTAACTTTATGTTCTGATCAGACTCTGCTCCTGGACTGTAAGGGACAATGTCTCAGGCTTTGGGGTTTTTTTGTGGTGGTTGTTGTTTTTTGCTGTTGTCTTCAGAGCTATGTCTTGGAGTGGGAGATCTTTGACTTATTGGTTTTTCCAGTGTGCTGTTATCCAGGGGCAGGTGTGGTCACTGCTCCTCTGGCTTGTGCCTTGGTTTATGAATAGCCTCAAGTACTCCTCTCCACTCATGAGTCATGATCAGCCATAACCTCCCCCACCCCCCACCTCCATGGCAAAGCCTCTCACCCCCCCTCCCGCCCCAGTCCTGGAAGTGTACCATAGTTCTCCTGTGGTCAGCTCCCTCCTCTGCCCTGGAATTCAAACCAAGGACTATGCTCTCCTGCAACTGACCACAATCCATCCTCTCCATCCTACCCCTCTGCAACCTCATTCACTCACTCTCCTCTCCTCGACAGTAACCACATTTTGGGATCAAGTCTGGTTGATGTACCTGCATCCCACATTCAGTGCCTGCAGAGGGCCCCTGCAATCTTCCCCTCATCAGTCACCAACCCATGAGATGAAGGTTCCCAAAGCTGCATCTACCCCTGACACAGCTTCCCCCAAGGCAATTGTTTATTGACACTGTGATGTCTGCCTTTTACCCCCATAAGACCACCACTTCAGTAGGTCAGGTCTTTCCTAACATCCTCCTAAGCTGTCTTGGGCAGGACAGCTGCTTTACCATGACTTTGTATTATTCCTACCACTCAATTTCAATTTGAAGAGTTGTTTTAAGTTATTTGGAGGGGAGTTTGGGAGAGCCAGGCCATTTCCTGCCTTATTTTGCCATCCTCCCACAATCTCCCTCTGTTAGGTTTTAATTAAATGTAAATATTAGGTGCTTCCTTCAGAGTAATTTCAAAAGTGTTTTTAGGCCTTTGTAGGGAAGGGTTGCTAATGCCTACTTTGTTGCTGAGAAAACTCAGATATAGAAAATAATTTTCTCTGCCTAAGAAGGCAGGGTCTATGTTTTTTCCAAACTTTATCTCTCTCCAGTGGCCAGTTCAGTGCTTTACACATTTCTAAGTATGTTAAGAAGCATTTGTTCTTGGGGTAAAACCAGGAAGATATGAACCCTGCTTTGGATTCCAAGTCTAGGGCTTGGAATTGGTTTCCATTATACAAAGAATGACCTAGATGCCACCTTGATTTGACTCAATTTCTTGATTTGTAAAATGGAAATAATAATAATTATGATATTGACCTCAGAGGACCGTTGAAACATGACATCAATCTAGACATCAAGAAATAAAGATGGCTACCATTGTTATTAAGAGTAGTATATAACCAGATTTTCTTTGTTGGGTGGGGTGGGGATGATTTATCCCTTCTAGGGCAATGCTGGTCCTGCTGCCTTCTGGCTCCTGGTGTTCCTCCTGAAGACTCCCCCTGCTCTTGCTGCTGTCCTTGGGGAGTTACAAGGCATCTTCCAGAAGGAAGGGAAGGTGCTGTCCGAGATGGCCAGTATTCCTCAGGAAGTCCTGGATAGCATGCCTATTTTTGGTAAGTGATCCCTATTCTTTCACTCTGTCCCTCCTACTTGGAATTCCCATTCTTGGTGTTTACCCTTGGGAAAGACCAGGATGAGATATAACAGCTCCAGGCTAGAGTCAGTCCTAAACCTCAGCAAGCTTGCAAAGCAGGTGAAGCTCCTTCTTGGTGTCCTTGGTCACCTGGATATCATGGAGGAAGCAGTCTCCAGAGAAGGCAGCAATTCTTAAAGCCCTAGCCCAAGTTCTTTCCTTTTTTTTTCCCACCAGGGGAATAGGGAGGAGGAAGAATCCTGGATTTTTTTCATGGGTTTGTCTCAGCATTTGCCAGGCATCCTGCTGCCTCAGGAAGATACCCTGTTCCTGTCCTTCCCTAAATTTTATTTTATTTTATTATGAGGTGGTCAGGGTTAAGTGACTTGCCCAGGGTCACATAGTAAGTGTCAAGTTGCCTGAGGCCAGACTTGAACTCAGGTCCTGGTGACTCCAGGGCCAGTGCTCTATCCATTGTACCATGTAGCTGCCCCATTTCCTAAATTTTAGATTGGATTCTTTTCTTAAGAACCCATTCTCCCCACTTTGGGCCTGTGAATTTTCAAAGCATAATGAGCCATCTGAGTCTTCCAAACTTGAATAACACCATCAACCAACAGTAAGGGAAGGGTCCAAGAGAGACAAAGGCTGGGCCTCACCGGGCTGTGGCACCTGGTGGGGCCAGCGTCTGGCCTTTCACTCTGGGATCTCAGTTTATTCCCTCTGGCTCCCTCTCAGGCTCCACAAGAGTAAGTTAAGTTACCTGAATTCTGAGCCTGAATGAGTATGAACCATGAGGCTGTTTCTTCCTTTGAGCAATCAAGGCAACCAGGCTCAAGTTCCACAACCATTACTGTGTCCATGGAGCAAAATTCTGCTGCTGTGAGCCTTGGCTTCCTCATGGGTGAGATGGATCTAGGAATACTCGCTGTGTTTGTCTCACAGACTCACTTTGCTGTTCTTTCCATTTACATCGCCAGAGATGTTGTGTATATTGTTTGTTCTGTAAGTCAGTGGTCAGCCCATGAGCATTTATTAAGCACCTCATATATTCCAGTCATTATATAAGGGGCTGGTCTTGCAGACTCTAATATGTTATGGAAGGAAGCTGTCGTTATCATCATGGTCTTTATTTAATTACCCCTACAGGGGCAGGGTGATCGGTATCAGGCACTGGTGCCTCTTCTCTGCAGGTTCTTTCAGGAAGCCAAATTAGAGACGACAAGGTCACTTGGTGAGCAGAGAATCAAAATAAAGGAAGTTGGACATTTTTTTTCTTTTTGGAGGGGGGGAGGCAGGGCAATTAAGTGACTTGCCCGAGGTCACATGGCTAGTTTTTGTGTTAAGTGTCTGAGGTCAGATTTGAACTCAGGTCCTCCCGACTCCAGGGTCGGTGCTCTATTCACTGCGCCACCTAGCTACCCCGAAATTGGACATTCTTAAGGGGCATTTCCTTCCAACCTTGGCAGCTCGGTTCATTGCCCTGCCCTCCCCTCCCTATTGAGGTTTCTGTCTAGATAATTAGGGATAGGGATGGGGATGGGGAGTGGGCGTGGAATAAGTATTTATTAAGCACTTACTGTGTACCAGGAACTGTGATAAGTTCTATCCAAATATTATCTCAGTTGATATAGACTGGACCTGAGATTTCACTAGTATAGGGAATGCCTCCCTCTATCAATGCAGGACAGCACCTTCTCTGCAACTGGTGGTTTAGAGAGTGGGATAAAGTAGAGTGAGGTTAATTGAATCGCCCAAGGTCACACAATCTGTTTTTAAGGTGGGACTTGAACCCAGGTCATCCTGGCTTCCTGCCATTCTATCTACCAGGCTACAGTGTCTCTCTGTCAATAATGACAACAGCTAAGGGGAGGGAAAGCATGGAGAGAATTTGAAACTCAACATTTTAAAAAATGAATGTTCAAGTGTTTTGTTTACATGTAATTGAGGAAAAAATCGTACATAAAAAATAATGATAATAGCTCACCGTTCTATTTTCCTTCAAAGTTTACAGAGCCCTTTAAAAAGATAGGTAGGGGGGGCGGCTAGATAGTGCAGTAAGTAGAGCACTGGCCTTGGAGTCAGGAGGATCTGAGTTCAAATGTGACCTCAGATACTTAACTAGCCATGTGACTTTGGGCAAGTCACTTAACCCCAATTGCCCTCCAAAAAAAGAGAAAAATAAATATAAATAAAAAGAAGATAGGCAAGGCAAGTTTTTTTAAATAAAATATTAAAATTTTAATATTTAATAACTGAAGTTCAGAAAAGTGATGTGATTTACTTGGAATCACACATCTAAGAGATCTCCAAACACCTGATTCAGGAAACTCTGTACCCCAGGCAGCACTGGAGAAACACTGTCATACATAGTGGGAGGAATAATTTGAGGCTCTTGAACATAGAACTATATAGATACCTCCTGCTCAGACTAAGGAGCAGCTAGTGGCACAGTGGGTAGAGCACTGGGCTTGGAATCAGGAAGACTTACCTTCCTGAGTTCAACTCTGGTCTCAGACACTTACTAGCTATGTGACCCTGGGCAAGTCACTTAACCCTGTTTGCTTCAGTTTCCTCATCTGTAAAATGAGTTGGAGAATGAAATGGCAAACCATTCTAGGATCTTTGCTTAGAAAGCCCCAACCGGGCTCACAAAGAGTTGGGCATGACTTTAATGACTGAACAACAACACTCCACCTAAACCCCAAAGGGCCCCTCCCCTGCTGTCTCATCGTTCTTTTCCTGCTCCTTGCAGACAGTGTATTAAGTGAGAGCCTGAGATTGACAGCTGCCCCTTTCATCACCCGAGAGATACTGGTGGACATGGTGCTGCCTCTGGCCGATGGACGAGAGTACAATCTCCGGCAAGGCGACCGCCTCCTCCTCTTCCCCTTCCTCATCCCTCAGAGGGACCCAGAAATCTACGAGAACCCAGAGGTAATGGCTTACCTTTTTATGGATATCAAGATGAGAATGAATTTTTTCTTGTGCAGAAATGTCAAGGCTTAGATTCAGAAGACCTGGGTTTGAACCCTGATTCTATTATTTACCATCTGTGTGAGCTTAACAAGGCACTTCAAGTTCTCTCAGCCTCAGTCTACTTATCTGTAAAATGGAGATTACGTCATTACCTGACAAGGTCATTCATTCATCTTTGTATAATACTTTAAAAGGCTTTTTCTCAGAACAGCAGTCCACATTTTACAGATACACAAAACCCAGAAACATGAGGTTACTTACAATTAGTAAATGTTAGAATGGAGGTTTACACCCAGATCTGACTTCAATAAGGTTTACCTTGATTACTCTCAATAAGGTTTAAAGCACTTTGTAACCAGAAAGTACAACACAAGCTGAAACTGTTGTTTTCAATTAATGATCTCCAAAAACAACTTGGGAAGACAATGCCTGTCGGTCACACCCGAATTTCCTGGAATACATTGATTTCCAATTGCCATCATGACTTGTTCATACTTTCATTCACTCATTCATCCATCTGTCCATCCAACAAGGACTTATTGCAGATAGATTAGAGAGGGGAGAGAGACTAGAAGCAATTAGGAGGCTATTGCAGTATGCTAGGCAAAAAGTGATGAGAACAGTTGGGTTTTCCCTGCTGGAAGCTCAGGGCTCGCTCCCTCACACCATTTTGTTTCCAGCCAAGTTGGCTTTGCTTCCCATCTCCTCCTTTTTTGGAGGCTGATATGCTACTCAGCCTAAGTCCCTGGATCATAACATCACTGTATTAGTTACACCCTTCATTACCCAGGAGGTCCCAGTGGACCTGGTGCTGGCCCTGGCACATGAACAAGAGTAGCAGCAATGAGGAGACTCGGTGGATAGACTGTTGGGCCTGAGGTCAGAAAGTTGTGAGTTACTTTTATTGGCTTGGGAAGGCAGGTGGTGCAATGAATAGAGTGCCAGGCCTGAAGTCGGGAACTCTCATCTTCATGAGTTCAATTTTGGCCCCAGACACTTGCTAGCTGTGTGACCCTGGGTAAGCCACTTAACCCAGTTTGCCTCAGCTTCCTCTTCTGTGAAATTATCTAGAGAAGGAAATGGCAAACGATTTTTTTTTTTTGCAAGGAGAACCCCCAGTAGGGTCAGGAAGAGGGATATGACTGAAACAACTGAACAATATATAGCTGTGTAAAATCCTGGACAAATCACAAATATTAAGAGTATCTATGTCACAGGAATGTTGTGAAGATCCAGTGAGATCATATTTGTAAAGTTCCTGGCACATAGTAAGCATTCAATACGTCTTATTGTCTTCCTTTCCCTGTGCTGGTATCTAGGACCTCCCTTAATCCAGTCAAGGCACCTCTCTGTCTTCCTAGCAGCTTGCAAGAATCAGCTCCAAGCAATAATGTAGCATTTTGTGAGATTTGCTTGACATGGCCAGAGCCCAACACAGGTATACATATATACACAAAAAATCATTACACGCACATTTGTGCTTCCAAACACATACACACACATACAGAGGTACATAACAAGAGGCAGCATGGGGTCATTGTTTTTAAAGCCCTGAATCTGGGGCCAGAAGACTTGAGGACATGTCCTGGCTTTATCATTTAGTAGCTGTATGACCTCAAAGAAAATAATTTACCACTCTGGGGTTGAGTTTCCTTTTTTTTAGGATAAGTGTTGGAGCAGACGTTAGATCAGATTTGATGGTCTCGGATGGTAAGTTCTAGTCTTAACATACACATCCATAAATATGTGCACACATGTATACCTGGACATGTACACATGTGACCATAGATGCAATCATCTAGTCCAGAGCCCTCACTTTAGAGGAGGAAAATGAGGTCCACAGGGGCTGAGAGATGATACAAGGTCTTACCAGTACTAAGTGCACTTACACATTAGTACTAAAGGGGATACAAATCCAGGCCCTCTCTAAAGCCACGCGCCTTCTACCATACCACACTTCTATAAACAATTCAAGTCAGAGAGTATCTTTTAAACCAGGTACTGTGCTAAAGACACAAAGAAAGGCAAAAGGGGCAGCTGGGTGGCGCAGTGAATAGAGCACCGGCCCTGGAGTCAGGAGGACCTGAGTTCAAATCCGGCCTCAGACACTTAACACAAAAACTGGCTGTGTGACCTTGGGCAAGTCACTTAACACCAATTGCCCTCCAAAAAAACAACAAAGAAAGGCAAAAGACAGTCTCTGTTCTGAAGAAGCTCACAATCTAATGAATATATATATTTAGGTATATATACATATGAATACATACATATGTGTGTGTGTGTGTGTGTGTGTATACACAAACACACTCAGATTTTCACAGCCTATGAGAAGAAGAGAATTGAGTCTACATCTCAAGGGTTCGAGGCTTTGAAGCAGCTTGGTAGAAATTGAAAATCCTAAGTTCTTACTGCCCCATTTGCCACCTTCCTGGAAATAACAGAAAACGGACTTTTATTTCAGGAGTTCAAGTACAACCGATTCCTGAACCAGGATGGGAGTGAGAAGCGAGATTTCTACAAGGGTGGAAAAAGGCTCAAGAATTACAACATGCCTTGGGGAGCAGGGGCGAACATATGTCTGGGAAGGAATCATGCGATCAGCAGCATAAAGCAGTAAGTAGAATAAAGGCTCCTGCCCTGGGCCTCAGGCCTCACTGCCCTGTGGTCAGCTTTGTTGGCCACTAGCTCTTCCTTTCAGGGCTTGTCTAGGGGCATCGTTCATCCATCGGCATTTTTTTTTTTACCTTTTTACCCCTCACCACACCTAAACCCAACTAGAAGCCACTATACCTCTGATTTTTCAAGCCCCTTGAGCTGGTTGAGTTAAATTGTGTTCAGAGACTTGGTGAACCCATAGGATTTAGAGATGGCAGCTACCTTAGAGATAATCAAGTCCAGACCCTTTATAGAGGAGGAGGAGGAGGAGGCCCAGAGAATTTAATGCTTCAGCTAATTTCCTCTCCCCTTTACCAAGAAAGAAGAAAGGCAGTGTCAAATCTTTGGTTATGAGCATACTCTTACTGTCCGTGTGTGTGTGTGTGTGTGTGTGTGTATGTGTGTGTATGTGTGTATCGTACTTAGTTATCTGCATACATGTTGAATTCTCAGTGGAATGTAAGCTCCTTGAGGGCAAAGACTGTTTTATTTTTGTTTTTGTGTTCCCACCACCCAGCAGAGAGGCCTATACATAGTAAGCCCTTAATATTTGTTGAATTGAAAACAGGTACTATATATATTTCTACCACCTCAGAAATGTCAGGATCTAACTTAACATATAAATGATTCCTTCTTCCACCAAGTTTGCTCAAGATTGACCCTCCCCGTTATAATGGAATTTTATAGTCCAGAAATCCCGCCAGTATCCAAATAACTTCCCTCTTGGACAAAGATCAAGCTGACATCCAGAGAAGGGATGTAACTTGCCCAAAGTCACTTAGATTAGTGCAGAGGCAGGACTGGAACCCAGACCTCTGGGTTCTCTGTACAAACCTCTTTCCTTTGACCATGATGTTCCAGGGCTGGATGGACATTTGGGAGCTTCCACCGTCTTTCCTCACTAAGAATGCCTTGGCAGGTGTAATCCTTCATCTGAAACCTCTCTGGCTAAGATACTGGACAGACTGTTCAGCTTTCCCTGGGGCAGCTCCTTTTGTACATTTTGAACCTTTTAACTCAAGCTGATTTATTGCCATGTTTAAACTATTGCAAAAGATGAGCTCAGGGACACTTCAAACCTAATAAGCCCTGATTCCTGGTTCCATGTATTTCAGCACCAGATTTCTGAGGCACCCAGGCTAGTGTGAGAACAAGGTTGCAGACTTTCAACTTAGTAAATCCTATGTGCCCAGTCCTGTCTTTGGGACACTGAGGGACATAGAAGAATAAGAAATGATCCCCACCACCAGAAATGATAGCTTGGATGACTTACCTAAGGTCACATAGGTAGGAAGTGTCAGAGTTGAAGTTTGAACCTCTGACTCTAATCCTTTACTCTTGCAACTGCAGGTAAGAGGTACCTTAAAATAACATCTCTCATTTTTATCACACCTTGAGGTTCCTAAAGAGCTATCCCCACAATGCTGAGGTTGGCATTATACACATTTTACAGGTGAGGAAACTAAGACTTGGATTTGCTCATAGTCATACAGTAAGAAACTGGGGCAGCTAGGTGGTATAGTGGATTGAATGTTGGGCCTGGAGTCTGGAAGACTAATCTTCTTGGGTTCAAATCTGGCCTCAGACATTTACTAGCTGTGTGACCCTGGACAAGTCATTGAACCCTGTTTGCCTCAGTTTCCTCATCTGTAAAATGAGCTGGAGAAGAAAATGGCAAACCACTCCAGTATCTTTGCCAAGAAAACCCCAAATGGGTTCATGAAGAGTCAGACATGACTGAAAAACAACTGAACAAGAAGAATCAAATCTAAGATTTGAACATGGGTCTGCAGAGTCCAGGTCGAGGACTCTTCACATTATGTGATTAGGCTTCTCCACAGAATGATCCAAGATAGAAGGGACTTTCTAATTCAAGTGCTTCATTTTATAGGGAAGCAAACCAAGAAGAGTTAGGGCACATAGAATGACTTAAATCATTGGTGAAGAACCTTGTGAAATGACAAGGGCAGTGGATGCCAGAGTGGGATAGATGGAGGAGAGAGCAAGTGAACGGGCTTCCCTCTTTTCTCCTCTTCTGTCAGCTTTCCTGCCTCTCTCCTTTCTGTTCTATTGTCTCCTTCCTCCTATAAGCCCCAAGACCAATATGGTGGAGGAGAAGGGGGAGATGGCCCCTGCAGTCCCTTACAACTCAAATTCCATTAAACCCTTTGGTTCTATCATAATGAAATGCACATTTGCATCGTACATTTAAGATTTACAGACGCCTTTCCTTACTCCAGCCCTGTAAGGAAGATAGCACAAATATTATCATTCCCATTTTCCATATGAGGAAGCTGGAGCTCAAAGAGATTAGGTGATTTACCCATCCATGATCACACAGCTAGTAATCGTCCAAGCCTTTCCAATCCTATCCTTTCTTATTTCAAACCCCAGGATAATCCCAGCTGTTTAATCAGTCAAGTTAATCAACAAATTTTTATTAAGAGCCTACTATGTGTCAGACATTGCACTAGGCACTGAGGTTACAAAGCCAAAAGCAAAAACAGACCCTGCCCCCAGGGACCTTAGTTTAATTGGATAGAACACGTACCACCTCCACACAAGTACTGTAAAGCAGACGGTAAGGGGAACTGGGTCTATTTTTACAGAAGAGGAAACTGAAACTGCCAATTTTACCATTGATTGTCCATCTCTCCACAGGTTTCTTATTATTTTGTTGATGCAGTTTGACCTGAAATTGAAAAATCCAAAGGAAAAGATCCCCAGCTTTGACACCAGTCGGTATGGGTTTGGACTGATGCAGCCAGAACATGACATCACCATTTATATTAGACTCAAACCCAGAGGGACACCAGGCTCCACAGCAGCACCTGGGAGAATTACAGAAGCCTAAAAAGCTAATGACAAAGACATATTCATTTGACCTCTCATCTCTCTGCCCCTCTCACTAGATGAAAGGCTTCACTTTTCTCTACCCAATTCATTCATTCCTTTCTCCAAGAACCTTCCTATTGGAATAAAGATTCTATTTCTGATGTCATGAGATTCATCTGCTCTTCCAGAACAGGGCATAGAATGGTATTCTTCTGGTTCATAAGTTTTGCCTAATCATATCAGCTTCCTGGGAGCTCCTTCCTAGAACCAATATGGCGGACCTTGAGCTTGGGCCAAAGCTTCCTCCTTTCTTTGTTTTCTACCTGTTGCTAGCATTCTCTACATTAGGGGCAGAGGATGGAGTTCAGTCACCAAGGATCAGATCTACAGCTCTAAGCCACCCATATGACATGTATCATCACTTTAATACAGTCTGTCTAGACTTTGGAGCAAGGATAAGCTGGTTGTGGACTCACACACAGACCTATGCTATGCTCCCTGGAGCATAGACCTACCATATTAGTTGATTCCCTGCCTATCCCAAAGAGTTGGCAGTCTAGGGCCACACATAACATAAAGGAGAGTATAGAACTTCAGCCTTACCTGGGCCATTAATGACTTTTATCCCTGTCACTACAGAATGAGTAGCCAAATATCAGCTGATCTGCTGACTATGCACCAATGCTATTTATAGCAATGACTCCCTTCCAGTCTCTAATACTCTACTCCTCTCTGAAGCACAAGTGGAGAATCCATCATCAATGTAAAGCTTCCCAATAACACTTCCCAAACTTCCCCAATCCCTAACCCCTGGCTTGGAGGGGCTAGCCCTAGCCCCTTCTTGATTTTCTTGGTTTCTTAAAAGACTTGCCTCCTATGTTGGAAAACCAGCACCCCCAATTCCAAATTGCCTTTCATATTCTCTAGCTACCACTGTCTCTTGGTGTACAATTCTAGGACCTACTCATTTGGGTGCTAGACCTTGACTTGATTGGTAGCTGTCCTCTCTCTCAAAAGTTAGCCTGAGTTCATAGGCAACAGGATTCCCTTTCAGACCAGGAATCAATACAACTACTCATTATTCTACTTGGGTTCTTCAAAGAAAATGGTGACTCACATCCTAGAACATAAATGCCAAATCAGGGTTAACCCACATGAGTATGCTACACCACTTCCTTCTGTCAAATAATCCTCACCCAGTTATGCATGTCCCATACGTTGGGGTTCCCTGTGTCCTTCACACAGACACTGTGTTTACCAAAACAAGCTAGGAAGGATTCAGAAAGTGTCCAATTCAGATAAATGACATAAGATCCATTCTGGTGAGCAGACTGTCATCATGATTCTTCCATGCTCACATCTATATATAGTGGATGAGGGAGGGGGCACCAGTACCTAGATTCCTAAATACTACACTGCTCAGGCCAGGGATCTGTGGAAACCTGGGCCTGATCAGCTTGGTGCTTTCTGTAATACTCACTGAATCCACTCTTCTATTTAATTACTCATTTACATCCAAGGCTCACATAGACTCACTCAAAATGAACAGCTTCTTCAGTGCCAACATGTACAGTACGCTCCCTCTCCACTCTCACTTCCATTGGACACACCTCCCCACAAACCCCTAAATATCCAACATAAATACCCTCCGCCATAGAAGCTCTTCAAATTTATTCTTACCCCATTCTAGCCTTCTATCCATTATCCTTTTTAAAAAATTGATTGTTATTGATACGATTTTATAGCAAAGAATTTTTTTAAAGAAGAAAAAGAAAAAATCCAACAAAACCAATTGCTGCATTGAAAAAAATCTGACATTCCATGCAATGTTCCACGCTCTGGTCCCCTCCATCGCTGTATGGGAGAGGGAGGAAGTGTTTTCTCACATCTCCACTTGGAGGCCATGCTTGTTCCTTGTCATTTTGTGACATTCATTTTGGATTGCTTCCTGATAGTTGTTCTTTCCATCACATTGTTGTAGTTGTGCATACTGTTACTTGGCTATCTTTACTTCACTTTGCATCAGTTCGTGTAAGTCTTTTCATGCTTTTTTGGATTCTGTGGTCTTTCTTTTATCACATCTGGTACTTTCCAACAACTCCAAGATCAGTACCAGTTCTAATCCTGAGGCTCTCTTCCGATGCCCTTAAATAGGCTTGTGGAATAATTGACATCTCCAGGTAGCAGGCTGCTCCAGCAGCCTTGGGTGCACAGCCGTGTCTCCTCTGCTGGCATCCTCATATTCTGACACATTCATCAGCCTTCAAGCCCAGGGCTCCCTGTCAGTCAGTCACATCACGTCCTGATTGCTGCTGGTCCATTCACATTCCTTCATTATTATTAAGTAATAACTTTTTCCTCTTCCCAAGAAGGGATGGAAGAAGAAGAGAGAAAAACTTCTGCAAAAGATAATATTACACGTTTCAGAAAAAAGAAATTCCCCTCAGCATTAAGTTCATAAATGCCAATTCCTTTCATTACAAAGGGTAATGACCCTTTAAGGTCCAAGTGTTCCTAGTACAACTGAGGGACAGGAAGTGAATAGGTGACCTGGCAAGTTAGAGATATAGCCAAGGGAGAAGAAAAAGGAATGGATGAAAGAGAAGTGTGTCTGGCTGAGAATTACATTATTATGGTAGATAACTCTCAGTTGCTGGCTTGGATGGAGGGGCTAGATGAACCAGCATCAATTCATTAGCATTTATTACGTGATTACTCTGGGCCAGGCACATGCTACCTGCTGCTGCAAATAAAATCTCTGTGCTCTGTCTAGGATCCAAGGAGTTTCATTATCTTTATTTTACATTTATTCTGTAATGAATAAATGGGTAGTCTCCGGAAAAAGACTACAAAAGATCAGACAAAGGCAAGCCCTTTTTATGTTCTCATTTGAATTTCCTGCAGAGTCCCTCCCTTCAGAGCTGGGATTGGCTCCAGCTCTTCTAGGTTACAACTTTCCCGACCTGTCCATTAAGCATTCGTTTTAATGAAAAGTTGGTGACCATTCCCCAACAGGTCTGAACCAGCCTAGATCAATCCTAGATTTATGCCTTCTTGCATGTAAACACCCATTCTTCCTATAGAATCTGTGGAAACCAAACTGCCAGCATTTCTCACACTGCTAATGATATACATGAAAGCAAAAAAAAAAAAAAAAAAAGACAGGATCTGCCCTCAAGGAGCTTACATTCTTAAAGGGGAAAGACACATAAAAGGGAGCTGAGGAGCGGTTGAAACTGGGAGAACCAGAAGCCAGAGGTGGGAGAGGAATGATGAAACAGGCCCTGGGTCCTTCCTCAAAATGGAGGTTCTGGGAGGAATTTACCAATGGGAGAATGGGCAGATGGATGCTGTAAGAATGCTGGGACATGGTGGTAAAGTTCAAAGCAGAACTGAGAGAGCAATGCCTGATAAAAACCCAAAGAATGGATGATTCCCCCGAATTCCTACTTTACCTTGAGCAGAGAGATACAAAGAGATACAAAGAAAAAATACACAGACAGACAGACAGACACACGAACTCTCTCACATAGTCAGGCCCCAGTTCCCTCTTAGTTTAGGCCTCTTGGCTAAGGGTAGGTGAGGGAAGAGCCCTGGGACATGGGAATTAATGTGCAAAATGGACCACGCCTGGAGAATAGCAGCAGGATGGAGTTTGCATTAAATGCCCCTCCTTCCCTGCCACTGATCTCTCTGGTCCCGGAGGCATAGGCAGCAGCTGTGATCAATGACAGTTTCAGGAAGAGGGAGGGAGTGGGCTTTCCCTCCTGGTACTAGGGAAACCCATTTCCGTGCATGGCTGACCAACCTAGCCTCCAGATAGCTAGACCATCTGAAAAATCAGGGCCTCTCAGGACTGTAGGAATGGACTAGGTTGCTATGGCAACTGTTTAGCTGCTTTATTCCAGAGCCTGGATTAGAAAAGGAAGCAAGAGATAACCAAATTACACGTTCTGGAGAATAACCAAAAACAGAGAGTACTTTATAGCTTTCTTCTAAAACTCTGTGCTGTACTCTTTAAATGTATGTTCTAGGAAAGGGGCACGGTCCCTTTAAATGCATAGCCCCAAGGAGGACCCCTGTGGGCAGTTACTTCTCTAGCTAAGTGAGGGAAAGGCTGAGATAGCAGACTTGTCCTAGAGTATGGGAGCTTTCAGGAAGATTTAAGCTCCACTTGCCAGGTACTTTGAAGTCACAGCAGCGGAGCTAGGAGACTGGAAGGGTCTCACATTAAAGCTTTAGGGAAAGGATTCACATTCTTAATGCTAAAGAGTAGTGAGGAGGGGAGCAGAGTGTATCTCAGCATTTTTATTCAATATCGTGTTAGCTGGATGTTATTTTGGAACTATAAAGTTAGGCTCTATTAGTAACATACTTCAGTTTAGTAAAAAATTCTATTTTTACAGAAAAAGCACAGAATTATGTTTTTTCTCATAGACACCATTAGAGGTGGCAGGGCCTATAGAACATAGACTCTTGGAAGGGGCACATTGGAAGAGATCATTTAGTTCAACAATTTCATTTTATGGAAAAGGAGGGAAGGGCAGAGGGGGCCCCTTGCATAACCAGTAACAGAGATCTGGGATTAACACTTAGGTCTTCTCACTGATTTTTGAGCTCCTAACACTTTAGCATAGTGCCTCATACCTCAATTAGGACGGCTATTGCTGGGAAAGAAAAATGCATTCTAGATAATTTCATTTTTCCAGTTTACTGAGGATAGACTAGACCCCATAAACATTTATTGTTGGAAAATATTTCTTACATACATTTTCCTGTCTTGGTAAATTAATTGATAAGCACAATAATGGAATTTTTGCTTATTGGGGGAGGTTCCTGCTGCACCTCAGGGTCATTATTATGAAAACTTGAGAGCAAAGGAGATATAACATAGGAAGACTTTAAAATGCTCTATAATGTAGGTTTTGATGATGATGATGAGGGAGATGAACAAGGTGAAGGAGGTCAGGCTGGACAGGGACTAACATAGCTATGGAATTTAGTTAGCACAAAATCCTCCCTCTAAATTAGTTTTCTTATACTATGACTCTCGAAATTGAAGTGACCTCTCTCACCCTCAAATCTACTTAGACATCCCTTAGCTGGGATCTGTTCATCAAGGTTTTAAAACTCCACCTAATTTGCTCTGAAATCTTTCCGTTCTGTCCCTGAGCTCAGCAGGCAGGGGCAGTGTCTTCTGTTCTAACATTCAGCACGGTGCAGGGCACTGGGTGGGTTCTTAGTGTATCTGTGTGCCTGACCCTAAGGTTTGGCCACATGTTATTCTCCTCCAACTTCCCCACAGAGAGGGAGACAATAGAATGGACTGATAATAATGGACTGATAGAAAGGATATCAGAGTTGAAAGAGCTGACCATTAGAATATAAGAACCTTAGAACTACAGGAAATTTTAGAACATGGAATGTTAGGCCTTCAATTAGCCTTAGACCAAAGATAGATGGAATGGAAGAGCTGATACTAGAACATACAAGAGCAGAATGGAGGAAGGAAAAACATCAAACATCACCTATGAAAGTCCAATATACAAAATATACAAGGAATGAACACAACCATATAACATTCCTTCAGTAGGTATGTGGTCAAAGGATACGAACAGCTTTCAAAATAAGATTTGTAAGCTATAAATGACAACATGAAAATATGTTCCAAATCACTAAGAATTATATTGCAAAGAGCAAAATCCATTTCAAAATATCTACCATCATAAGAGAAATACAAATTTTAAAAACTCTCATTAACTTTCTCAATTAAAATAATTTTAACTCACTCTATGCAAATTTGAAAAGATGAAAATAGATACGAGTACTCAATGTCAGAGGGATTATGGGAAGATTGGTGCATTCTTGGCAGAGCTGTAAAGTAGTCCAGTCATTCTGGATTTCAATGTTAAATAATTCAAGAAAAGTAATTACTACTCTTACATCTCACTAGTGGGCATTTACTCCAAGGAAGTAAAAATTAGGAACAAAAGTTCAACGTGTATCAGAATATTCATAGCACTACTCTTTGAGGTATTGGAACTGCAAGGAAAGCAAGTGAGTGTCCATCAATTGGGATACTATATTAGGCTGTCAGATATGTATTATATACATTGTCAGAAAAGGTTTGTAAGTGAAAGTGCATGATTCCCTGCCTGATTTTTGTCTAGAATGGGGTTTCAGTGTGGAGGGGGTGGTTAGGGAATGACTTCAACACAAAGGAGAAAAAACACCAATAAAGAAAATTTAGAAAAATAAGGTTAGAAGGGACCTTAGAACTCAGAACAGAAAATGTTCAAGCTGGAAGGAACCTTGGTGACTGTCTAGTCTAACCTCTTCCTTTAGGAAATGATAACTGACATGCTCAAGGTGACACAGGTCAGGTCTCCTACACCCAGGGTAGTGCCTTGGCCTCTACCCTACACTGTAAAGTATTTTGTGGTTGTTGTTTTTAACAACTCATTGACACCTGTAAGGGAGAAAGGAAGAGTAGATACTCTCTTATTTTACAGAAAGAAACGCAGACAACCTACAAGATGACAAGACAAATCCCATCCACTCAGTGCCAGGGCTGGGATGAGAACCTGGGTCCACTGACTCCAGTCCCAGGGACCTCTTCCTTCAGCTATATCACATTTGGAATGCTCTCCTGAGGATAATATCGCTACCCAGTATTTAGCTTACTAGATAAAATTTGGTGAAGATATGATGGCTTTTTCTACCTTTCTCTATGTGTATAATACTAACTAGCATTTGTATATCTCCTTAAGGTTTGCAAAGTGTTTTATAAATATTGTTTTGTTCTGTCTTCACAACAACCCTGGGAGGTAGATGCTATAATTATCCCCATTTTATAGATGAGGAGACTGAGATAAACAGTTGTTAAGCAGTTAGGTAATGTTGTTTGTCCTTCATTCTTGAAGTGGATCTATGACATCACAAGGATGTTGTCTTTTTTTTTTTTTGCTTTTTGGAGGGGGGAAGGTAGGGCAGTTGGGGTTAAGTGACTTGCCCGAGGTCACATGGCTAGCTTTTGTGTTAAGCGTCTGAGGCCGCATTTGAACTCAGGTCTTCCTGACTCCAAGGGCCAGTGCTCTATTCACTGAGCCGCCTAGCCACCCTGAGGATGTTGTCTTGACTTGCTCGTGCATTGGATTTAAGTGAGGCAGACCTTTGCAAAGTTGTTAGCCTCACTTTGCTTACCTCTGCCTCACTTTCTCCTCCAGAGTCATCAGAATCTAGTGAGAAACAAAAGTCAAGATGACTGGTGATGGCCCAATATACAATGGGTGACCTTGGCCTTTCTAAAGACAGGGGGGATATACTCAAGAGGCAATGTTACCGTGTTTCCCCGATAATAAGACCTATCCCGAAAATAAGCCCTCCCCTTACTGTGTAAGATTCCTCTAAAATAAGCCCTCCCCCGAAAATAAGCCCTATTGAGATTGCTACTGTAGTGAAGGTGATCCCCTGTGCTACATGCTACATTACAGTACCCTCTGTATGCACCGTCTCCCCCCCCGTGAAACGCATGCCTCGCTCCGAGCTGCATCCAATCAGAGCTGCAGCAGTGAGCGCGTCATCCTGTTGTTCCCCAGTGATTTGCTTATTGAATAAAGGTACATTTTTTTGTTCTCATTTACCTGTTTATTAAAATTGCTGTCAATGTTCATTAAAATAAGCCCTCCCCTGAAAATAAGCCCTCTGGTGTTTTTTTGTCCAAAAAAATAATAAGACAGTGTCTTATTATTGGGGAAACACGGTAGGTAGCTAGGTAGCACAGTATATTAAGAGTTCAGACTCAGAGTCTAGAAATCCCACCTCAAACACTTACTAACTGTGTGATATTGGGCACGTCACTTACCCTCTCTTAGCATCTGTTTCCTTATTAATAAAATGAGGATAAAAATAGTGTCTATCTTCCAGGGTTGATGTGAAAATCAAATAACATGTGAAGTGCTTTGCAAACATTAAAGCATTCTGTAAACGTTAGCTATTATTAATATGTCCAAAGGTCTGCTTTGATTCTGGAATCTCTTGACCTGTCAGGTCCAGTATTCTATGTTGTAAGATTCCTTCCAGTTATATCATGGAATGTGATTGTAGGGTTGAGGACCTGAGACAGAGACAAGGGACAATGGAAACTTAATTGTCGCCCCTTCCTGAAAGGGCAACTGCCCCAGATTTTTATGAAACTTTGGCCAGAAGTGACAGCAGTTAATTAAATCATTATTAGGCAGAATGATCTTGATTTCTTCTTCTTACTGAGGAGCTTTCTCTGCCTTGTCCTCTCCCTGACACATCCTGGAATTATTGATTTCCTCATCTGGGATTGCATATTATTTTACATCTAATTGCTTCTCTAGAATTATATATCTTAGAATCACAACTCAATGCCTGTATTTCATCATCATTTGGGCATTGTTCCTGGTAGTTGCCAGCCTCAGCTCAGCCTAGATCTGAAAGAATTCCCTACTTAGTACCTGCCAAAAGGGCTAGGCAAGGCAGATTTTGCTGCTTGTCTCCCTCTGAACTCTTAGGATAGTCTTGTGTCTTAAGAAAGGCATCATTTGCTTATAGAGAGGTTGGGCCTGTCAGCTTTGTGGGTTAATGTTGACTGTTAGCAACAGGGTATGAGCAGCTGGGCTTGGCAATCCAAGGATGGGAAGGAAAGGCAGAGGTCCACCAGGGTTGGGGGCTTTCCTGGTCTGTGCCCTAGTTGGTGAAGTGAATCCATGAGGTTTTGCTGTTGTTGATGTTGGGTTGTTTTCAGTCGTGGCTAACTCTTCATGACCTCATTTGGGGTTTCCTTGGCAAAGATCCTGGAGTGATCTGCTATTTCCTTCTCCAGTTCATTTTACGGATGAGGAAACCAAGGCAAACAGGGCTAAATGACTTACTACGGCCCATACAGCTAGTAAGAGTCTGAGACCAGATTTGAGCTCAGGAAGATGAGTCTTTCTGACTCCAGGTCCTGCTCTCTGTTGTCCTAGTTACCCCAGACATAGCCACTTAACTGCCCCAGACATGAGCGCCATGCCACCCAGCTGCCCCAGATGTGAGCACTGTGCCACCTCCTGCCCCATATGTAAGTTTGGGGAATCCTTTATGCTGAGGGTCAAAAATGAGGCAGGTAAGAAGCACTGACACTTATGATTATGAAAACACAGTTGGGTTGCTTCATCTCTCTTTTAGTTTTCCTGTCTGTAAAATGGGTGTAATACTCCTGCCTCCCTCTCAGGGTCATTGCAAGGGAAGGCTTAAAAAACTTTGGAAATACTCATAAACCTTGAAGCATTACAGAAATATGAGCTATTTATCTTAGCAGGACAAGCCTACAGGAACAATGGCAGATGAAGATGAATGTCAGAAAAATGACAGGAAAAGGAGGTAAAGCAGGAGGGGAGGAACTGGGGAGGTGACAGGCTACAACTGGGAAAGCAAGCACCCCTGCCATTGTCCTGCTCCAAGATAGGACTGCTGTCTGTCCTCTGGAAGTCTTCAAGTTAAAAGTTCACACGGACAAAATTCCCTTCTGCAAAGTCTATGTCCTTCCCCTTAGTCTGCCTCAGTTTCCTTATTTGTAAAATCTCTAAAGTTCCTTCTAGCTCTAACATTTTAGCTTCTCTGTGCTTTAGTTTCTCTAACATACCATATCTAGGATATGACATCATCTCTAGCATGACCACGATATTTCTCTTTTAGGAGCCAAACGAAAGACAGGACACTTGAGAGATCTGAGCTCTCTTCTGCAGCTCTAGGGTTGTTTTGGGCCATGTGGAAAGAGCCTTGGCGTGGAATTCAGGAAATCTGAATTCTAGTTTTGTTTCTGTATCTGACATTGGGCAAGGTCATTTGACCCCTCTGAATCTCAATTTCTTTATCTATAAAATAAGGATCTTGATCAAAGATCAAATAAGTTACTATCTAGTACTTTGGAACAAGTGAGTACAAACAACAAAAATTTTAAGGAAAGGTAAAGAGCACAATGTCAGGCCCACAGAAGAAGCTTAATAAGTATTTGATTAGGGGCAGGTAGGTGGCCCTAGAGTCAGAAGGACCTGAGTTCAAATCCAGCCTCAGACACTTGACCCACTTATTAGCTGTATGACCTTGGGCAAGTCACTTAACCTCAATTGCCTTGCCTTCCCCCCTCAAAGAAAAAGAAAAAAGTATTTGATTAACAGAATGCAGATGGGATCCAAGGAGTGCCTATCATCCTTAGGTCCAGTTTGACAGCACTCATCTGTATGTGACTGACCTGAGTATAGTTGCTTTCTAGGGATGAGAAATGAGAGAGACAAAATAGTCCCCACTCTCTAGTCAGGGTTAGTTTGCAGAGCACCCTTGATTCATCAGGAAGCCATCATTTTGGATGCCTTCTGCATCTGCCCACTTGGTCTATATGAGACCACTTTGCAGAAGTCGAGTGAGGCCAGCTTAGCATAATTTGTTCATATCAAGATTTATGAAAGCTGAGCAGCTGTAATCCTCTTTAGACTTGAGTCAGCAACAGAAGTATCCATGTTAGAAAAAAAAAAGGCAGGCTCCATAATACTAGCTATCATTTCGTTATAATTCCTCTGATTATCTGACTTGTGTTTTCAGTAGACATGTGCACAGTTTGATATTAATAAATTTCACAGAATTGTTATTGCATAGAATATCAGGCATTAAAGGGACCTTGCAACAAAGAACAAAAAGCGTTAAAGCTGGAAGAGGTCTTAGAACATAGAATGTAGGAGTTCAGTGGTAGACAGACCTTAGAGTCGTTCTAATCCAACCTCCTTATTTTTCAGATGAGGAAACTGAGGCCTGTGAGGGGGGTAGTTTCCTGGTTTTATAGAAAAATGCTTTGAGGTTTTAATTCCTCCAAACCATACTCCTAGAAGGAGAGAATCACAGAGGTTATTTCATTCCATCCAAATATTTCCACTTATTGATTTATTCATCTAACTTTTGAGTGCTTTTATTATATGCCTAGCCCTGCACTGAACTGTGGGGGAAATCAAAAGAAGTCAATTACACCATCTTTGCCCCAAAGGAGCTTACAGTCTAGTCGAAAGGTTGTTAATAATAGTACAAACAAGTATTTGGTTTATCTGGACAAATGAGCCAAATGACTGGTTTAGACAAAAAGTGTTATGAGGAAACTGAGGCTGAGGAAGATTAAGTAGATGCTAGAATCCGACACCTAGTAAATATCTAGGCAGGATTTGAACTCAGGTCCTCCTGTCTCCAAGCCACTATGCTACCTAGCTGTCTGCCATTGGCTATACAGTATTATAAGTGAGAATTCAATTCAACATACCATTCTAATCAACAAACATTTATTAAACTTCTTATGTTCAGACCACTGGAGATACTAAGACAAAAAAAAAAAGAAAAGAAAATGACACTTGATCACATGAATTGACCAAAGTCACACAGCTTTTTAATGATGGAGTTGGGAGCCATATACCATCCTAGAAACTGTTAACTACTCGATTCTTCTGAATACTGTCTCCTTCCTGGGTTTTTATAACACTGCTCTCTTGTATTTCTCTTCTTTGATAATATTTATAAAGCACTTAGCAGTGTCCAGCATATTTAACAAGTCCTTCCTTCCTTCCTTCCTTCCTTCCTTCCTTCCTTCCTTCCTTCCTTCCTTCCTTCCTTCCTTCCTTCCTTCCTTCCTTCCTTTCTTCCTATCATATCATATCAGTCTTCTTTGCACAATCACGATCCATATTTCATCCCATATGCATGAATGCATCCCAGGACTCTCTGGGGTTCTCTTCTTTACTTTTTCTTGGTGATCTCAGTAACTTCCATGGGTTCAACTATCATTTCTATGCATTTGACTCCCAAATTTATATTTTTAGCCTCCATCTCTCTCCTGAGCTCCAGTCCTACACCTCTGACTTCTCACTGGATACTTCCACCTGCGTATACCATGGGAATCTCAAACTCAACATGCATGTCCAAAACAAAGCTCATTATCCTTCCCCTCCACCACCTCACTCACCCTCCATAACCAATCAGTTGCTAAGTCACATAGATTCTACCTCTGCCATATTTCTGGCATCTGTCCCCCTCCCTCAGCATTCATACTACAATCACTGTAGTTCAGACCTTCTTTACCATTCATCTAAGCCATTGCCACAGTGTCCTAATTAGTCTCACTGAATCTAGCCCCTCCTCTTTCCAGTCTTTCGTTCATTTGATATTGCCCAATTGGTATTCCTAAAGCACAGATGTGACCCTGTTACTCTCCTACACAGGAAAGTCCAATGTTTCCTTTTTGCCTCTGACATAAAAGACAAACTCCTCTGTCTGACATTTAAAAGCTTTCACCATTGGGCTCCTGCCTGGCTTTCCAGGCTTATTTCACATGTTGTTCTCCTTTCTCCCCTCTATGACCCAGCAAAATGACCTATTTGCTCTTTCTTGTACTTGCCATTCTGTCTGCAGCCTCTTTGTATCTCCATAAGCAGTCCCCCATTCCTAGACTGCTCTTCCTCCTCACCTCTGCCTCTTGGAACATTTTGGCTCTCTTCAAGACTCACCTCATGCTTCATATCCTACAGAAGACCTTCTCTGATTCCTCCAAATGTTAGTGCCCCTCTCTAAAATTTCTTTATATTTTTGCCTATATCTCATATTTGAGATGTATGGTGTAGAGGATAGAAAGCCAATCTCAAAGTCAGGAAGAGCTGTATTCAAGTCCCACTCCTAATATATACTGGCTACGTGACCCTGGACAAACTATTTGACCTCCTAGTGACCCAAGCTGCTTTCTAAGACTTAAAATTGTACAGTAGCTGCTATTCTGAATTAGAAGAAGGAATTCCCTCAAGAGGGATTGTGAACACCAATGAAATCCCAGGTCCAGGCCTCGAAAATCTTGGTATTTACTTATCTGGGTTTGTGTTGTATCCCACCCCCTACCCTCAAAGAATGTAAGTTCCTTGAAGATAGGAACTATCTTGTATCTGTCTTTGTATTCCCAATGCCTAGCACAGGTTGGTGCTAAATAAATGCTGATTGAGTTGAATTGGATTGAATTTAATTCAGGTCCTCTACAAATTTGCAAGACTTGCTGATTGATGGAACATAGGATGCACAGGAGGAGCCAAGAGTGGTTCAATGGTTTGGAGGTTAGATGACTGGAAGGATGGTGATGGCATGATTAGAACAAAGAAGCCTGGAGAAAGTTTAGAAGTAATGTGGTTTGGGACATTTTGAGTCTGAAGCACCAGAAGGACATGCAGGTAGAGATGGCGGGCAGGAAACCTGATGTAGGAATGACTGAAGAAGGATACAGCTGGGCAGAGAAGCTGTGGGTGAGGATGAACTAAAGAGACAGCACATAGAGATGAGAGACAGAGACCAGGTTTGCCATCTTGGGCTACATTTTGGGAATAGGAAGAGGAAGAAGAACGTTTGGCTCCCTATAATCTCCAAGATTAAATATAAAACCCAAAATTTAGTGTTCAAAGCCCTTCATAACCTGGCCACCTTTTACCTTTCTACTCATCTTATACCTCACTACCTTCCGTGTAGTCTTCAACCCAGTGACACTGGATTTCTTACTGTTCCTCACACTTGACTCAACTTGATGCCTTTTAACTAGCTATTCCCATACCTGGAAGCTTCTCCTTCGTCATCTCGGTCTCCTAACTTCCCCACCTTCCTTCAAGTGTCAGCTAAAATCCGGCTTTCTAGGAAAAGACTTACATGAACTGATGTAACATGAAGTGAGCATAACCAGGAGAATCATTTATACAATAACAACAGTACTATAAAAATGAACAATTTTGAAAGACTTAGGAGCTCTGATCAACACAATGCAACCAATCAGAATGACAAAGGACTCATAATGAAACAGGCTACCGACCTCCAGATAGAGAGTTGATGGACTCAGAATGTAGAATGAAGCATCTTGTCTTTTCTTTTTTTCTTCTTTCTTTCCTTCCTTCTTTCTTTTTTCTTCCCTTCCCTCCTTCTTTCCTTTCTTTTTTCCTTTTCTTTCTTTTTCTTTCCTTCCCTCCTTCCTTTCTTTCTTCCTCCCTCCCTTTCTTCCTTTTTTTTTGGACATAGCCAATGCAGGAAATTGTTTTGCTTGACTATACATATTTTAACCAATTTTGTTTTTCTTGTTTTCTTAGCAGTGAAGGGGACAGAATTTGGAACTGAAAATAAAATTGAGTTTTAAAATAAATAGGGTTTTTAAAAAAGAAGCCTTTCCCAGTCCTCCTTAATTCTAGTGCCTTGCTTCTGTTGAGTGTTTATAATTTATCCTGTATAAGATTTGTTCATACATAATTGTCTACATGTTGCTTCCTCTATTAGACTGTGAGATTCTTGAGATCAGGGACTGTTTTTTACCTTTCTTCATCTCCTCAGTTCCTGGCACAGTGCCTGGCATGTAGTAGGCACTTAATAAATGCATATTGCTTATTGAAAGAGAAACAGAAAAGTGGTCAATGAAGCATGCCTCTGGGAAGGGGAAAGGAGCTCCTCCTCCTTTGGAAGTCCTTTGATGGGGAGGGACAAGGAGCAGTGGAAAGCTTTGTTTACACTACAGCCTGCCCTCCTGAGGATAGATCCATCTATTTCTCACACTATTTCTTCATTTCTCCAAGCTTCTAACACTACCTACTTGTCCTAAAGGCCATTCTCTTATGAGACTGGCTATTATAACTACTTGTTGTCTATGTTCTAAGATTCCTTCCAGTCCTGACGTCCTCGGTCCTAGGATCTAAGGTCCCTCCAAAGTCTGATGTTCTGCTTCCTATATATTTCCCTAGAATCCTTCTACCTTTGACATCTCTTTCTCAGACATCCAAGGGAAGAGGGCAGGTATAGGAAGGTCTGGTGAAGAGTCTTGAAGCTGTTAAAAAAAAAAAACTGAAACAAGTTATAATTTGAATCTATCTGCAAGGCTTTTCTGGAGCCCATGGTACTCAAACATCTCCAGAAAGTCAGGCACTTGTTCACACCTGTTTTTCAGACTAGTCCTTTTTTACAGCCTTGCCCTCGGTCAATTGCAAAGGGCCAATTGATTTGAACCTCTCTCTCCCTAGGTTTGAATTGCTAACATCTCCATTAGCTTCCAGGGCACATCAGGGAGTATCGAACATGGAAGACAGGAGTGCAGAGCACTCAGCTAGAAAGCCGAGTAGGCACTAGTATTTCCAGCAGTGGGTGGGGGCAGCTGGCCAGCTCTGGGAAGTGGAGGAAGGGAGGCAGAATAAAGGAGAGTTAGGGGACACAAGGCCATCGAACTCACAGTTCAGGGACAGAACATTATCAAATAGTCAGGGAAAGTGTGACACACCCAGGTCTCATCCTCTGTGATTGAGCCCACAAGAACTGACATGCTGTGGGTAGGATGGTCAGGATCTACAGGAATTTTTCTTTAAAGTAATCCATATACCATCATGGTTAGGCGGCAGATTAAGAACTGAGAGGGGCCTCTCCTCATTAGATTAGAGGATTGTAGATGTAAAGTTGAAAAGAAACTTAGAGGTTATTGAGTCCAGCCTCTTCATTTATACAAATGGGGAAAGTGAGGGACTTGCCCAAGCTTGCACAGGTAAATAAACCAAGATTTGAACCCAAGTCCTCATACTCTAAATTCATTGCTTTTTTTCATTCTATTATACCAATTCTCTCATTTTAAAGAAAGAGAAATTGAGCCCCAAGAAAGGAAGTGATTTACTCAAAGTCACACAGAGATTTAGTAGCAGAGTGAGAGTTAAAACCTAGGTTTCCTGGCCCCCCAATCCAATGCATTTCACATTATACAATGACTGCCTCTCGTGATTAGACCCTATGGAACTGATTGACAACAACCACATTCACAAGAGACCAGTACATAAAACAGAATGTTCACTGACAAGAAGAACTCTACTTGCTAAATGACCTTGAACAGTCATGCTGGTGTGTATGTTTCCTTCCTCACAATGATAGCTCCTTGGGAAATGGAATTATAGTCAGGACGTTGCTTTATCAGAGTCAAAAGAAAGTGAGATTTACAATGGAAATTTGAACAAAAAATATCCAAATTGAAGGAATCTTAGAATAGAGAATATAGAAAAATCAAGATGGAAAGGCCCATAGAGATCATCCAGTCCAATCTTTTCTTTTATAGAGAGTTAAATTGAGGCCAATGGATGGGAATTTGCTTGCAAGTTCTACTTTCCCAATGAAACCAGAAGGTCATAGACAGGGACAGTCTGTTATTTCTCTTTTGTCTTCTTGAAAGATCAGGAGACAAGGTATACAATAGGTCCTTCCCCGATATGGTATCTTTGTTCCTTTTCAGTTTGGTCTTATGTTACTCTCTTTTGTGTACTCTATACTCCGTCCCTAAACAAGCACCTTTCTATCATGCCTCCATGCTTTGCTTAAGACGCCTGAACAACACCTACTTCCCTTTCTTCACTTGCTGGACTCTTATTAATATTCTCTAATTACTTGTTTTATGGGTTGCTATGGTCAGGTACCCATCAACAAGATCATGGATTGACTTAAAATATTGAAATTCTTGTTCAATTGAACTGAAGGCAAGGGGCTTCTTCCCCCTTGGGCTCATCTGTCTAATCACAAAGGAAGGAAATGGGAGAGCACTAATTTGACCTCTGCCATTGACAAAGACTTCCCTCTTCTTTTTTTCTAGGGAGCAAATCTCCAGATATTTGTGTTTTAAGAGATTTAATTCCTGCTTTAGGGATTCCCCTTATTTGATTAAAATAAAAAATTCTGATTTTGTGTTTTTCAAAAACCTAGACTTGGCTAATGTCCTAGTATTAGTACTTTCCTGAAGAGCACTGTTTTCACTTAAGTTGTCAACTATAAGCATTTGCTTGACTGCAGTCACCATAGTTGACTAATCACCACTGCCTGAGAGTAAAAGATCATGGTGGGGCAGCTAGGTGGCTCAGTGAATAGAGCACCAGCCCTGGAGTCAGGAGGATTTGAGTTCAAATCCGTCTTTAGACACTCAACACCTACTACCGTGTTTCCCCGATAAAAAGACCTATCCCGAAAATAAGCCCTCCCCTTACTGTGTAAGATTCCTCTAAAATAAGCCCTCCCCCGAAAATAAGCCCTATTGAGATTGCTACTATAGTGAAGGTGATCCCCTGTGCTACACGCTACATTACGGTACCCTCTGTATGCACCATCCCCCCCGGGGTAAAACGCACGCCGCGCTCCGAGCTGCATCCAATCAGAGCTGCAGCAGTGAGCGCGTCATCCCGTTCTTCCCCAGTGATTTGCTTGCTGGCGCCATTGAGAGCAGTGCCGCGGAGGAGAGCTGAGGCAGGACAACATAAGCCCTCCCCTGAAAAGAAGCCCTCTGGTGTTTTTCTTTCCAAAAAAATTAATAAGACAGTGTCTTATTATCAGGGAAACACGGTAGCTGTGTGACTTTAGGCAAGTCACTTAACCCCAATTGCCTTCCTTGCCTTATCCCTCCCCCTCAAAAAATAAAATAAACTCTCTAATGCACTCAGTGTGTACATTGGATATCCTTTTTAAAAAGATCATGGAATTGTAGATTTAAAGCAATAAGGCAGCTTAGAGATCAGTGAGACTGAATTTTGGTGAGATCAAGCAACTTGTCTGAGGTCAACCAGCTACTGAGTGAGAGAGGTAGGATTTGAATCCAAATCTTTTTGACTCCAAGTCCAGAACTCTATCTACTACACCATGTATGTATGTATGTATGGGAGAAAAGAGGTATTAGACTGACTACCAAACTGAAGGTCTACAGAACCATTGTGCTGACCTTATTGTTGTATGCTTGTGAAACCTGGACAGTATGCTAGTGCCATGCTAGGGAACTGAATCGCTTCTATTTGAATTGTCCTAGGAAGATTCTGAAGATCACCAGGCAAGGATAAGGTACCAGACACTGAGGTCCTTACTTGAACTAAACTGCTAAGCATTCAAACTGCTTCAGAGAACACAACTCTGGTGGGCTGGCCCTGTTGTTCAAATGCAAAACGTACGCTTGCCAAAAAGACAGTTTTATGGAGAGCTCACAGAGGACAAACATTCACATGGTGGTCAGAAGAAGCAATACAAGGCATACTCAAGATCTCTCTCAAGAACTTTAGAAATGATTGTGTGACATGGGAGACACCGGCACAAGACCACTCAGCATGGTGTGTCCACATCAGAGAAGATGCTGTGTCCTATGAGCAAAGCAGAATTGAAACAGCTCAAAGGAACACAGAATGACCAAATTTAGAGTATCCATCCCAAATGTTCACATGGACTATTTGTGCCCGACCTGTGGTAGAGCCTTCTGAGCTCATATTATTCTGATCAGCCACCGTTGGACACATTGGAACTTGACTTTAGCCTAGTGATGTCATTTTGATCCTCTTTGGAACGATGGACAACGATCAACCAACCATTCGATTTCCTATCGTAGCAGGGGGTTGAATTGACCTATTGGGGCAACACCTAAGAATGTGCCCAGACGTCTAGTAGAAAGTTCTGAAGATTCCAAGTATATAACGACTCAGCATTTTGGCCTTTTAATGATGACAAAATTTCCTGGATGCTTCTGGCCATGGGGTGGTGAAGTAACAAAAGAATGTGGTGCTTTTAGATTTTGAGGAAGTCTCTTCCTTGGCAGCTGAGCAGGAAAAACTTTGATTTGGTAGAATGTTTAAAAGAAAGTAAAGTGATCCCAACCTCCATATTCTCTTCCCTTCTAGTTGTGGATACTGCAAGACTATTTTGAGCCCCTCCCTGTGAGGGACTGGGGAAGCACATCTTGTTCTATCCCCTACCCCAGCCTTTATGCATCCATGAGCACATGGTATTCAAAAGTACATGTATTGCCCAGGTAAGGCTGAGCCTTTTTTGATGTCTGTTCTTTTCCTCCAATCTAAGCGAGTCTATATGCTAGGGTGGACGTGTCCAGGTTCAGAGGAGACCCAGTGAATTCAAGAGGTATATCAGTCCTGAGCCCTTTGGGCCAGAACTTACTGGCGACATGAGGAGGTGCCCAGGACGACTCAAGATCATTCAAGTGCTCTTGGAGAAGATGGGCACCAACAAGTCAGAGGACCTAAGCTTGACTCATTTTACCAGAAGAATTGGAATGAAAATCATTTGGACAATGCAGACGGAAGATGAAATATAGCAATGTCTATCATTCGGTAATCCTGAAAACCACTTTATGTCCAAGTGTCATCCTCCCAAAAGAGAATTTATTAGCTTTATTAAATCCATTTAAGTCTTTCTATCAATGGGTGCTGAGTCCTCTCTGTCTTTTGGCATTTCTTTTTAGTGTAAGAAATATATTTTATCTAGATCAGACCTGCACAACCTGAAGCCCACAGCAGCTTATAATAATTGCCCATGGGCACTTGCTGCATGCCAAAGGATTTCCTCTACATACAAAGGATGTTTTCCTCTACATTCTTCTCCTGCCCTGAAATCTTTTGGGCATGCCTCAAGTGGCCTAAGAGCTGAAAGCGCCCACCACTGCAAGTTGTGCAGGCCTGATCTAGAACATATATTAAGTACTTTTCTATTCTCCCTTTTGAGACCTAGATATGAGATAAAACCTAAGTCTTAAATAATTTTTCCCCAGAGCAAGGAGATAAGGGCTTAATAGGCTGAAAAGTATAATAAAAAGGAACCTAAACCTTTCTCCCTTTTTTTGTTTTTGCTTTTGGAGGGACGAAGGTAGGGCAATTTGGAGTATTAAGTGACTTGCCCAAGGTCACACAGCTAGTAAGTGTCAAGTGTCTGAGGCCGGATTTGAACTCAGGTCCTCCTGACTCCTGGTCGGTGCTATATTCACTGTGCCACCTAGTTGCCCCTTTGTTTTTGTTTGTTGTTGTTGTTTCGTCTAAACCTTTCTTTTTGAGGCAGCAAGGTGTGCAATGGATAGAGTGCCAGACCTAGAGTAAGGAATACCTGACTGGCTTACACAGGGGAAAAAAAAAACCCATCAAAACCAGACTCAGCCTGGCCTGGGCAATCCATGTACTTTAGATAACCATGTGTTCATGGGTGCATAAAGTCCACTGACTAGTTTTGTGACTTAAGGTCATGTAACCCTTTCTACCTCAGTTTCCTCATTTGTAAGATGAGATGGAGAAAGCAATTTCAAACCAGTCCAGTATCTTTCCCAAGAAAACCCCAAATGGGTTCACCAAAGAGTCAGACAGAACTGAAAATTACTGAATAACAACAAAACTTTTCTTTAATAGAACAGGCTCCCCAGTAAGAATCCCACTATGGACAGTATACAAGCTTCCAGAGACAAAAGACAAAATGAACTACTTATTAGAGAAGAGAAACCAGACATGGTTCTAACTCATTAACAATTAACTGTATTAACTTTCATGTTAGAAGAAGGGGGAGTACAGAAATGTGTGCATTGGTTAGCAGCTGTGTTGATGATCATTAACCCAGGTTTGGCTCTTTAACCATAACATATAATGCACAGATGTGCTTTCATGCAGCACAGTGTCCAGGCACAGATCCTAGTGATCTGTTTTCAAATCCCGTCTCTACCATTGACCCCCCCGGGCAACAACGTTGCTCTCTCTTCAGTCTCTGTCTCCTCATATAAATTTGGAGCTAATGATACACTGCTTTCCTTCTAGGGTCATGACAAGAAGGAAATGAAATGAAGCGATATACATAAGAATCTTTGTAGCCAAAAAGTGATATGCAAATATTATCGAATCTTTGTAGCCAAAAAGTGATATGCAAATATTATCTCTTGCCTGGGCCACCACAATGGTCTACTGACTTTAGTTTCTTTACCTTTAGTCTTTTTTTCTCTCCAATTCATCTTTCACAGGGCTGCCAAAAGAATCCTCCTGATGCACCAGGATGACCAGGTCTCTTCCCAACCTAAAAACTTTTAACCACTCTCCCCATTATCACAAGCATGTAAAGCCAATATCATTAGGGGTATGCACACAGGGAATTTTTTAAAAAGATTTTTTAAGTAGACTTTGGGTGCCAAGATGGTGGAGTAAGGAAAGAAACCCTCAGAAGCCCTCCCAAATTCCCCTCCAGACAACTAGAAAATACCCTCAGAATTGATCTAGGAGCAGGGAAGCAGCTTACCAGCCTGGCAACAGGAGGGGATGGAGGACCAAGAGCAGCAGCAACAATAGCGCCCACCTCACATCAGGGGGGCCTGCAGCAAGGCTCCAAGCCTGGGGCAATCCACCAGAGAGCCCTGCCTTCCTGCAATCCAGCAGCCCCCAAGGCAAGTGAGCAATCTGTGCAGCACAGGAGGGCCCCACCCAGCAGCACAAGTCACCAGTAAGGCCTTGACCCTAATGCTGACCAGTAGTGAAGCTCCACCACTGGGGCCAACCAGCAACAAGATCCCTCCTCCAGGTCCAGACACTAGAAGACCCTGTTATGATAGCAACCCAGCAGCAAGGCCCCACCCCTGGAGTAGGCCAGCAGCTAAACCCCACACCCAGGGAGTCCAACAGGAAGGCCCCTCTCCCCCAGTATAAGCCAAAAATGAAGCCTGTCCTCCAGAGAAAGCAAGTAGTGAAGCCCTGAAGTCCAGTGAAAGCAAGAAGTAAGACCCAGAGGTCCAACACAAAAAGCTTGGGACAGTGCAGGACCAGAGCCCAACTCTCACATAAAAACACCAAGTCACCAAAAAAAGGGGGGGGGGAAGAGCAAAAAAAAAAAACCCCAACCCAAAAGAGAGCTTGACCATAGAAAGTTATTATGGTGATATGGAAGATCAAGGCATAAACTTAGAAGAGGACAATAATGTCAAAATGACTAAATGTGAAACCTCACAAAAAATGTAATTTGGTCTGAGGACCAAAAAGAATGCCTAGAAGAGCTTTAAAGGTATTTTTAAAAGCAAATTAGAGAATAGAAGAAAATTTGGGAAAATAAATAAAAGTAATGCAAGATAATCATTGAAAAAGAGTCAAAAGTATGGGAAAAGATATGCAAAAACTTGCTGAGGAAAATAACTCCCTTAAAAAATAGAATTGGCCAAATGGAAAGGAAGTACAAAAGCTCACTGAAGAAAAGAATTTCCTAAAAATTAGAACTGAACAAGTGGAAACTAATGACTCTATGAGACATCAAGATATGATAAAACAAAATTTAAAAAGTAAAAAATAGAAGTAAAAAAAGTAAAAAAAAAATAGAAGTAAAAAAATGTGAAATTTGTCATTGGAAAAATAACTGACCAGGCAGCTAGGGCATAGTGAATAGAGCACTGGCCCTGGAGTCAGGAGGACCTGAGTTCAAATCCAGCATCAGACACTTAACACTTAGTAGCCATGTGACCTTGGGCAAGTCACTTAACCCAATCGCCCTGCCTTCCCACCTCCAAAAAGCAGAAAGAAAGAAAGAAAGAAAGAAAGAAAGAAAGAAAGAAAGAAAGAAAGAAAGAAAGAAAGAAAGAAAGAAAGAAAGAAAGAAAGAAAGAAAGAAAGAAAGAAAGAAA
>NW_027187360.1:3318596-3326159 GCF_028583685.1 Petaurus breviceps papuanus | reverse complement strand
AAAGAAAGAAAGAAAGAAAGAAAGAAAGAAAGAAAGAAAGAAAGAAAAGGAAGGAAGGAAGGAAGGAAGGAAGGAAGGAAGGAAGGAAGGAAGGAAGGAAGGAAGGAAGGAAGGAAGGAAGAAAAAGAACTGACCTAGAAAATAGATCCAGGAGACATAATGTAAGAATTATTGAACTACCTGAAAGCCACAACAACAACAAAAAAAGCCTGGACAACATTTATCAAGAAATTATCAAAGAAAACTGCCCTGATATGTTAGAACCAGAGAGCAAAATAGAACAAGAAAGAATCCACTAATTACCACCAGAAATCCCAAAATTAAAACTCTCAGGAACATCATAGCTAAATCCCAGAGCTTACACATCAAGAAATGCAAAAAGAAACAATTCAAATATTGTGGAGCTACAGTCAGGATTACACAGGATTTGGCAGTTTCCACATTAAAAAACCAGAGGACTTGGAATATGATATACCATAAGGCAAAGGAGTTAGGATTACAACCAAGAATTACCTACTCAGCAAAATTGAACATAATCTTTCAAGGGGAAAAAAATGAACATTTAATGAAATAAAGGATTTTCAAACATTTCTAATTAAAAGACTAGAGCGGAATAAAAAAAATTGACCTCAAAGTATGAGATTCAAGGGAATCATAACAAGGTAAAAAAAGAGAAACAAGAAACAGAAACCATAAAACATTCAATAAGATAAAACTGTTTATATTTCTATATAGCAAGATAATATGTGTAACTCTTAAGAATTTTATTACTATAAGAGCAATTAGAAAGAGTACATGTAGACAGAGGGTGTGGATATAAGGTGACTTTGATGGAATGATACCCAAAAAAAACAAAATAAAGTGGTGAGAAAGAAAATTGAACTGGAAGAAGGATAGGAGAGATCAAATGGGGTAAATTATCCCACACAAAAGAGGGATGAAAAAGCTATTATAATAGAGGGGAAGATGAGGTGTGAGAGTGGCAGGCAAAGCTTAAACTTTACTGTCATCAAAATTGACTCAAAGAGGGAATAACATACACATGCAGTTGGATATAGAAATCTATCTTACCCTATAAGAAAGTAAAAAGGGATGGGGATAATAGAAAGTGGAGAGAGGACTGATAAAAGGGAGGGAATATTGCAGAAGATGGTGATCAGAAGTAAAACACTTGTGAAGAAGAAAAGGTTGGGGGGTAAGAGAGAGTGAAAAATAGCATGGAGGGAAATACACAGTTATCAAACTATAAATGTGAATGGGATGAACTCAACTATAAAACAGAAGCAGATAGCAGAATAGATTAAAAACCAGAATCCTACAATGTTTACATTGTAGTTTACAATGTTGTTTATAAGAAACACATATGAAGCAGAGAGATATACACAGGGTAAAGGTAAGGGGCTGGAGTAGAATCTATTATGCTTCAGTTGAAGCAAGGAAAGCAGGAATAGCTGTCATGATCTCAGACAAATTAAGAGAGCATGGAATAGTTTATCTGTCAGATTTATAGAAAAAGGAAGAATTTAGGACCAAAGAAGATGTAGAGAGCATTGCAAAATGTAAAATATGTAATTTTGATTATATAAAATTAAAAAGTTTTCATACAAATAAAACCAATGCAACTAAAATTATAAGGAAAGCAGAAAACTGGTAGAAAATACTTGCAACAAGTATCTCTAATAAAGGCCTCATTTCTCAAATACATAGAGAACTAAGTCAAATTTATAAGAATACAAGTCATTCCACAATTGATAAATGATCAAAGGAGATGAACAGGCAGTTTCCAGACAAAGAAATCAAAGTTGTTTATAGTAACATAAAAAATGCTCTAAGTCATTATTGATAAGAGAAATACAAATGAATCACCTCACATATCAGAGTGACTAATGGGACAAAAAAGGAAAATATTGAATGTTGGAGGGGATGTGGGGAAAACCAGGACACTAATGCAATATTGGTGGACTTGTGAACTGATCCAACCATTCTAGAGAGCAATTTGGAACTATGCCCAAAGGGCTATAAAACTGTATGTATCCTTATAATGCCAATGTGATACCCATAGCAGCTGCTATGAATATGCATACATATTCCCAGGATTTATTTGCAAAATGTAATAAACCTTCCTCCTCCAAGATAAAACCAAAGTATTTATTTGGGACTTTGCTATTGGGATACCAAAAAGCAAGGTTTAGTAAGATACTCATCACCAATCCAGGGAGCACCTACATCACAATTCTCTTTCAAGCCTTCCCACAAGCAAGTTCCCCTAGGCAAGTTCTTTCACCCCCCCCCCCATTCTCTTTCAATTGTCTGTCTCTTCTCTCTCTCTGCCCACTCCTCTCCTTCCATTATATATGTATATATATGTGTGTGTGTGTGTGTGTGTGTGTGTGTGTGTGTGTGTGTGTGTGTGTACTGTTTCCAGTGATAGACTTGATTGGCTTAGTGCTGAGAAACTTGGAAATCAGCACTTAATTGGAAAGGTGTGGGGATCCCTGTGGCCCAGAGCTTAATTGGTTCTGCATCAGGACTCCATATTAATGGGCAAGGAAGATCTTACATCCCATTAACTTTACAACCCTTTGATCCAGCAATGTCACTGCTAGGTCTATATCCCAAAGACATCCCAAAAAAAGGTGTGTGTGGTGGGGGGCAGGAAGGACCTATGAGTACAAAAATAATTAATATTAAAGCAGCTCTTTTTGTGATGGCTAAGAATTGGAAATCAAAGGGATGCCCATCAGTTGGGGAATTGGAAAACCAGATATGGTTTGTGATTGTAATGTAAAATTATTGCTCTATAAGAAATGACAAGCAAAATGATTTCAGAAAAACCTGGAAAGACTTATATGAACTGATACATAGTGAAGTGAACAGAACCAGGAGAATGTTGTACACAGTAATGGCAATATTGTTCAATGAAGAACTGTTAATGACTTTGCAATTCTCTGCCATACAATGATCCAAGACAATTCTAAAGGACTAATGATGAAGCATATTATTTACCTCCAGAGGAAAAACTGATATTAATTGAATACAGACTGAAGCATGCTATTTTTCACTTTCTTTCATTTTTTTCTTTTATTTGATTCTTCTTGGGCAAAATGACTAATATAGGGGCAGCTAGGTGGCAAAGTGAGTAGAGCACCAGCCCTGGAGCCAGGAGGACCTGAGTTTGGATATGGCCTCAGACACTTAACATACGCACACAAAAACTAGCCATGTGACCTTGGGCAAGTTACTTAGCCCCAATTTCCCTCCAAAAAGCAAAAAAAAAAAAAATTAACTAATATGGAAACGTTTTACATAATTGCACATGTATAACCTGTATCTGATTGTTTATTGTCTTAGGGAGGGGAAGGGACAGGAAGGAAGGAGAGAATTTGGAACTCAAAACTTTAAATAAAAATGGTTTTTTTAATTTTAAAGATTTTTTTTAAGGTAAACATTATTTGAGTGGTTAATCATAAGCAGCTAAAGCCAACTAGAGGGCACAGTAGATAAAATAAGCATGTAGTCAGGAAGACCTAAGTTCAGATCTGGCTTTTGACATGTCCTAGCTGCGTGACCCTGGGCAATTCACTTAACCTCTGTCTGCTTTAGTTTCTTCACCTGCAAAAAATGGGGATGATAATAGCACCTACCTTATATGGTTTTCATGAATGAGATAATATTTGTGACGAGCTTATTACAGTGTCTGGTACATAGTAGGCACTTAATGAATGCTTATTTCCTCCATAAGAGGCATTACTTTTTATTCCAAACAACCTAAAGAAACAAAAACTTAGGCACAATTTAAGAATTAACAACTATACTTTATTTAAAAAATATAAACAAAAAATGAAACACAAAATACCAAATTTTTTTTGAGACATTAAGTTGTGCTTAGGAAAACTTGCCACACTATAAGCACATACTTGTGCTTCCTGTAGAATTAAAGTCAAACTACTTATTTTGGCATTCTAGGCCCTGTGCAGTTAGGCTCTAAGCTACCTTTCTAGTCTTCTTTTATTCTACTGCCCTCTTCAGCTTTTTTATAATCACACAAGTTGACCCCCAGACCCAGAATGTAGTACTCCCTCATCATCTCTGCTCTTAAAGTCCCTCTTTCATCTCAGATATCTTCCATGTGAAATTTTTCCTGGTTTCCCAGATGAAAGTGATTTATTTCAACTCCAATTTTCCTTGAGCCCTTAGTCAAGAGTTCTTACCTATTTCTGTATTTTGCATTCTCACTCACCAACCCCAATGTTGAATATAAACTCATAAAGAGCAGATCATTTTTCAACTTTGCATTCAGAGCAATTAGCATAGGAATTTGTGCATAGTAGGTACTTAGTAATGTTTGCAAAATGATCTTTAATAAACATGAGCTATTGTTGCTATTATTTGGCTCATTGGAAATTGAAGGTAACACAATTAAATATTGAACATTTACAAGTTACAAACACACTGGCAGGGAACATTCCAAAGCCACAGAATGGAATTTCATTTCAGTCAAAATTAATGGTACATTTATTAACATTTGGGGCCCTGGGTTATTGCCCCTGAACCATTTCTTATTTGGGTTGGTTCCTCTGCCCAGGGGCAGCCATTAGTCAGTTTTGTAAACATCCCTAAAAACCACATTATCTTGCCTCTGAGTGCCCCAAGGGCCTTAAGGATCAGCAATATCATTGCCCTGGGGGCTATTGAACTGTTCCATAAAGCTGGGCACTGAACCATGAACTAGGATGAACTGGGCTAGGTTGGACAGGCACTGTGGAAGGACTGGCAAGGCATGCCCAGGGAGGTCAGGGAAGAAGCAGCTTTATATAAATAAATAAAGCTTTGTTTTTGCTTCAGGCATTCCCCCAAAAAACTGATTGTGTGACTGAATTCAACCAGTTTCACAAATATTTACTAAGTACTGATTCTATGCAAAACCTTGCTGAGGGATCTATTGATAGATAAAGTTTTTGTTTTCAAGAAATAGAATCAAGGATTGACAGACCTCTTAGGGGACCTAAGTAGACTCTCAGAGCTAGAAGTAACTTTAGAGCATAGAACATAGAATGAAGGTAAGAGCCAGAAAGGACCTTAAAACATAGAATGTAGAATATTAAAAATCAGAAGGGACCCATAGCACATAAAATGTCAGACGCATTAGGGTCCTTAGAAATAGAATCTTAAAACTGGAAGGGACCTTAGAACAAAGAACAACTGTTATGACATACAGGAGAGACCTGAATACACAACAGAAACTATCAGAGATGTCTGGGACTTCAGAAATCATACAGTGCAACATCATTTGATAGATGTAAGAAACAGTATGTTTTTCAAACTGTATGTATTCACCCTGAAGAAACCATGCCCAGTCTAAAAGAAATCTGTAAATTTGTACATAAGAATTTGAATGAAAATGGCTAATAAAGCTTCAGCACTGGTGTTCCACAGGTCTCATTGCTTCCCTTATGGTCAGAACATAATAGTGCTATTATAGACTTTGGGAAGGGTGTTTTCAAGCTGGGAAACATGCTTGCAAATTGAGAGATTAAAAACAAAAACTCTGCCTCTGCTGGATTTAAAGGTTTATGTTTGAGAAAATGATGTTCCTCAGCTCCCAAAGGCTTAGATGGACTGACAGACCAGACAGAAACCCCAAACCATTTGTCTAGCCTTGAAGCTCAGGAGAGGATGTTGTCAGATATTCTCTTTGGCCCAAGAGCCTTGAAGGCAGAGGTGTCAAATAGGCAGTCCATAGACCCCATATAGACAGCACTCCCAACCAAGGGCTGCCTGAACCAGATTAAAATGCATTAGCAAATATTTAACCAAATAAATAAAAATACAATGAAACATAGGTAACATATTTTAAAGTAAGGCAGTATATGGCCTGAAAGGATCCTTATGTACAGATTGGGGGGGGGGGGGTGTCTCTATTTGAGTTTGACACCAGTGAGTGCTCTAAGGCACTTTCCAGGGGGTGTAAGTTTTTGGACAAAGCATAAGGGGAGAAAGTAAACAGGTGAAAATATGGAATCATGGAATTTCAGAGCTGGAAGATGTCTTAGAAGACATTTGGTTCAACCTGAACAGATATACTCTCTACAACATCTCTGATGTGTGTCTATCGAACCTCCACTTGTCAGGTCTTTACCTCTAGGGACGGGAATCCACTACCTCCTGAAATCAGCCCATTCTACTTCTAAAAAGTTCTAATAGTTGAGAAGTTTTTCTTTTCATTAAGCCTACATCTGCTTCTTTGTATAATATTCAGAACTTTCTCTACCAAGGAACCGAATTGATTAACATCAGCAAAAAAAGCATTTATTGAGCATCTGTACATAAGCATTGGTTTAACTTTAGCGCTAAATGTGACACAAAAGGGACAATTGTCTTCCCATGTAATTAAAATGATGAAACTGGTTAGAATTAGCCATGTAGTCTGTGACTGTGGAAGAACTTTTCATTTTGTGATGCTAAGTATCAAACCTTTGACAAAGGTCTCACTGGAGAGAATACTTTTTCAAATCTGTTTTGTTTTATGGGTAAATGCCAGAATTGGGATGTCCTCAGAACATAGAATATAAAATATCGGAGCTAGGAGGGATTATGGAATGCAGCATGTCTGAGTTAGATGGGACATTGAGATGGTCTACTTTCCACATTTTGTTGAGGGAAAGATTCAAACTATCTAAGAGAGCAGAGGAGAGAGGAATCACTTCCAACCTGGGGCCTGAGGTGAGGGGGAGAGGTTGATCAGAAAAGGATTGGTAGAGCAGATGGTATTTGAGTTACTAGGCCCTTAAAGGTTAAGTAGAATTTCAGCAAGTTGGGATGGGTACTCTAGGCAGAGGAAAAAACATTTCAGTTATATAAAAAAGGGGATAATCAAAATGTCACTTGAAATATAGTGAATTGTCCATTTTACCTGGTGCATTAAGTATAGAAAAGAAAGCATGTTAAATGCAGGGTAGGATAGGGCCAAATGTTCGAATGCCAGGTGAAGGGGTTTAGAATCTGACCTGTTGCCTTTTAATTTAATTTAATTTTGCGGGGTAGCTTTGGAGAGAAAGCACAACCAGCAGGTTAGCACAGTTGAAAAAAAGCAAAACGTAGTGGGAAGTACCATACTTGGAGTCTGATGACCAGGGACTGGAGTCTCATCTCTGCCACTACCTGAACAAGTTACATCCCCTCAAAATCTTAGTCGCTTCATCTATGAAGCGAAAAAATTACAAGAAATAGCCTCCAACATTCTTTCAAGCTCTTCCATTCTGTGATTTCTGTGAATTGAACTGAGCATCTTCCCCCACCCCCATCCCTGCAGAAAAAAACACCATGCGCTCTCCTTTTTGCCCGGCCAGTCAAGAGTTAATGCGGCGCTCAGTCTCTCTCTTCCATCCTGGAGGTGGCGCTATTTGGCCTCTCTTGCCTGCTCAACTTCCAAGGCTTTTCCAAACAAGTGCGGGACAGAATTGCAGGCAATAGCCGAGGCTCAGACCAGACTTGTTGATCTCCGCGAAGAGGCGGCAGGAGGAAAGCCGAGAGAGGAAGTCGAGCAGCCCGGATTGAGTCCCC
>NW_027187360.1:3298513-3318586 GCF_028583685.1 Petaurus breviceps papuanus | reverse complement strand
AGACCTAACAAAACCACTGTTCCACAACCCGTCTGCCCCCAGACCCCGTTTAATTTCTTCTGGCTTTCTGTCCCTGCCTTATCTCTAGGCGAATTGAGAAGGGGAGGAAACCCCAAATCAATCTACCCTCTCATCATATAGTGCTTTCTGGAGCAAAAATGGAAACTATTTTAAAAACACACACACAAAGTTTTTCCTTTAACAGTGCCTCTGACGCCTTTCTCAGGTTCTGATGGAAGGCTCCAAAGTCGTTAGGTTCAGCACTTCGACGGGGCGGACAGCGCCCCTGGACTGAACAAGCTGCTTCTCTCTGAGCTGGTAGGGTTTCTTTTGGAGCTCAGGGGCGCTTACCCGAACCTCCTCCACCCCCTCTTCTTCGGGATCCAGGCCACAGACTGGAGGCTGAGTGCACCGCCTCAATCTCCCCCTCCCCCCGCCCTCCCCCTCACCTCTGTGTAGGGATAGGGATAGAAGGAAGGAGGCGGGCTTCAGCACTAACAGGAGGGACAGCGCTCTGGTCGCTCCGCCTTCAGCCTAGAGCCTCTTAGCCCTGAGGCTCAGGCGTGCTGCTGACTGGGTGGACAGAGCGGCCTTGGGACCAACAAACAGTGGGAGGGAGGGAGGGGGGCGTCTCTGGCTGGGCTGGGGTCCGCGGGGCCGCTTCTGCCCAGGCGCAATGAATTCGACCTCTCTTCCTGTCTTGCAGCTGTCGGGATGGAGGTGAAAGGGGACTCATGAGGAGGAGCCACCGCTGACAAAGACCTCCCTCCAGGGGGCTGGCTCCAGCTCTTCCAGCCCCCTTCCCGGTCGCGGGTCGGACTTACTCATCTATTCACTTGGGCCAAGGGGGGGCGGGAGGGAGGGCGAGTGGCGGCGGCCGGACCCGCGATGCCGTCGGGCATGACGAAGCATGGCTCCCGTTCCACCACCTCCCTGCCGCCGGACCCCATGGAGATCATCCGGAGCAAGGCATGCTCCCGTCGAGTCAAACTGAACGTCGGGGGACTGGCCCACGAGGTCCTGTGGCGGACCCTGGACCGCCTGCCCCGCACACGGTTGGGTCGACTCAGAGACTGTAACACTCACGACTCACTCATGGACGTCTGCGACGATTACAGCCTGGACGGCAACGAGTACTTCTTCGACCGTCACCCGGGAGCCTTCACATCCATTCTGAACTTCTACCGCACTGGGAAGCTGCACATGATGGAAGAAATGTGTGCACTCTCCTTCAGTCAAGAACTGGACTACTGGGGCATCGATGAGATCTACCTAGAGTCCTGCTGCCAGGCTAGGTACCATCAGAAGAAGGAGCAAATGAATGAAGAGTTGAAGAGGGAGGCAGAGACCCTGCGGGAGCGAGAGGGAGAGGAGTTTGACAACACATGCTGCGCTGAAAAGAGGAAGAAGTTATGGGACCTACTGGAGAAGCCTAACTCCTCTGTGGCTGCCAAGGTAAGCATGGGCTAGGGAAAGTCTTTTCCTTCCTGGGGGAAAAGCCATGACCAAAAGGCAAGGAGGAGAGCAGCTTCAGAGACTGTCTTTGGGCACTTCGTGGTAATGAGGGACAGAAAGAGAAAAGGAAAAATAGTGATACTTGAGAAGCAGGTTGTGAATTGTAAGATGGGAACAGGAGCAGAAACAACAGCCTCACCCTCTTCATTTCCCTTCTCTACTTTAAAAGGCTGAGCTTTCCCTCAATCACTCATTGGGGGAGGGGTTCTCCCCACTCCCCCAGATCAATTACAACATTGGCTCTCTAGGCCAGATATGAAAAAGAATGTTCTTCCCACTAAAACTTAATGGGAAAAGTAAAGGAGGTGGGGTGGGGAGTGAAACACTGGCTAAAATGTTTCACTCTCTAGGGATTTCTTGCCCCAAAGAAGAACTAGCCCATCTTAGGGTTAGTTCTTCTTTTCATTTCTTGCTCTTATGCACTGCCCTCTTTATTTCTGAAGCTGTGACCATAATCCAGTAGCAGGTCTTGGGAAGTTCGTGCCCAAAAAGCCTCCAGTAAGATGCTTACTTCGGCTCAGTGGATTTATCTTGCTATTTCAAGGTGTGAGGTAGAGTGTTCCTTTTAGATTCTGACTTGCCAATAAATCTTTAAATTTCTTATCATTTTGTGCTTTCCCACTCTCAGAATGAGGGAGGGGGAAAGAGAGGTACCTTCCTATCTTGGTAAAGGTCAGCATCTGTCAGGAGTTCATTGAGCACTTGGATTTACAGGAGGCATCTTGGGTTAATCCTCTTGTGACCTCTATGTGTTCCTGGAGAGAACTGGTTATCTTCATTCCTGATAAATTTGTGTTGTGGAATTTTCTTTAGCCAGGGTTAGGCTAGAAAGAAACTGAAGAAGGAGGATGTTAAAGCTGTTATTGGGTTGACCCACCACATATGGGAATCCCTTCCCCTATGGCATCTCTCTCTCTCTCTCTCTCTCTCTCTCTCTCTCTCTCTCTCTCTCTGTCTGTCTGTCTCTCTCTGCAACCCTCCTAGCCTAATTCTTCTTTCTTCCTACCCTTTTACCCTTCATTCCCTACTCCAGGACTTGACAGTTTCAGAAATCTAGTGTAAATTCTGGGAAGCTGCATGGTGGAGAAAACAAGAGAACCTAGCCTTGTGCCATTGAGAGGGAAGGGGCTCTGATGAAGCTACTAAGCTCCTTTCCTGAGGTTAGGCCAGGTTCTCCTCTTTCATTGAGCAGCTAGAACTGTCCATAGCTGACCAGGGAAAGGGGTCAGGAATATTTTGTTATCTTGGAGATGAACTGAAGCAGAAATCCCCTTGCTGTCAAATCCATTAGAGGTGACAATTGTTGATGATATCCACCAGCAGGGTCAGTCCCACTGAGCCAGTGCTATAGGAGCTGGGAGACTATGTAGTTCAACCAGTGCCTGAACAAGAGTCCCCATTACCAAATATTGGACAGGCAGCTAGCTGAGCAGAAGGGTGAAGCTCTTCAGTGGGTATGGGGAAGGGGCAGATAACCCAGTCTACTCCTGGAGAGCTCTGATTGATTGTCAGGAAGTTTTTTACTGACATCAAGTCTAATTTTACCTCTTTCCAACTTCCATTTTCCTTAGTGCTGCCCTCTTCAGCCAAGCAGAACAAGCTAATCCATCTCCCATGTGACAGCCCTTCAAAGACATAAAGATCGCTATTGTGTGCACCCTAAATCTCCTTTTTCCCAGGATAAACTTCCCCAGTAACTTTGACTAATCTTCAAATAGCATGATCTGCCCTCTCATGCTAAGAACCATATAGGGAGCTTAATTTTTAAAATTCTGGTAGGCCATTTCAATTTGTTCCTTTCAAAGTCTATAATACTAACAAATATTGGGTACCAGGGCTATCCTCAAACCAAAGGGGAAAGGAGATGAATTGCCTTGGGTGTCTAGAATCCAGTATTGCTGGAAATCATTAAGGAGGCAGGCAAATGCTGTGACACTGTCATGTGATTGTAAAGTTACTTCATCTCTCTAAGACTCAATTTCCTCATCTGCAAGATGAAGATAACAATACTCATACCACCTACCTCAGGGTTGTTTTGAAGAGTGCTCCAGATATAATTGAAGCCCACAGGTCAGGAACATCTTCCTAATCTATGAAGAATCTTTGGCAATCATAGAAATGTAGAAAGGAAAAGTTAGAAAAGACATCAGTGATTATTTAGTCCAACTTCTCGATTTTATAGATGAGAAAATTGAGGCTCAGAGAGGAGACAGGCCTTGTTCAAAGATGTTATACACATACACATGCACACACACATATGTAAGCTAGTGGTAGAGACAAGAACTCATGTCTCCTGACTCACATCTGGTGCTCTTTCCTCTACATTATGATGGTTCTTATTATAAAGATGTTTATTTTCCTATTTATACTTCCTCAGCCTCATCAGACAACATGATAGTTTCATCTTGCTTCCTAATCTAAGGAAGTGGTCCCATCCCCTTCTGCCAACCTCCTATGCGACCTTGGACATCCTACTGCTTCTCCTCAAATATCAGTTTCCTCCTATGTAAAATGAGGAGATTGGACTCCGGCATCTGTAAGGTCCCTTCCAGCTCTAAAATCCTGTGATCAGTCAGCAACTGGCAGGCCCAATTAAATTAGAGTCCTCAAGGTGTTCCCTTGCCCATCTCAGGATGGTCCTTAGGCAGTGTCAAGGCTGATTCCTGCTGTCATTACTCACTGCTGCCTTACTGACTGCCGTTGTCTTCAGGATAATGATGCTGTGTTTGCCAATTTCTCGGTGTCTCACATCTTCGAGGTATTTGACCTGTTATAAAAGAGCTGCTAAAAATAACGGGTAATATTTCACTAATTGCTCTCTTCCTGTCCTCCTAGCAGAACAGGAGGTACTAGGTTACTTGGGTCTCATCCCTGTGACTGTCTGATTTTCTCCCCAATCTCTCCATCCTTAGCCATCACCAAACCAGCCCTGATTCCCCTTGTTGTCTGACACAATTGCTATGGAAGTGGCCCCTTCTGAAATCCTTCCCCATAACATAGAAGTAAAAATAAAAAGAAAGGGGAGGAATGTTTGGTAAACCTTTCTTTTATCACTTATCTCTAATTCCTATTACCTCTTGTAATGGATCAGTTTTCTCTTTTTATCTCCTGTTGGCTATGAATATATTTGCATATCTTTTTATTGTTCCTTGAAATATTTGCTGGAATTTTATTTACCATTTCCCTCCTGCTTCTGTAATTCTTTTAGCTCCTATGTCTACTTGTTCCTGGACTCACCAATCCCTCCTGTCATGGTAGTGTGCAAGTACTTATTCTGTAGCTATGGCTCCTATTTTGGGCCATCTTTTGGACCAATGGGGATGGCTCCCTGGTCACTCTAGACTGCCTTTTCTTTTTGATGGATGTAACTGAAGTCTTTAATACTGTACTGGAAGTCAGGACTTCTGGGTTCCATGTTTATCTCAGTCATTAAATAGCTGTGTGACCTTGGGCAAGTCATTTCCCCTAAATTTAAGCCTCGATTTCCTCCTCTGTAAAATGAAGCAATTAGACTCAATGATCAATCAACAAACATTTTCAATCGATAAGCATTAATTCAATGCCTACTATGTGCCAGGCACCGTGCTAAGTGCTGGTGATAAAAAAAAGAAGGAAAAGAGAGTCCCTGACTTCCAGGAGTTACAGTCTAATGTGGGAGACAACATGCCAACAAATATATACAAAGCAAGCTATATATGGGATAAATAGGAAATAATTAACAGAAAAAAGGCACTAGAATTAGGAGGGGTTAGAAAAGGCTTCCTCTAAAAGATGAGATTTAATTTGGGACTTAAAGGAAGCCATCAAAGTCAGTAGGCAGAGCTGAGGAGGGAGAATGTACCAAGAATGGTGGGAGAGCCAGAGAAAATGTCCAGAGGTGAGAGACAGATATCTTGTTTGTGAAATAATCAGGAAGCCAGTGTCATTGAATCAAAAAATATGGGAGTAAGAGGACTGGAAAGGTTGGAGGCAACTAGGTTATAAAGGGCTTTGAATGCCAAATAGAGCATTTTGTATTTGATCCTGTAGGCAATAAGGAGCCACTGGAGTTTATTGAGTATGAGGGAGGAGTGACATGGTTGGATTTTTACTTTAGGAAAATCATTTTGGTAGCCAAATGGAGGTTGGATTGGAGTAGGGAGAGACTTGAAGCAGGCTGACCCAGCTATGTAATACTCTGGGTGTGGGGCGATGAGGACCTGCACTAGATTTAGTGATGTCAGTGTCAGAGGGAAGAAGGGGGCATATTTGGGAGATGTTGCAAAAGTGAGATTGGATATGGAGAGAGGGGTACAAATAATGAGTATCTAGGATGACCCCTAGCTCGAAAGCCTGAGGAACTAGAAGGATCATGTTGCCCTCTGCAGTAATATGGAAGGTAAGAGAAAGGGTGGTTTTAGGAGGAAAGATAATGATTCTAATTTAGCTTAAAATGTCTACTGAACATCCAGTTTGAGATGTCTGAAAGGTAGTTGCAGATATGATATTGGAGCTCACCATAAAGTCTAGGGCAAGGTAGGTAGATTTGAAAATTATTAGCACAGGGATGGTAATTAAATTCATGGGAACTGAAGAAACCACTATGTGAAGTACTATAATGGGAGAAGAGAAAAGGGCCCAAGACAGAGCTCTGGGGATCACCTAGGGTGAGATGGCATGATCTGGAGGAGGAGCAAGAAGAGGACACAGAAGGAGTGGTCAGATAGTTAGGATAAGAACCAGGAGAAATCAGTGTCCTGAAAACCTAGAGAGGAGAGAGTGATCAACAGTGTCAAAGGCTAGAGAGAGGTCAAAGAGAATGGGGACTGAGAAAAGGCCATTGGATTTGGTAACTGAGAGATCGATGGTTATTTTGGAGCCTTAGAAGTCTTTCCTTTTATTTCAGACATTTTGTGTTGAAAGTTCCCTTTCTAGCATTCAGTGTTCTATGGGCTTTCCTCTAAATCACCTACTCTCCAAGGATCCAAACATCCTTGGATCTCATCCCTTTCTGGTGCCCTAAAGGGAATACGTGCAGGATGCAGGGGAAAAGTGTGATGACAGTGAAGACCCTGAGCAGAGCGGAGGTGGGGTGGCTCCCTGACTCACTAGAAATATCAGCAAAAGTTGGAAGCATTGTAGCAGTGAAACGGCAGACAATGGCAGTCGGCATGGCCAGCTAACCATTAGATTTTGGCTTACTAGTTGGAGACTAGCATTATTCAGTCATTCCTTTTGGAAATTAGAGATGATGGTCAGAGATCACATGGCTGGAATGTTGTTCAGAGCCAGCAGGAGAATGAGCCAGTGAATGTCTGTGTATTATACAGGGAAGAGACTGCAAGAAATTGTCTTACACTGGGGATCCACTTAGGTATTCAGTTTTCCTAGAGATCTGCTATAGTCTTGGATGTAATCCTTTATGGAGACCAGTGAATAATATTTTTCTTCAAAAAATTATTATTTTTAGATTTTGTGAGTACTTCCTCCACCAATGCAAATCATAGCCCCTCCATTCCTTCATCAACCAATCAATCCACAAGCTTTTATTAAGCACCTACTCTGTGCCAGGTACTGGAGCTACAAAGACAAAAATTAAACAGTTCCTAACCTCAAGGAGCTTAAATTCTATCACATATTGGTGATAAAATTAGGGCTTATCTCCTAACACTGGGTCTTGTTCAGTATAGTGTAGTGGGGAAAACATTCTTTTTGGAATTAGAAGACCTTCATTCCATGCTCACTTCTGACACGGGCTGAAGGTTTGACCCTGGGTAAGTCCCTTAACCTCTCTGGTTATTATTTTTATTTCCTCACTATTTCCTCAACTACAGAATGGGAATATTAATATTTGCATTACATACCCCACTTGGGTGTTGTAAGGAAAGCTCTCCATAGACTTTAAAGCACAATAGACATGTGAATTATTATTATTTCCACTGTGCCATGGAAGAGTAGCCTCCTCCTCCAAGGTGAACCCTTTGAGAAGATAGGATGCACCTGCTAGCTGAAGACTTTATAGGACCAGTTCAAAGGGGAAAGGTAATATTCTTGGAAACTGGAAAACCAAGAGGAGGTAGGTGCCCAGCTAAAGACTGTTCTTAGTTGAAAATTATGGGTCCAAATTCCCAACCCCGTCTAATCTCTGTCAATATTCTCTTCTGCTGCTGCTCTTTTAATGACTGGGTAATTCAATGACTAATCTCTAAACCTCCCAAGGTGGGAGATACAACAGAGGTGATGGATTGCCCATCACATGGTTGAGCTGAAGATGTCAACAAGGGCATTTTAATTACTTAGCTTTTAGTGGGGCTGGAAATGACTCAAACATAACTCCTAGAAACAGGTGTATCATGGAGAGCACTTCTGTTCCCAGGAAGCTTCTGACAATCTCATGGCAACCAAGGAAAAGGACGTTGGTGCATTTAAAGAAACTTCCAACAATTAGAGGCAGTTGATGATGGAATGGGGCTACTTTGGAAGTTAGTGAGTTGTCTGTCACTTGAAGTACATAGGATTATTGAATTGGAATCAGAAAGGACATCAGAGAACATCTAGTTCAACCGTCTCACTTCACAGATGAGAAAGCTGAGGCTCAGTAAGGGGAAGCAACTTGTCTAGAGTCACACAAGTATTGAGCAGCAAGGCTGCGATTTGAACCAGGGTCTTCTGGCTCCAATTCCAGGTCTCTTTCTTCGATGCTGTACTCGATAATCCTTCCCCCCTCCCTTTTTTTTTTTTTTTTTTGCTTTTTGGAGAGGGGAAGGCAGGGCAATTGGGGTTAAGTGACTTGCCCAAGGTCACACGGCTAGTTTTTTGTGTTAAGTGTCTGATGCTGGATTTGAACTCAGGTCCTCCTGACTCCAGGGCTGGTGCTCTATTCACTGCACCTCCTAGCCGCCTGCCAATAACCCTTCTTAATAATGCTCCAGGGGAGATTTGTGCTTTAGTTAGAAACTAGTAAAAGTAGTTTATTGCAGAGAAGACTCACAGAAGTTTGAAGCCAGAAACCAGAGTTCCAATCTTGGCTCTGCCTCTTACTGGCTGTGTGACTAGGAGCAAATCATTAAACCTCTTTGAGTCTCAGTTTCCTTCTCTGTAAAACAGAACAAGCATAGTTGTGGCATCTATTTCATAGGTGTATTGGGAGATTTATAAACTTTGAAGGGCTCTATAAATATGACATATAAATAGTATTATTACCTCTAAGGGCCCTTCCAAATCTAAAGTTCTATGTTTTTTCCAAGATCTATGCCCAGAGGAGGTAGCTAGGTAGTCCCTAACATAGGCTATATGCCATGAATCAAATTCTCAGGGCAGAAGGGAGTTTACCAGGTAGTTATGGGTTTCAATGATTCTTTCCTCCTCTCCCATGCTTCCTACCTCCAATGAAAGTGATCTCTCTCTGATCAAATTTCTCACATTGCCTGCATTTTTCCTGTCTTGCTTTGCCTTATGTTAAAATTATGTGTGTACTCTTCCTTCCTCCCTATTAGATAGTTGGCTAGGGCTCCTGGAGAGCAGGACCTGTGCCATATCTGATTTTGTATCCCTAGTAAGCAGCACATAGGGATAGGGTCTGGACCTATGATTATGGGCGGCGGGGCGGGGGGGTGGGGGGGGAGAGTTCCTGGTGAGGAACTTCAAATGAGATCATGTTTGTAAAGTACTTAGCATAGTGCCTGGCTCACAGTAAGTACTTAATAAATGCTTGTTCCCATCTGCCAATGCAGGTCAGTATCTTCTTGGCAACTTCTAATCTCAGAGAGTTGCCTAGAGCCTGAGATGTTAAGTGACTTGCCCTGAGTCACTTGGCCAGGATGTGTCAGAGGTAAGACTTGAACCCAGATCTTCCTGGCTCTAAGGGCTACTACACCAAGCTGCTTCTGCAGCACATAACTTAATAAATGTTTGTGGAATTGAATTTCTTTTGAGTCTTCCATTTTTCAAGGATAAAGCCCACTGCTTGCCTATTCCCTGTTATGGGAATGGGAAGCTAAAGGAGGGACAGTGTAGGGGTGAGGGAGAGAGAGCACCATACATGGCGTCAGGATCCTTGGCTTTGATTTGTAATTCTTCAACTTAGTAGCTATGTGAACTTGGCCAAGTCATTTAACTTGCTACTTAACCCATTGACTTTACAGTCAGCTTAACCATAACCACGGCTGAATCACAACAAGGAAAGCAATGGTTTCTTTGTATTCTGCCCTTGTCAAGTGACATCTGGACTAGCATATTCAGTTCTGGGCACCACGTTTTAGGAGAGCACATTGATAAGCTGGAGGGCATCCAGCAGAGAATGATCCAGATGGCTAAGGGCCTTCCTTGCAATCATGCCACACAAGAACTTGATGAAGAAACTGGGAATGTTTAACCAGAACAAATTATATTGGGCGGGGGGGGGGGGGGAGGGGGGGGGGAATAGGATCAATCACTCAAGCCATCTAGTCCAAACCTTTCATTTTATATGGTCTGTCTTCAAGTATTTGAGGGGCTGTCGTGTGCAAGAAGGATCATGCAGCTTGGTCCCAGAAGGCAGAACTACGGAGCGAGGGATAGAATTTGCAGAGAGACCAATTTAGCTCCATTTGGCGGAAATCTTCCTAACAAGTATTGTTATCCCAAAGTGGAGTGAACTGCTTTCAGAGGCAGAGGGATCCTTCTCACTTTAAGTGAAGGCTGAATAAGCCTAGGAATGTAGTAGATTCTTGTTCAATTGGGGGTGAACCAGATAGCCCCTGAGGCAACTCAGAGGACTGGACAGAGTTTGGGACTTGGAATTGGGAAGGCCTGGGTTCAAATCCTGAACTGGACACTTACTAGTTGGAGTGACTAGGTGGCACAGTGGATAGAATGCTGAACCTAAGTCAGAAAGATGAGGATTCAAAGCCAGCCTCAGATGTTCACTAGCTTGTGATCACATGGATAAGAAAGAGGGGAGCTTAGATATGACCTCAAATCCTCTGTTTTCAAGTCCAGGTTTCTTCCTACCACACTAAGACGGGAACACTGAAATTTAAGACTGGAACTAAACTTTGGCAGTCAAGGTCAATATTCTGGGGTTCCTAGTCAAATCATGAATCTTGGCCCATAAACAATGTTAACAGACAACTCATGATGATCAGACTCTTTGGGTTGGACGGGGGTGGGGTTTGGAAAGAGCCTGGATAAATGAAATGCACAGATCATTTTAAAACCTCTCTATGAAGAGGCAGGTGGTCTTTGTAAAATTTTAAGGGGGTTATGGCCAGTGGGTTGTAGGCAGGGGTTATGTTGGCAAGCATCTAACAACTGGCTCTCTGAAAATGGTGGGCATATTTTTCAGTTTAATCTGCTTTGTTAGCATTTTCTCCATTACCTCCTCAAGTCTAGTCAATTAACAAAGCAGTCAGTCAAGCCCTGACTTTCAGTGTTTGCTGATTTCTGATATATGAAAGCTCACACTGAAAATTTAGAGATCAGTTCTCGAGAGCCAGAATGAATTGGCTCGGGCACACCCTGGGCTGTTGTCCATATTGTTCTTAATGCTTGTATGTTCTGTACTGTCTTCTTGGTTGACAGAGGGGGAGATGACATAGTCTTCAAGGTGGGAAAAGCTGGCTTTGTGTCAGAGGAGTGCCAGGGGCCAGTGAATTAATAGTATAACTTCAGGTTGTGGTGCAAATTTTTAAACAAATAATATAAGCAACAGGACCCTAGATAAGTTACTTAATCTCTCTGGCCCTCAGTTTCTCAACTGTAAAATGAGGGGGGTTTAGACTAAGGTCCCTTCCCATTCTAAATCTATGATCCTACAATATAGGACCCAGAAGATGGGTGGGACTAAAGCCATTATGGAGGGGAGAATGGAATGGGAAGATGCCATTCCAGAGGGGAGGATCTGTGTACTCTCTAGGGCCTTTGGGCCTGGAGAAAAATGATTGATGGCAACAGGCAGGAGCAATATAAGAAAATGAGAGGCCTAGCCAGACCAGGGTATATTTATGAAGCCTGAAGTCATCTAGCTATGTAGTGGGTATTTTGATTCGCTCATAATCCAATTTTAATTTGTGAGTTTATGATTTTTCCATGTAAACAAATTCTCCTAAAGCTTGCTTTGGCTATACACAGGGAAGATATTGGCAGAGAGAATTACAGAATCATAGCCCATCAGAGTTCATCCCATCCAGCTACCAGAAGCATAAATCCCTTCTATGATATCTCCAATGAATGGTCATCCAGCCTCCTTTTGCACCCTTCCAATTCTTTCCAAGGTAGCCCATTTCATTGCTGGGCAGCTCTGATCATCAGAAAATTCATTCTGCATTTAAACCCAAATCTGTCCCCCTCCTTTTGCCTCCATCCACTTCCCCTGAGACCACACAGAATACACCAAAGAAAAGATAGATCTGGACCAAGAAGCAACTGAGTAGTTTTGGGAGCACAGAGCTAGAAACCAACTAATAGATAGGGCTGAACGTTGGGATTCCCCCCTCTGAGAGGGAACAAGCTGGGATGGTCCTTTCCTTCTCCTCATCTCTCTTGAGATGAATTTATTCTAATATATATCCTTTTGACCCTCTAGCTTTAAATTTTTTAATTAAAATTTTAAATTTTAAAAATTGAAATTAAATTTAAAAAATTGAAATAAAAAAATTAAAATTTTTAAAAATGGCTTTAATCTCATTATCCTCTGACCTTCAGTTTCTTTCTTTATGAATCAGGGACAAAAATGCCTGTGCTACCTATCTCACCGAACTGTTGTAAGGAGAGCACTTTGTGAACTGCAGGAGCTCTAGAAAGATGGAGCTCTTACTGCATGATGGAGTTCAGGACCAGCTCTTATACTTACTGAGCAGTTGAACCCTAAGTAAATCATTTAAACTCAGTGTGGCTTAGTTTCCTCATCTGTAAAATGGGGTTAATAACACTTCCACTCCCTAACTCATGAAGCTGTTGTGAGAAAAATGCACTGAAAGTCTTAAAGCACTATAGAAATATGAAGATTCTTTGCTTTTTTGGTGGGGGAGAGGGGTCATCTGGTCCTGTGATTTTATCAGTGTAAGGGACTTCTGGCGTGAGGTCTTCCTCCACAGATGTAGCTGAGCACATTTCTATAACTCATAATATAAAGTTGTTTGGGGCTTGAGAGGTTGATGACTTACCCAGGGTCACCAAGAGAGGATGTGTCTGAGACAGGACTTGAACCCATGGCTTCTTGACTCCAAGACCGGTTGTCTATGCACTCTGACACAAAGCCTCTCAAGTACTATTATAACTATCATCATTATTATTCCTCAACCCCCATGGAGAGCTGCTCATCTCCTGCACTGTCACTGGGCAGTACTCCAACTGCCAGTAAATGACCCACCCAAACACTGCAGAAAGGATAAGCCAAGAACTGAGCTCTTGGATAATTGAGTTAAATCATAGCATTTTAGAGCTGGAAGAAACCTTAGGTGCTCATCCAATTCAACCCCCTCATTTTTCATATAGGGAAACTCTCTCCAGAGAGGGAAAAGGACTTTACCAAGGCAACACAGAAAGTTAGTGTCCAAATCAAGACTGGAACTCAGATCTTCTGGCTCCTAGCCCAGCAAATCTTTCTATTATCCTTTTCCTCCCACTGGAGTACTTAAAGCCCTGTGCTGAGGGAAGAACACAATTATTTAAATCTGCTTCTTTCAGGATGGAAGAAAAGGAATCCCCATGGATGGGGTGAGGGAGGTGGGACACATGTTATCTCACTGTCTTATTGCCTCGTGAAAAGAATGTTCCCGTTGACCACAAAAATGGTCTTAGTCAAATAAGTGATCTAGCTCCTTTAAGCCCAGCTTGGGTAATTTATGCAGAGTTCAGGGTAGCTGCCAGTGAAATATTGGGGGTAGAGGGAGGAGCTTGTGGCTGGTTGCTATAAAGATATGTAATATTTGTGTCAATAGAGATGGTTGATTGGGCAGAGGTACAGAAATAATATTTAAGCTTTCTACCAAGAAGAGCTCTTGCTCAAAGCGAATTGGGGTGCCTGCATAGTTGTTTGGGAGCTCCTTGTCTCTCAAGCTCTTCAAATGGAGGCTGGATGACCATTCACTGGAGATGTTGTCTGGTAAGGTCCTGCTCAACTCTATGGGTTGGACTACTTGTCCTCTGAGAACCCTTCCAGTCCTGAGATTCTATGATGCTATGATTCAGCGGCCAAAGTAAATGATAGTTAATTAATAAACCTGTGATGGCAGGAACCATTTCCCCTTGCTAATGAGGCTAATTTCTTATTCTTAGACATTTCCTCATCCTAAGAGCCTTCTAAAGGCTAATAAATTCAATGGCAGAGGCCCTGGGGACTGCTAGCTTTACCTGGTTTGTGGAATAAATGTCGTTGGAGCTTCTTGGGGAAGGCTATTCATGCTTTCATGTCCTGGCTCTTTCATTACCTTCGATGAGGCCATACAGTAAATGATATAGGAAGCCCAACAACATCCCCCAGAATCACAGCATTTTAGAGTTGAAAGAGAACTCAGAGGGAATCCTACACAGCCCCTATTTGTCAAGGATCCCCTCTACATTATACCTGACAGATTGTCAGTTAGCCTCTACCTGATTACCTCCAATGATGGGGAGCTCCCTACTATAGAGACAACTCAGAGAAAAACAATAGAAAGAAAGAAATAGAAATAATAAAAGACCATTTGCTGGAGGTGGAAAAGATTTGTTTTAAACCTTTTTCCCCAAACGTCTAATCTCCTGGTTTTACTCAATGATTCCAAAAATTTAGAAGGCCAAAGCAGTCTACCTCCTTTTTCTGTCCGTCCATCTGCACCCAACACCAAAATCATAAAGCAACAGGGGCTCCAGAGGTAACACGGTCTCTTTCTGTCTTTGCAGAGGGCCAAATGGAATCATTTTAGACAGAATAATTCCTTCTACTTTTCAAGACAGAAATTCCCCAACCGATGCTTGTCACCCATTCTACTATCTACCAGCCTTCATTGTTGGGATAATCTCCCTTAAATCCAACCTAAATCCTCCATGTCATAGCTTTTCTTTTCTGCCCATTTCCCCTGGTGCTGTCCTCAGTGAAGATAAATAACAGGGTCTCATAACTGTCTTGTCATAATTGAAGCTACAATTAGCAGTGTTTTCCTATACATTCTTTCACTTGGTCCTCAGAAAACCCCGTGAGCTAGAAAGGGAAATTATCTTCCTACTCTAAGGATGAGAAAATCAGTACTGAGAGAGTAAAATGACTTGCCCAAGGTGACAAATAGTAAAAGGCAGTTCTGGAACTTTTCAACTATGTTCACTATGGCACTAAGGACATACACAGATTTTACAACATGGTTAGGGAATAAAGAGGAGCCCCATCTAGGTACAACACTTAGTACTAAATTTACCCAATGATACCCAAACCTCATCATAGACACCACTCTAGGAAATACAGTGATCTAGGCTAGATGCTGTAAAACAAGAGGGGTAACATGATACCTGGGGTTTGAAGCTGGGTTTGTAGCCTTGAAGCCTAGATTCACCTCGGACACTGATTATGGTCAAGTCACCTACTCTCCAGAACCTCGATTTTCTGTAAAATGGGAATAAGAATACTTGAGCTATCTCCCTTACCAGATTGTTGTGAGATAAGTATTTGTAAACCTTAAAACCTTATTTAAATGTCAATTGTTACTATTACTCAATTGGAGAAGCAATGTCAAGTCTTTACTCAGATCTATGACTTTGGGGAAATAACAACAATGATGAAAACCAGAATTTATATAATGTTTCTTAATGTTTGCAACATGTTATCTCTGGACCTCAGTTTCCCTTTGTTGCCATTCCCTCATCTATAAAATGAGGAAAATGTTACCTGGACCCTCCAATTTATTATGTTGTTGTGAAGGAAGTGCTTCATAAGCTGTAAAGTGCTAGGAATATGTGCTATTATTATTGCTACTACTGTGATCTTTTCTGAATTTATGATTCCAGTCCTGTGATGTTCCCTAAGGCTGTGCTTGGGTAGCAGCTAGTACAGTCCCCACCATTAGTGACATTCCCAGGACAGAAGGGGCTTCAGAAGATGGACACAGATTCCCCTGTGCAAGGACCAGCTGCCATCACTCCTAAGACCTCTGTCTTCTGACGGGTCTGCAGAACATCAGGGAAGTCGTGTGCTATAGGGTAGGGTGCACTGAGGAAGCAAGCAGGAGGCTTGAGTTCAGTTTGCTTATCAATCAATTGAAGAACCAACTTTAAAGTGAGAAAGAAACTTAAAGTTTGGTGAGTTAGAGAACTTCATTTTATATAAAAGGAAACAGGCCCAGACAAGGGTATAGTAACACGGCTAATAAGGGAGGAGTCCTTACTCAAACTCAGGGGCTTTGGCCCCTATACAGTACCATCGCTCTAAGCTTAATATAATCATTTGACAAGCATTTATTAAGCACTTAGTGTATATGAAGCACTATACTAGGGACTGGGATTTCACAGACAAATGAAACAGTAAAGTCCATGTGGATAGATGAGGTTTTATTCACCTTTTTAAAAAACTCCATCAGTGCCTAGCACAGTGCTCTAAACACAGTAGGTGGCTAATAAATATTGAAAGAAATTGTTCAAATTCTGGCTCTTCTGTGTGACTTTGGCAACTTACTTTTCTTTTCTAGGCCTCAGTTTCCTCATTTGTAAAATGAGAGTTGGAAATAATCAGGGATTCTTAACCTTTCATGTGTCAACTTTTGGCAGTCCCTTCTCAAAATAATGTTTTTAAATGCAAAAAAATAAAATATAGAGCATTAGAACGTAAACCAATTATACTGACATTTATTTATTTAAAAAAATTCACAGACCTCTATTCCCTGGAATAGAGAGTCACTAGGAAGGCCAGAGTAAAAGTGGGATCTTTTATTGGGGGGGACCTTTGGATAGGATTTGGTTTTTTATTTTCTTAATTTTTATTGGCAGTTTTATTTTAAAATCTCCTTGATTTTAAGGTGTATTCCTGTCTCAGAGACAGATGTTGAGAAATAAAATTGGAGGTCTGACAAATTAGGATTGATTAAATGATTAGATTATGGTTACAAGGTATCCAGTTAGGGGGTTGATAGAATCATCTCTTGTAACAAAGAATAAAAAAAGAAAAAGAAAAACTGAGCAGTTCAGTAACAGCAAATAATACATCAACAATCAGCTGTATATGCCATGTCCCATACCCTTTCCTACCTCTGCAAAGAAGAAAAGGTGGTAGAACCCCAAATGGAGTCCTAATGAAAAACTAGGGGACACACTACCTAATTCATGTCTTGGGCCAGGGCTTGGGATCCTCTCTTTCCCTATGGAAGGCCCCACTGTCCAAAGCAGTATCTGTAATAGTGTAGGCAGGACCCCCCCCCCTCTTGTGTTTTCCTGTTTCTAATATGCATTTGATCAAGGGGTGACCATTGAGCAGATGGGGGTGTCTGCAAGAAGTTGGGTGCTCAACCCTCTCTGGCTTCAGTAGATGACCTGACTAGGTCTCTTGGTCCTTTGTTCTGCTGCCAGTTCTGGTTAATCTAAAGCTCATATGTTGCCTATTTGACCCTTCTATGTCTTGGTTCGTCCATCAACAAAATGGAGCTTGAGTCTTGGCCCTAAGCTGGGAAGCATCATTATTGAAATCCTCTGACTAAAAAGGACTTCCAGGATATCAAAGAGCCCAACTCCCTGCCTCCAGAAAGCCTTGCCCTGATTTGATCTGATTCTCCAATGTTCTGTTCTCGGAGAAGGAAGTGGCAGAGCCGAAGGGCAAGGAAATGGCAAATTGAGTCAGCTCTTGGCTTTGGGCCAGAAGAGAGTTAGATGGTTTAAAAGGTATCTGAGACTTGTTTTTAACAGTAGATATGGGGGTTTGCTTTCCTCTGATCACCTAGTCTCTTAACTGGAGACATTTAAGTATCCCTAAGGGATGGAGAAGGTGGAAGCTGGACAAAGGTTTAAGTGTGAGAAAGGAAGGTGGAGTGAATTAAGCACAAAAATGCTGAGCCAACAATGTGAACATTTGTTTTGCCTGGGTCTACATATTTCAAATGGGTTTTGTTTTTCTTGTGTTCTCAGTGTGTGCTTAAAGGAGGGAGGGGTTTGTATCAGACTGTCATAACTGACAAGCAAGGAAAATGACTGATGCTGCAGGGGCTGCAGGAAAGACTTCAGATGACTAGCTGATCAATGCAATGACCAACCTTAAATCCAGAGACTGAAAAATGGAACATGCTCCCCACATCTTGATAGAAGTTGGACTCAAGATGCAGAATGAGACAAACATTTCTTGGCCATGTTCAATATGGGCGTTTATTTGGCTTGACTATACATCTGGGTTTATAGGAATTGTGGTTTTCTTCTTTTTTCAATGGGTCCAAGAGGGAGAGAAAATGAATATTTGTTAACTAAAAAACTTTTTTTTAAGATGACAAAGTTTATTGAATAAATCTCTAAGATCACTTGTAGCTCTAAAACTTATAGTTGGAGTTGTCTTTCCTATAGTCAAGGTCATGAGTAAAATGCTCTAGAATAGGGAATCTATATTCTCCTTATAGGACTGCTCAGTCCCAACTGTTATTTACCAATTCTATAGCTGCATCAAAGTCTTAAAAATAAAATACCTCATATTTTACCAGAAAAAAAGAATGCTGAGCCAAGAGTCTATGAATGTTAGACACTGGAACCCATTTTATGACTAAGCTCCCTTCTCTGTAAAATAATAATAGTTGATGTTTATATCCCACTTTAAGGTTTGCCAATACTTTTACATATCTTCTCTCATTTGACTCTCACAAAACCCCACCCCACCTCACCATTCCCACTTCCCCCTGTGGTCAGTAGTAGACAGATAAAGGGACTTGCCAAGGTCACAGGCTAGTGAAAGATCTGGGATTTGAACCCAAGAATTCTGAATCTGAGGCCAGTATAATCACTATAATGCTGGGTCAAAGTAATGTTATAGAAGGCTCATTATGAAGATCTGCTGACTAGGCCAGGGGTGGGAAACCTGTGGCCTTGAGGCCACATGTGGCTTTCTAGGTCCTTGGGTATGATTTTTTGACTGAGCCCAGGTTTTACAGAACAAATCCTTTTCACAGAATGATCCCCTTAATAAAAGATCTTGAGGTCAAAGCTTCCCCACCCCTGGCACTAGGATTAAGAAACCATAGCAGCTATCTAGTCCAGCTTCCTCATTTTTACATATGAGGAAACTGAGACCTAGTGAAGTTAAGTGACTTGCCCAAAGTCACACAGGTAGAGACAAGATTTGAACCCAGGTCCTCTGAGACTAGTTAACAAGCATTTACGTAACAGACAACCTGCTTAGCACTGAGGATATAGGGAAAAGGGGAAAAAAACAGAACCTGTCCTCAAAGAGCATAAATTGTAATGGGGAAGACACCATAGAAATAACTAGGTACATACAGGATATATACAGCTTAGATAAGGGTAATCTAATAGGAGAAGGTAACAGCATTTGGGGAGACCCAAAAAGGCCCCCTATGGAAGGTAAGATTTGAGTTGACTCTAGAAGGAAGACAGGGAGGCTGAGACAGAAGAGAGAAGACAGAGTATTCCAGGCATCAAGTTGGGGGACATTGAGTGCAAAGGCACAAAGCTGGGTCTTCAAGGAAATCCAAGTGGGTCACTTTAGCCAGGGGTGAAAAGGTTGGAGGGGCCAGCTTATGAAGGGTCTACAAAGGACTTTACCTTTGATCCTGGAGGTTACAGGGAGTCGCTGGAAATTGACATGGCAGTGACTGTCACAGTTCAGAAGGTGGGGTAAGGGTTTGGAGAGGAATAGAATGAGTTCTGTCCTGGCCATGCTGAGTTCCAGATGTCTGTGGGACATGTAGTTCCTCAGGTCAAAGAGGAAGTTGAAGATATGGGAGGGGAGCTCAGCAAGGAGGCCAGGGCTGGATATATCTATCTGGGAATCATCTGCAGAGAGATGATCATTGAACTCATGGGAGCCAATGAGAGCAGTGAGTGAGATAGGACATAGCAAAAAGAGAAAAGTGCCCGGGGCAGAACCTGGGTGGAAAAGGTGGGGAGGGGGCATGATTAGTGAGTGGGTATGGATAAAAATCCAACAAAGAAGACTGAAGTCAGTGCTTTCTAGTAAATGATGCTGAGCTACCAGCAGTCTTTAAATCCATCCTTCTGTCTCCAAGGTCAGAATGAATATATTAATTCATAATGTACACACACACACACACACACACACACACACACACACACACACACACGCCCTCCATTTACGGTTTACTGAAATCCTTTAGGATCTAGCTCACATATCCCTTGCTATCTTTGTAGTCTCATTAAACATTACTCTCCCTTCTGTATTCTTCAATTCAACCAAACTGGCTTCTCTTTTTTATATATGACAATCCATCTCCCATTTACATGCCACTGTACTGGCTGTCTCCCATACCCTGCAATGCCCTTCTCACCTCCATCTGGTAGAATCTCCCTCTTCTTTTAAGAGCCAGATTAAACATGGTATGAAACCCTTCCAGCTCTGCCATTCTGTATCCTGTGTTCTAAGGCCCTTCTGTATCCTGTGTTCTAAAACCCTTCTGTATCCTGTGTTCT
>NW_027187360.1:3273394-3298503 GCF_028583685.1 Petaurus breviceps papuanus | reverse complement strand
TTCTAAAACCCTTCTGTATCCTGTGTCCTAAGGCCCTTCCAGCTCTGATATCCTTTGTTATGTTCTAAGGGCCCTCTCAGGTTCTAAAGTTATAGATCAGGTTAGAATAAACAGCATCAGCAGCCTGAAGGGAACATAGGAGATAACAAATGTCATCATTCCGCCATCTCCATCCACTTTGCCTGAGTCCATCTGATGCCTAAGGGACAATGGGGGAAGAATACTTCCTCCCTGCTCCTCTTGCTTTCCCACCTACCATGTTCTTATCGCAGTGCAGCAGGAACCCCCATAGAGCCTTGGTCCTATGGCCCAGTTCTATGTACCCAGGCTGGCTCTGCCCTTTAGTTAGGGAGTGTAGAGCGTCTCTCAGTGTCCAGGCAATGAAGCCCAGGGTCCATGGGATGTCCCTGCCTGCCTGGCAGACAGACCTTCTCCATGTGGCAGCCCAGTTTTCCCAGAGCCTTTCTAGCCCCTCCAGGCTGGGGCTATGCCCAATGGGGGCATCCCTAGATGTGTCCCCTACTTTCCTCCAGTCATACTCCTCCAGAAACCTGAGGGTCCATAAATATTTCTCAACCCAGTGCCTCACTTTTATAGCTTATAACTCAACTGGAAAATTGTAAAACTCCTGAGGATAGCATTAGAATCAATATCCTAGGTTAAAGAAATTCCTATTCCTAGAAAGCCAGAGGCATTTATTGGCTAAGGCCAGGAACTCCAGGAAGGTGACAAACAATGAAATTAGGTAGGAGCAGGGGGTCCCTGAAGAAATCAGCAGAGGTGAGAAAAAAGTTTCATTAAAATCGCAGCTTAGTGTGGTAAATTCTCAATTTTCTTTGCATGGCTTGTTCACTCTGTGGATTAGAAATATATATGTAACACAAATTTTCTGTCCTGTTCACTGACTCTTGCAAACAGAACTGGAGGTGGACCAGAAATGTGGGCTGGATCACCTGTCAGTCCTTGCATTTTCACTGTCAGCTACTCTTACCTCTGACTCAAAGGTTTAAAGTTTAGGAATTCTAACTATGGTGGGGTAGGGAAAGAGGATAGATAAACCTTAGATCAAGGTGTCTCTCAGTCCCAAATGGACCCTTCCAAACTTATTTTTTATCTGTTGAAGTCTTTCCCTCCCTTCAAGGTCTAAGTCATATTCTGCTTACTCCATGGAGCCTTCCTTGACTTCCCTAGCTGAAAATGATCTCTCCCTCATCAAATATCTTCTAGCACTTTGCCCAGCCTTGTCCTTCACATTTTCCTCACTCTTCCTGATAGTGAAATTATTTGGATACAAGTGTTTTCCCCACTGTTAAAGTGATTATAAGCTCCCTGAGAGTAAGATTCCCTACATTCCAGCCATACTGACCTGCTTACTGTTTTACATACACATGTGTATGTATGTATACATATGTGTGTGTATATATATATATATTCCACCTCCCATCTCTTTGCCTTTGTTATGGCTCTTCCCTCCCACCTAGAATACAATCTTCCCTCACCCCCTCCTTCTAGAAGCCCATCATGATTTCCCCTGCCCAAGCTGCTAGTGCCCTTCTACGAAAATTAGTTCATATTGGAATAGGAACCAGACTCATGCTTTATTTTTTTTCCTTTTGGAGCAGGGTTATAAAGAACTCCCAGATGAGAAAACTCCCCCCACACCAGGAGTGCTTAACCCTTTTTGTGCCATGGGTCACCTTTGGCCTAAGGACCCCCTTTAAGAATAATGTTTTTACAATTCATAATAGAAGGACATACTAAATTTCAGTTAAAGATGAGTAAAAATAAAGATGAAATTTTTTCCCATCTAAATTAAAATCTATCCATGATGGTCCATGGACCCCATGTTAAATACCCCTGCTCCACACAGTGCCTGGTACATAGTAAGCCCTTAATAAATGTTGACTGGCTATATATTTCACATTTAATTTTCTACGTACATGCTATTTTCTCCAATAGAATGAAAGTTCCCTGAAGGCAAAGATGATTTCATTTTTGTCTTGACATCCCTAGTACTTAGCACAACACCTGACCCACAGTGGGTGTATGATACAAGCTTGTTAAATGAATAAAAACCAATGATCATCTGTAAGGTGACGGTTGGGTTAGATGGCTTGTCCCATTCACCATTAAATCTATGAGCTTATGATTTTTAAAGGTTTACTCTCAGTATTAGGGAATTTAATATTTTGAAGATGGTCACAGATCTGAAGCTAGGAATCACTGAGACTGGGCCAGCAGGATTCCATTTGCTTGGTGTTCCACATGATTCAGGTCAACTATATTTAGGAGAAGAGTTGAAGGGGAATCTTGCAGGTTAGACAATTTTGTCTCATGTCTCCAAGGCTGCTAAACTGAGTCGATGAACCACAGTTCCTGCGGAGGGGGGAAAAGAAGAGAGCTAAGACAGTAAATATGGATATACATAATACAAATTAGAATATAGTAAATGCACATGAGGAGTACAGAGTACTATGAGATCAGAGGTTGCTGTGCAAAGTTAGCCTAAATGAAACCATGTTGAAACCTTGCTTGACCTTTGGGTGCCAGCCTGCAGGAAATGGTATGGAAATCTCCTGGAGCGTGTGTACTTGGGGAGAACATTGAGGTGACATAAAACCCATTTCCTCAAACTGATACCAATCACATCTTTCTGCCCTCATATGGAAGTAATTTAGTCACACCTATAAAAGCTGTGCATGTTGTGCCAGGTGCCAGCTGATTACAACTGCTTGCTGCATTGGTGTGCTAATAAGGTAGCTTAGCCTTATTTCTTGAGTTTGCCTTATTGCCTCACCAGTGAGGCCTGAACCAAGATTTCTCTTGATATTATCTTGTCTGTTTTGTATGTTTTTGTTGTCCAGTTGTGTCTGACTATTCATGACCCCATTTGGGATTTACTTGGTAGAAATATTGGAGTGGTTTGTCATTTCCTTCTCCAACTCATTTTACAAGCAAGGAAACTGAGGTAAACAGAGTTAATGGACTTGCCCAGGGTGACAGAGGTAAGAAGTATCTGAAGCCAGAACTTTTGAACAACCATTTGAACTCAGGAAGAAGAGTCTTCTTGATTCCAGGCCCAGAGCTCTGTCCACTGTATGACCTAGCTGCCCATAAAAGCTATGTGTTTGTGGTATGTTTGCAGTGTCCAATTTTATGTATTCCTATATAGGTGCATGGGTCATAGGTAGACAGAGGACTGGGCTTAGGGTCAGAAAGACTTGAATTCAAATTCAGCCTCAGACATGAACTGTGTGACCTGGGGCAAGTCACTTGACATCTGTCTGCCTCAATTTCCTCAACTGTAAAATGGGAATAATGATAGTACTTACTTCCCAGGGTTGTTGTGAGGATGAAAGGAGATAATATTTGTAAAGTGCTTGGCATAGTACTTGGCCTGTGCGGCAGGCATTTAATAAATGTTTGTTTCGGGGTGGCTAGGTGGCACAGTGAATAGAGCACCGGCCCTGGAGTCAGGAGGACCTGAGTTCAAATTCCGCCTCAGACACTTAACACTTACTAGCCGTGTGACTTTGGGCAAGTCACTTGACCCCAACTGCCCTGCTCTCCCCCCTCCAAAAAGCAAAAAATAAAAATAAAATAAATGTTTGTTTCTTTCTTAAATAAATTCCTATTAATTGGTTGATCTGGGTGAGAGTGGTGTTATCAAAGATTTCCTGGAAGAGGTTAATTGTAGATTGGACTTATATATCATGAAAGTGAGCCTAGAGGAATTTGGGAGTGGAGGGAGCCCAGGAATGAGATTCCTCACAGCCTCTTTGTATGTCCTCATAGGATGGTCTCATAGGATCCCAGCACTTTCATAGAGGAATAGTCTTGTAGGCCATGCTTTATCTGCTGCAGCTGGAAGATAGACTGCAAGGGTTGAGGGGCTGGAATGAAAACCCATTTCCCAAATCCCTTCTTCGGGGGGAGGTTGGGGCTACGAGCTATGATGCCCCAGCAAAAGCTTCTAACCCAGGGAGGGGTGGATAGCAGCCATCAGGAGCACCATGCTACACAGATGAAGTTACAAGGTGAAGAAAGACGACTCTGCTGGGCCAAGCCTCTGGAGAGAGCTGGGATGGGGAGATAGGATCCTGAAAGATGGGGACATGGTGGGGAGGGTGGAGAGAGAGCAAGGACACCGCGCCTGGGGCAACCTTGAGGAAGGTGATGGTCGGGTCATGAATGTCAAGAGGTAGCCAAAAAAGTCTTTCTGTACCCTCTAGGCTTAATGAGAGGACTCTGGGAAAGCCGTAAGCAAGGGCAGGCTGTGGAAGGAACATAATAATCTTTCACTTTTATATGGAACTTCAGCTCTGCTTGTAAGATTTATAGCTGGAAAGGACTTTAGAGAGCAGTTAAATCAGCCCTCTCACCCTAACCTCATAGATTCCCCTAAATGTCACTGTCCCACCGCACCCCTTTTATCTTCTACCTAGGAAGCTGGGGCTCTAGCTCTCACCGCCTCATTGGTCTGAAGCCCTAAAACTTGGTATATTTTGTTTACAAATAAACCCTGTGAAGTAGATACAGTATATCTTATTGTGCCCATTTTGCAGATGAGAAAACTAAGGCATTGAAAGGTGAAGTGGCCTCACGGTTACAGGACTGGAACCCAGATCTTTTCATTCCCAACCTTCAGCAAAGGACCCTCTGAGTGTAGAGTCATTCCTTCCTTCCCTTAATAGCAGAAGATTTTCAGCGGCGAACAGGATAAATTGCTGTCCATTGTAACATAACTGGTCACACTGATTCTCAGTTAGCATAGTAAAGAGAAATTGCTTTTATTTCTCTCAGGCAGATATGGGAGCAGCTGAGTTGAATAAGGATACCAAATTCTAGTCCTGAGAGAGCTTGGTGGGAGCCAGGACCACCAGGGGCTCTCTTGAATTCTGTTCTTGCTTTCTGGAGAACCTTGGATGTCTCCTTCCCTCTTCTCTTTGGGTCTCAGCTTTCCCACTTGTCAAATGAACATAACTCAATCAAACAAACATTTATTAAGCACTTGTGGGCAAAACCTGGGCTAAGCTCTGGTGAGAAAGATGAAAATTTAACAGTTTCTATTCTTAAGGAGCTTACATTCTCCTGAGAAGATAACATGGCATCTCTGCCTTGGGAAGAGAGAACATAAAAAATTTAGTGAGTATTCCTGATAAAGACCCTAAATAATTAGAAAGCACCGCATGGGAAAAGAGTGAATTGAGATCTGGGGGTTTTATTTCCATGGAATTAGGATTTTGCTTTGTGGTTGAGATTGGGAGTGGGGTAGGATGGGTTTGGGTTGGTTTGGAGTTGACTTCATCTGGATTGTTCTGAGTGGGTCAGAGGACTACAGATTCAGAGCTCGAAGACAGCTTTTGAGATTATCTAGTCCAGAGGTGTCAACCAAGAGCTACGTATGTCCAGCAATGCTCCTAACTGCTACCAGAACCAGACTAAAATACAATTGGAAAATATTTAACAAAATAAAGAAGAACATAATAAAACAGAGATAATGTTAGTATGAGGTTTTCTAAGTCAATAGATGGCCTGCAGGGATCCTTACATAAGGGTTAGTGGCCTGTTTCTATATGAGGTTGACACCACTGGTCTAGTCCATCTTTATTTTACATATTAGGAAACTAAGTCTCAGAGCTGACTTGCTCTAAGTCATACAGGCATTAAGTGGCAGAGGTAAGATTAAACTCAAGATATTTTTACTTCAAATCTAACTTTCTTTCTATTATACCATGTGGTTGGGTTAATAGAGGTGGGTTGGTTTGGATTAGAGTTGGCTTGGGTCAGAGTTGGGCTGGGACTGAACTGGAATTGGTAGGACAGGACTGGTGTGTATTAAAATTGGATGAGGCTAGGTAAAGTAGGTTATGGTCAGAAAGGCCTGGGGAATCTGAAGGAGCTTAGTTTATGCCCAACAGTTTGGGTGGTTGCAGTGCTGATGGAGGCAGTGTGGGCAGAGTTTCATCTGATTGTTGATTTGGATACTTCATATATATACATATATGTGTATATGTACATGTGCACACACACGTGTGTATATATATTTGAGAGAGAGAGGTTTCTCCCCGGCAGAGCATCCGCTGCTCACCAGGGTGGTACATTCTTCCCTAAGCAGGCTGGTCCTGTTGTTAGGAAGCCGGGACATGAGCAGAGTGCCTCCAGCTCTTCTGGGTTCCTGCTCCCTCCTGAACCCACACTTTCTCTCACTCCAAATTTTGACTTCACTCCCAAGCATCTTAGTGCACACACTCCATTATACTTGGACAAAGGAGACACAGCCTGTCCCAGATTGATGTTCCTCTAGCTCAAAAGGGAGGAATGAGAATGAAGTAAGAGGGAATGGTTGGCATGACATGGCATTGCAGTCTGGAGAAAACCACTGCAGATTGCAACGTGAGGTTTAGGGTAAGAGTCTTTGAGGTGTCTGGATGGTTTCCAAGTGGTCCTGGCATTACTACTAACTAGTCATATAATTTGGGGCAAGTCATTTTCTCTCTCTGGGCCTCAGTTTCCTCCTCTGTAAAAAGAAGTTCTCTAAGGTCTCCTATAGCTCTATGGTCTGTGTTCTCACATCTTTCCAACCATATTAAGAAACATCTGTTAAGCACCTGATGTGTGCAGAACACAGTGCAAGACTGGAAAAGATAATTTTTCTTAATATCCCTGCCTTCATGGAATTTGTCATCTATGAGAAGAATACGCTACCAACAGATATAATTATAATGCACAATTCTGTGTGACACCCGAAAGGGACCGAATCATGTGCTATATGAAGTTCAAGGAGGAAGATCATTACTAACAAGGCAGGAGAGGGCTTCTAGGTATATTCTGTGGAGGATGTGACATTTGAGTTGGGCTTAACAGGATGAATGGTAGGAAATCCAGGGCCCTCTTCTAAGATACAAGGCCCTGTGCTCCATATGGGCTTGTCTGTTGTCTGTGTTCTAAGGTCCCTTCCAGATCTAAGATTCAATGGTCCATGTTCTGGTCCATGACCTCCTACATTATATGGTCTATGATTCCATAGAGCTCTGATATGACCCTGATCTCAAAGCCTTTATTAACATACCAGTTTACACTGCTGAGCTCTGTGTGCAGTAATTTAGGCCTAGCTGGTACCTGAGAGTTTGCTGGCCAAGAGAGACACAGGAAAATGTTGTGAGGCAGAGGAGGGGATCCTGGCCATAGGTCCCCACAGAAAGGACTGAGTAGCCTCTTCTACCATCACCCCCAAGAATTCCTAGTCAGGCCCCTTCTTTTTTTTTATTTTCTTTTTTAAAATTAGCATTTATTTTCTCTCTTTCCCATCTCCCTCTCCACCAAAAAAGAAAAAGAAAGCCCTTGTAAAAAATATGCACAGTCAAGCAATTCCCTACATTGACCATGTATAAAAGTATACGTCTCACTCTGCACCTTGAGCCAAGCCCCTTTCCAAAGACCTCACCTGTTTCTGATACACCCATCTGTCTGTCTCTCTGCCCCTGAACCAGAAGTCTCTGCCTGGGCAGCCAGGGGAGGTAAGAGTCAATACCAGGGAGTGTGGCTCAGGCATACCGCAAACTGGTTTAAATGATATTCTCTCCACCTTCCTGAACGAATAAGCTAAGGCTGGCACTGGGCAAGTCAGCCTATTTTCAGCCAAGCTGGATACTGTAGCCTTGCCCACCCACTCCCCTTCCTCCACCAGCTAGACCTAGGTATGAGCCTTTAACTCTGAAATGGAAATTCCCGGCAAATTCCTCTCTGTTGTCTACTCCTGCTCCTCTACAAGTGAAAGTAGCACGGAGAGTTTTAGCATCCGGTTAATTTTTTTTTACTCTTTTTTTGGAGGGGGGAAGGTAGGGCAATTGGGGCTAAGTGACTTGACCAAGGTCACACGGCTAGTTTTTTGTGTTGTGTCTGAGGCCAGATTTGAACTCAGGTCCTCCTGATTCCAGGGCCAGTGCTGTATTCACTGTGCCACCTAGCTGCCCCTGGATAATACTTTTTAATCATATTTGTTCAGTAGAAGACAGGAAAGTATTCTGAACTCGAGGGTGATTCTCAGGAGTATACCACAGGCTCAAAAGTGTCGGTATCTTACAGATGTGGTCTTAATGGGGAACTCCGATAGAATGGATATATTCATCCAGTTTTATTAATTATTATTAATATTAACTATTAATGAAATCAATCACAAACTATTCAATATAATTATTAATACTATTGACTGCTGATGTTATTACTTGATATTAACAATAACATTTATTAAACACTTTACTACATGCCAGGCACTGTGCTAAGTACTTTACAATTATCATCTCATTCAATCCTCATAACTCATTTTACAGTTGAGACAGGCTAAGTGACTTTCCCAGGGCCACATATCTAGGTGAACTCAGGTCTTCCTAACCCCAGACCCTTCACCCTAAACCACTGATCCACCCAACTGCCCCATTAATGGTAGGGCTGGAAAAGGCTTTAGAACAGATCAGAGCCAGAAGGATTTTAGAATGCTAGAGCTTAAGTTACCTACTTTAGAAACCATCTAGCCCACCCTCCTGAGGATGGGGAAGGGCTCAGAACCACATCACAAAGGACAGAGGATCTCTTCAAGGAGGCAGAGACAGTCAGCACAGAGAAGACTTGGGGTAGACGTGACAGCTAACTCTAAGAAGCTGAAGGGTAGTGGTGTGCAGGCTGCATTGGGTTTGTTCTCCTTGATCCCAGATGTTAGAACTAGGAGGGGTGTGTGTGTGTGTGTGTGTGTGTGTGTGTGTGTCTGTGTCTGTGTCTCTGTGTGTCTGTGTCTCTGTGTGTCTGTGTGTGTCTGTATATCTGTGTCTGTGTATCTGTCTGTGTGTGTCTGTGTCTGTGTAACTGTGTGTATGTGTGTGTATGTCTGTGTCTGTGTAACTGTCTTGTGTGTATGTGTGTGTGTGTTTGTGTGTCTGCGTCTGTGTCTGTGTCTGTGTTGGGAGAGGAGGAGAAGCTGCCAAAAGGCAGATTTCGGCTCAAAATAAAGAACATCCTAATGAGGATAGTTGTGCTTTGATGGAACAAATGAACTCCGAAGTTAGTGAGCTCCCTAAATCGGATCCTCCCCTAACAGGAGCTGGATGGTGCCATCTGCCAATGCCCATCTCTGAGCCTCATATGCAGTAGGCACTCAATATTTGCTGAGGATGGATGGATGACAGAATGAAGGAATGTTGTCATTCAGGGAATTCCTGTACAGGAAAGAAAGCTGAGCTTGTTGCTTTTCGGTCATCTCAGTTGTGTCTGACTCTTTGTGACCCCTTTGTGGGGGGTTTCTTGGCAGAGATACTGAAGAACTTTGCCGTTTCTTTCTCCCATTCATTTTATAGATGAGGAAACAAGCAGACAGAGTTAAGGGACTTGCCCAGGGCCACACAGCTAGTAAGTGTTGGAGGCCAGATTGGAGCTCAGGTCTTCCTGACTCTAGGCCAAATGCTCTGTGCACTGTGCCACCTAGCTGCCCTAGAGTTGGGCTAGATCACCACTAAAGTCCTTTCCAGCTCTGAGGTCCTAAGAGACAGACTGACATGACATCTGGACAGGAAATCCTCTAGCAAAACTGCTTCAGTATTCCATAGACAATGATGGATAGAGTGTAGCAGAAAGTCCGGAAATAGAGACGTGTACTTAAGCAACCTAGCCATCCATGCAATGGTGCTGGAGAAAAACAAGGAGATCTGAGTTGAGGGTCAACCTTGGCTTGGACAATTTTCAGGAGCCTAATGAGACATTAGGTTTCTTGGCGGTAGGAAAGGTCTCCTGGTATATGGGAAAGGAAAGGAGGGCTTCCATCCATGAGGGCAGGAAAGAGGAGGGAAGAAGGAGACCTTCTCGTGGAATAGAGCAGTGAGCTAGGCGTCAGAGACCCTGGGTTCAAGTTTCATCCCTGTCACTTACTTGCTATGGGACCTTGGGTAAGTCACTACTCCTCTTTAGGCCCCTTACCTTCCTTGACTATAAAAAAGGGGCAGTTTGTTTATATGCATTTATCTGAACAGATATTGGACGGGGAAGAACTCTTCCCCCTCACTGGGCTGTAGAGGAGAAAGGGATCTGTAAAGTACAAAGCATTATAGAAATGTAAACTATCACTGAGCCTCTAGAGTGGCCACCAATCATCTCCTCCCCTCAGGCAGGGCCCTGGAAGGCGAATGTTCTGTCTGCTATGTTCTGCCTGCATCATGGAAGGCTGGGAAGTCTTGCCATAAGTCAGCTGGGTTGGAGCTCCAAGCCGCCGATGAGGCCCGAAGTGCAAGTGTTTGCTTGGTGACAGGCGTTTATAGGCTGTTTCTGGGTGCCCCCTTTTCTCCCAGACACAGCTTCCCATCTGCAGGCGGGAAGCTCTAGGCCTGGCCTCTGTTTCTGTTTTGCTTTCTTTCTTTTTTTTTTTTTCTGAAGTTTAGCTTGGCTGTGTTCCTCGCTGTTGACTGAATGGAGTGTGAGCTGGACCTTGGACGACTTATGGCTTAATAGTTAAAAGGGAAAAGATGCCAGGGCCCCATTAACTCAGAGCTTTGAAAGAGATTGGGGGCCTCCAAAATACTAAGGGAGCCATGAGAAGGAAGGGGAAAGAGGGCCAGGCAAGGGTTGGCCAGGCCTTTCTTTCTGTGTGGTCTGAAGCAAGACACTTCCCATCTCTGGGCCTCAGTTTTCATATTTGTAAAGTAATAAGCACTGCATTCATTTAACTCTCAGAGGTTTGCAGGACGCTTTAGTCAGCCAGTCATTCAAAAAACATTAAGGACCAGGCACCATGCTAAGTACTAGGGATACAAAAAGAGACAAAAAAAGACAGTCCCTACCCTCAAGAGCCTCATCATTGAATTCACTTTATATATTTTATCTCATTTGATCCTCATAACAGCCTTGGGAGATAAGTGTTGTTATTAAACCCATTTTACAGATGAGGAAACTGAGGCAAACAGAAGCTAAGTGACTTGACCAAGATCAAACAGCTAGTAAGTGTCCAAGGGCAGATTTGAACTCAGGTCTTCCTGGCTCCCAACCCAGTATTCTATCCACTTCGCCTCCTAGCTCCTAAAATGAGGGGTCTAGACTTGTTGGTCTCCCAGGTCCTTCCAAGCTCTGATATTCTATGGTTCTGCTACTGTATTTGTAGTATTCCAAGTTTTAAGGCCACTTCCAGGTTTAAGCTTGTATTTTATATATTCCAGGATCCTCTGTGGTTGTTTTTGTTTGCTTGGTGCTTTTCAGGGATAACACCCTACATTCCATATTCTAGGCCTCTTCTTTCTACCTCAGATGTTTTGTAATTTTATCATGTTATGTGTTCATTGTGTGTGCATTTGTGTTGAATGCATATGGGAGTGCATGTTTGTATATGTGTAAGTACATGTATGACTGAGTGTGTATTTGTTTACATGCATTTATCTGAACAGACATTGGATGGGGAAGCAAGGTGGTGCAGTGAATTAAGCACCAGGCCCAGAGTCAGGATGACCCGAGTTCAAATATAGCCTCACTTACTAACTGTGTGACCTTGGGCAAGTCACTTAATCCCAGTTCCCTCATCTGCAGAATGGGGATAATAATAGACCTACCTCCTAACACTGCTTTGAGGATTAAATGAGATAATAATTGGAAAGTACTTAGCACAGTGTCTGGCACACAGTAGGCACTGTATAGAGGTTATTATTATTACACATTATGGGCTGTGCCAATATATGTCTATGTCTGGATATCATAGCCTCTCTCCCCTACTAGACTAGAATTCCACGAGGACAGGAATGGTGTCCCTGAACACAGAGGAATGTCTTCTAAAGAGTAAGCACTTAGTAAATGCTTGTTAAACTACACGTATGCCCTGGTCGGCATGCATGTGTGCTGCTGAATCTATTCTGGCGCTAGTAATTGGGTGTTAACAGCATATAGGCAGGGGCCCCTTTTCTGTGCAGATAAATTAAGTGTTGTTATCTAGCAACAAGGGCTAGGGAATCTTGACAGGACTTTGCAAAGGAGGTGAGGAATGGACTGGCACCTGCAATTATCATCCATAAATGGCAGCCCTATTGGATGGCACCTAATCCGCAATGATTATCAATAGCTTAGCCGAGTACATCCAAGGCCACCAAGCCAGGGGTGATGTGGGCTGACCCAGCTTATTGGGACAGTTCTGTTTCCTGCAGGGCAGGAAATAAAACTGGTTCAGTATTCTAAAGTGTTGCCTCAAAGATATCCTTGTTTTATTCTTCCTCCCAGCCATCTCTCTGAGGGAAGCAGAATGCTGTCCCTGCACTCCAAGAAGGAATGGGAAGGCTCAGAGATGTTAGGTGATATGTCCAAGGTCACACAGCAAATCAACCAAAATTAGAACCCTGGCTTCTGAACTTCAGGGCAGTTAGGTGACACATCGGGTAGAACACTGCGTTAGAAGTCAAGAAGACCTGAGTTCAAATCCGACCTCAGATACTTACTAGCTAGGTGACCCTGGGCAAGTCACTTAGCCTTGTTTGTATCAGTTTCCTCATCTATAAAATGAGCTGGAGAAGGAAATGACAAACCAGTCCAGTATCTTTGCCAAGAAAACCCCAGATGGGGTCACAAAGAGTCGGACATGACTGAAACCAGTGAAACTCTGAACTTTGGTGCACTGTCCCCTAGATGATGCCATGTGCTTTGACCAAACCTACACAGAAGGAATGAAGAAGAGTTGGAAGACAAGGTTCATAGGGGAGAGATGTGAGAGAGGACAGTGAAAATAGGAAAACTCATTACAGTTCCATTGCAACCTTGGCCTTGGGTGGGAGTGTGGAAGCCTTTGGGGAGGTTCAGAGAAAGGTGATTTCACATAAGCCTAGAATGTCAGAGCTCCAAGGAACCATCTAGCTCAAATTTCTCATTTTACAGATGAGAAAACAGAAGTCAGAGAAGGAAAGTGAATTGCTTGACCTTGAGATCATGTAGCTGGTCAGAAGCAGGGCCAGGACCAAAAGACTGGTGTCTTGACTCCTCATCCAGAACTCTTCCAAGAAAAGGAAGAAGAACCTGGTTAAGCAGGAGATGGGGATCAAGAGATTTCTTCTCCCTTCAAAAAAAAGACTATATATTTTTTGCTTTTTATGTGCTAGTATTAGGAGCAGCTAGGTGACAAGGTGGATAGAGCATGGGCCTGGAGTCAGGAAGACCTGAGTTCAAATCCAACCTTAGACACTTACTAGCTGTGTTACCTGGGGCAAGTCACTTAACCCCAATTGCCCTTCCTTCCCCTCTCTCCCCCCACCCAAAAAAAATGAAAACTCAGCTTAGAGTCTGAGGTTTTATATTTGAACCCTCCTTTAAATGCTTAGTACCTGTGCAACCCTGATTAATCACTTAAACTCTCTGGACCCCACAGTTTTCCTTATATAAAATAAAGGTCCTTTCCCTGCTCCAAATCTATGATCCTGTAATCTCATCTGACCCTCACAATAACCCTGAGAGTTCAAGCGTTATTTCTACCCCCATTTTACAGATGAGCAAACTGAAGTTGACAGAGGTTAAGTGACTTGCCCATGATCACACAGCTAATAAGCATCTTTATCTGCATTTGAACTCAGGTCTTCCTGACTCCAGGTCCAACACTCTTTCCACTTTGCCACCTAACAGCCTCCATTAAATTATCATCATAATCATGTAGTTATAATAGTCTAGCAATAGTAAGAAACGGATTCACAATTTCATGTACAAACCATTCCTCTTCTACTATGGAAATGCTCATCTTGGTTTTTGTTGTGTGTGTGTGTGTGTGTATGTGTTGTTTGCTAAGTTCAGTATAAAAGTAAAATTAAATGATAATGTAAAAGAATAAAATGGGCACAGTTATACCTGTAGACCCTACCTTACAAGACTGCTATAAGGATCAAACTGATTGTAATTGAGGCTTACTGAATGTAAAATGCTCAGTAAGCCATAAAGGGCTGAATAAATCCCCCCAAACCATAATCATCTTCCTTGATGTAACACCTCAGGGTTCTATGAGTTTTTTCCACATGGGCACTCCTGAGGTCTAGAATCGTAACTCCTTCAGGCCTTTTATTAATAATAGCTAGCATTTTTATATAGCACTTTAAGTGAATACTTTCCAAATATCCCATTTGAGCTTCACAACAGCCCTGGGAAGTAGTTGCTGTTATTATCCCCATTTTACAGATGGGGAAACTGAGGCAATCAGCATTGAATTGACTTGCCCAGGGTCATACAGCTAGTATCTGAGGCCGGGTTTAAATTCAGGTCTTCCTGGCTCCAGATTCATGGTTTTATCCCCTGAGCCAACTAGTGGCCTCCAAATTAGATAATCTTAGAAACAATCAACATACACTTATTAAATACCTACTATATGCTAGAGATACTTTGAGTTGTTATGACCAATGTAAATTCATCACATAGTGGCAAATCATCTGGTGACAACCTCTCTTTACTTGATCCTAAATCCCCCCCGCCCCTCCCATCCTTGTTTACCTTCAAAATTCAGCTCAGGCTCTGCCTTCTACTTGAGACTTTTCCTGATCCCTGATCCTGATGCTGGTGCCCACCCCTGAAAAATTCCCTTGTATTTATTTAAGTATATTTTATATTTGTTTATATATATTTATGTAATATTATATATTATATTACTAACATATGTATGTGTAATTATATGCATGTATGATATGTATGCTGCTTTCTCTAATAGAGTCTAAGCTCACTGAGGGCAGGGATGATTTCAAGGTTTCAGTACCTGGCACAGGGCCTAGGCTATTGTAGGCACTAAAAAGTGTTTTTTGATTGGTTGGTTGATTATCTAGGCTGGTCCTGGTCCTCAGAGAACAGACACACACCTGCCCCTGGGTCAGGCTCAAAGCCTTTCTACTTTGGTAGCATTTGCCAAAGCTTAGTAGCACCACCTCCATTCCACAATGAGGCATGCATTGGCAGAGGGCTAATGTCATTATTTTTACTACTAATAATAAATCAGGGTCATCTTTGGGTGTTGTTCACAAACCTTGGATGAGTCTCCCCAAACCTCAATTTTTCCACCTCTCAAATGGAGATAATAATCTTTGTCCTGACTTCCTCTCAAGCCCTTGTGAGTTCCCAATGACGTGAAGGGGATTTGGAAAGCTAGAAGTTCTTTAGGAATGTAAGGGAGCTGCTTGTTCTCCTGTCTTGACTACACTGGGCACTTTGTACCCAGTGACAAGTCACCTCCTCCCCCACCCCACCCCCCAGCTGCTTCCTATGTCAGAAGATTATAAAAATCCCTGTTCTGCCTGAAGGTCAGAGGAGATAGAGCAGAAGAGAGTGGGGAAGCCAGTGTGGTCCAGTGGATCAAATGCCTGTCCTCCAGGCAGTAGGCCTGGGGACCGGCTGTGAAGTCCTGAGAACATGCATCCCCTGAGAGGATTCATTCATTCAATAAACATCTACTACGGTAATGTTTCTAAGCACCAGGCTAAGTGTTGAAGACACAAAAAGAGTCAAAAAACAGTTCCTGCCCTCAAGGAGCTTACAATCTAACCGGGAGACAACAAGCAAATAAAAGCATAGGAAGCAAGCTATGAAAGGATAAATAGGAAGTAATTAAAAGAGGGGAAACACTACATTAAAGAGGGGCTGGGGAAGGCTTCCTGAAGCAAGAGGAATTTTAATTGGGACTTAAAGAAAGCCAAGGAGGTTATATTTACCTTTCCTATCACACAAAGTCGTTTGGGGGGAAAGTACTTTGTAATCTCCCATAATTTAAGGTTCTTTACAAGGCATGAATGGCTGTCCACATGTACCCACTGGGTAGTATTAGTGTTCCTGAGGCATTGCAGTCATCTTTGCCCTCTCTCCCACTGGGAAGTGGCTGCCCATGCCAACCATGGGTCTTTCCCTTACAACTTTCATTCCAGTAAAGGGGCCTGCTTGCTACATACAGCACCCAGAGGTAGGCCCTGGGCTTCTCTTCCCCTTCCCTTCTGTTCCCCTCCACTGAATCTTTAGGGCCTGGGGGGGGGGAGGGGAGAGAGGGAGGAATCCCCCTGGGAGACAATAATCCCTTCATCACCTTGAGCTTTCCCCCTCTCCCTCTTCCTTTCCCCTCCCTCCCTATAGCCACAGTCAGCCCCAATCAAAGCTTGCCTTTTTTTTTTTCTGGCAGGGGCCCAGATGAGCCGCCCTCAGAGCCTGGCCAGCTCCAAAAAGGAATTATTTCTGTCTCATGCATAGTTCTGAGCCCTGATGCCCAAAATGGGAAACAGTGGCTGAGCCCTGGGGGAATCTAAGGTTGGGGGGGGGGGCAGGAAGGGTAAAACCATGTACAGACCCAGCCCCCAGCAGCTCCACCAGAGACTGGGGAAAGGCTACAGAGCATATATGAAGAAGAGAAAAAAACAAAACAACCCAGAGGTTCCTAAAATGAATGTAGTTTCCCTTGTCCCTTCAACAGCCCCAACAGCGCTTTTCCTGATTCTATCCACCCCTTGATCCCTGGGCTTGTAAAAAAAATAAAACTTAGGCTGGTGGGAAGATCGGAATAAGGTCATATTCGTGGGCTTTGGGTTCAGTTCAAGAGACCCTGACTCCCTAAAATATGGGAGGGTGGGAGATAAAGCTGACTAGCTTTGGCCGAGGAATTTCCCCTATAAGGCTGGGGTTCTTAACCTCCTTGTGTCAGGGGCCCCTCCGGCAATCTGGCAAAGCCTACAAATAAATCCCTGCTAAGAGCAATGTTTTTAAATGCATAAAAAAACTACATAGGTTTACAAAAGAAACTAAAGCTATCGAAATATAGTTATCAACATATAAAGAAAACCAGTTCTAAGACCCCGGTGGTTAAGAACCCCTGTTTTAAGGGAAAGGTTATTGTCAAGCATATGGACAATGTCTAGAACAGGATTATAGGATTCAGAGGAGGAAGGGAATGTAGGGAGGGCTGGATTGGGAGTCAGAGGAAGTCAGTTTGGAAAGGGGGTCGGTGGTGAAGTAGATGGAGCGCTGAGCCTGCACCCAGGGAGACCTGAGTTCAAATATGACCTCAGACACTCTCTTAAGTTTTGTAACCTTCAGCAAACCATTTCATCTCTATTTTCCTCAACTGCAAAATGGACATAACAGTAGCCACCTACCCTCCCCCACTCCTAGGATTGTCATAAAGATCAAACTAGAAAATATTTGTAAAGCAATGAGCACAGTGTCTAACACTGGGCAGATGCCTGATAAATGTTTGTTTTCCCTTCCTGTTCCCCTTACTTCCTAACCTCTCTAGGCCTCATTTCTCTTATCTGCAAAATAAAGGGATGGAGCTAGGACTAGGGGATCTCTAAGGTTGCTTCCAGTTCTGATATCCTATGTCCTAAGGCAGGGGTGGGGAACCTGCAGCCTGGAGGCCACCTGTGGCCCTCTAGGTCCTCAAGTGGGGCCCTTTGACTGAATCCAAACTTTACAGAACAAATCCCCTTAATAAAAGGATTTATTCTGTAAAACTTGGGCTCCGTCAAAAGGCCACACCCAAGGACCTAGAGGGCTACGTGTGGCCTTGAGGCCACAGGTTCCCCACCCCTATCCCAAGGTGTATTTCAGCCTTGACATTTCATGATTCTCTGATCCCATGCTCCTCCCTATTTCTTCAAAACCAAACAGGTGAATTTTTTTTTCCACTTTTCGGAGTAGTAGATAGAATGCTGTTTTAGAGTCATGGAGATCTGGGTTCAAATCATGCCTCAGAAACATACTAGCTGTATAGTTAACAATCATTTACTGTCTCCGCACCCAACTTTCCTCATCCGTAAAATGAGGGAGTTAGATTTAAGGGTCCTCTAAGATCCCTTCCAGTTCTCATCTAGGATCCTATAAACCCATTAATTTTTATTACATGTGATTATATGTTTGTCAGGGTCCCCAGCAGACCATAAGTTCAGGAACAAGTTGTTCTTATTTTCACTATATCAGAAGAAGTGTGATCGTCAGAGCTGACATTTGTATACCACTTTGCACACATCACTTCATCTGATCTTCCCAACAGCCCTATGAGGTAGATACTATTCCTATACCCATTTTACAGATTAGGAAACAGAAGTTCAGAGAAGTTGTGACTTACCCAGGGTCACAAAGACAATAAGCATCAGAAGCAATTTTCAATCACACATCTTCCTTACTCTGAATCCTGAATCTGCATTCTATCCTCCATGCAACCCTGTCTCTCATTCAGTGGAAAGAACATTGGATTTGGAATGAGGATGTTTGGGTTGAAATTCTGGCTCTGTTACCTCTGTGATACTGAACAAAGCACTTAGTATCTCTGTACCTCTGTTTTCTCGTCTGTTAAATGAAGGAGTTGGGCTAAATAATCTATAATGGTCTGATACTATGTGGGGGGAAAAAAAGGAGTGTTGAGTTCAGGGTTATATATACAGTCCGTGATGCTGGCTGCTGAACTTTCTGAATGACCAACTCTTTGGTGAAATTGCCCAGCTAGTTATATGTATCAGTAATTATAACTGGCTGATGAGGACACTGACTCTGCCCCACTCCCAGCAGGGCCCCAGCTACCCCATTATCAGTTCATAAAATTAGGGGTTCAAAGAATGCCAAAGATGGAAGATAGAAGGGCCCTTAGAACACAGAGCCTCTCATTTCAGAGTTGGAAGGGACCTTAGGACATAGAGTGAAGAATGGCAAATTTGGAAGAGGTCTTAAAACATAAAATCCAGCACCACCACCACCACCACCACCACTACTACTACTAATTGATGATGATGATGATGATGATGATGATGATGGAAATTATTATAACTAATATTTACATAGTACCTATGATGCACCAGGCACTGTGCTAAGGGCTTCACAAATATCTCATTTGATCACTAACTGGAAGAACCTTAAGACACAGAATATAGAATGTCAGAGTTGGAACTTAGAACTTAGAACATAGAACCTCAGAGTTGAAAGGAATCCAAAAATATAAAATTGACAAAATTGGAAGAGACCTCAGAACACGGAACATAGAATGTCAGAGTTAGAAGGGACCTCAGAACATAGGTCAGAGCTGACTTAAGAACAGAACACATCAGACCTGGAAAGGACCCAGAGGCCTCCTGTACCATTCATTCCCTTTCCTTGGCATTATTTGCTTGCCTGGAACTACAAGGGTGTTTTTCCATGCAGAAGATGGTGAGGTCAAGGCAGGATACCCTGGCTGCTGCAGAGATTTCCTTGTCTTCAAATGCCTGGGATCTGGGGAGGAAAAAAACTCAAAATATGTTTGCCTCAGGTTCCTGACTTCTTGTATGTACCCTTTCTCCTTTCTTGCCTCTCCTAGCTTCCTTTCCCCATTATCTTTCCTAGTCTCTTCCATCGATTTCCCACCCCCTCATCTTTCCCAAACTACCATCCCTATCTAATTTTTTAAAGATTGAGACCAGACATAATGGGAAATGTAATTCTTTACTTTGGGTCGAAAGGATGCTCACTCAAATTCATGACCACTTGTGACGGCAGCTGTACTTAATCTAACCCTGTTGCCAGGGGAAAGGAATAGGATTTCAGGGACTACAAGAGAAGGAGGTTGGAGACACCTGAGTCTGAGTTAATTTCTCTCCTGTCAAATTGGCAAGTCTATTTTAAAATTAGTAAGGAGGTAGCTACCGTGTTTCCCCGATAATAAGACCTATCCTGAAAATAAGCCCTCCCCTTACTGTGTAAGATTCGTCTAAAATAAGCCCTCCCCCCAAGATAAGCCCTATTGAGATTGCTACTGTAGTGAAGGTGATCCCCTGCGCTACATGCTACATTATGTATGCACCGTCCCCCCCCCCATGAAATGCACGCCGCGCTCCAAGCTGCATCCAATCAGAGCTGCAGCAGTGAGAGCGTCATCCTGTTCTTCCCCAGTGATTTTCTTATTGAATAAAGGTACATTTTTTTGTTCACATTTACCTGTTTATTAAAATTGCTGTCAATGTTCATTAAAATAAGCCCTCCCCTGAAAATAAGCCTTCTGGTGTTTTTCTGTCCAAAAAAAATTAATAAGACAGTGTCTTATTATCGGGGAAACATGGTACTAGAACGCAAAGAGCCCTGGACTGGGAGCTCCAGAGATCTGGACACGAATTGTCCGTGTGATGTGGCCCAAGTCACTTTATAGCATGCCTGAGCCAGAAGGGAACTTAGAGACCCTTTAACCCCATTATTTACAGAGGAGGCCAAGAGACTTGCCCAAAGTTAAACCAAAAGGTATTGGCAAAGAAGGGACCCTCTTAGCTGGTCTTTGAGGTCCCTTCCTCTTGGCTTTAAGATTCTGGGACCTATGATTTCAACTAGACCAGACGAACCTAGACAGCAAACTTGCCAAGACTTCACCCTGGGGCTTGGAGACATGAGGGTTCGGGGCAGTGCTCCTGGGCTCTGGAGACAGAAGAGCTGAGATTGGATCCTGGCCCTGATCTTGCTTCCTGTGTGAGTTCAAGCAGGCACTTAACCTCTCTGGGCTTCATTTACCTCTGTTGTAAAATGAGGAAGTTGGATTAGAGAATTTATGACCATTCAATTCAACTAACACCATATAGGCAACTACTGTGTGCAGAGCCTTGGGACAGAAGCTGAGACAGAAGCAGATATTTGTGACTTTTTCTCTGCCTTCATGAAACTCTTGATTTTAATAATAATAATGGCATTAACTAGCACCTATATAGTGCTTTAAGGTTTGCAAAGCTCTTTACAAATATTATCTCATTTTATCCTCACAACAACCCTGAGAGGTAAGGGCTGTTATTATTATCCCCACGTTACAGATGAGAAAATTCAAAAGTTCAATGATTTGCCCATAGTTACACAGTTAATAAATGTCTGAGGATAGATTTGAACTCAGGTCTTCCTAACTCCAAGTCCAGGGCTCTATCTACTGTACTTTCTGGCTGTCTAGTCAAGGGGTTATCACACCTGAATCATAATGTAGATAGAATGTGATATGTGGATAAGCAAAGTGTCTGTTATGGATTGTGGGAATGTAGGGGGTAGCAGAGAGTGGAATGGAAGGCTTTCTGTTCAAGCCCCAACCCCTAGACTGCATGACCATTACCTCCATTTCCACATCTATAAAATGTGAATCTATCTCATGGTGAGGTTGTTGTGAAGAAAATTCTTGGTAAAACTTTTCTCTGTAAATGTGAGCTGTAATTATTTCTGACTGGGGCAGGGTATCAAGGCAGAGTTAATATTTAGCTAGGCCTTGAAGGATGGGTAGAATGTAAACAGGCAGAGACCGGTGGAGAATGTGGTGGGTGTAGAAAATAGCATAAGCAAACATGTTTTCCTTCAGACTCCCTTCCTCCCTCTTCCTACTCCCGGTTCCTGCAGTCAGTCATTCACAGATAATATCCCCTTCCTGACCTAACATCTGGTCTCTCGGATGCTGTGAGGCCAGGTTGAACCTACAAGCCTCGTTGACTGTGCCAATAATAGGCACATTTCTCCTTTCCCTCAGTCCCCAAACCATAAGGGCCTGAGCAGCCTCTCACTCACCCTGGCCCAGATGCCCACTCAAACCCCCAAGGCCAACAGCCTCAGTAGCAGGTTGGAGGAAAGGAGATTTGGTTACACTTCACTCAGGAGCCTTTGTCCTTGATTCAGTACATTGTGCAATGCCTTTTGGCCCAGGAGACAGAGGGGGAAGGAATAGATTTCGCTAGACAGGGTTTGGCAGCAGCTGATGCCAAAGTGAGCCACTGGGGTCTGACATCTCCCTTTTCCTGATACTGCCCTGAGAAATGGAGGAAGGGAAAGCCCATTGAAATTCATTATGGGCTCCTCCCTCAACTAGAGATGAATCTAGCCCAATGTAGATAGAGGAGGAAGCTGAGATCCTCTGAGGTCAGATTAATAAATTTAGAACTGGAAGGGACTTTGGAAGTCAGGTAGTCCAACTCCCCCACTTGACAGATGGAGAAACTGAGACTTACAGAGGTGAGATGATTTGCTCAAGATTTTAAAGCTAGTAAAAGTTGAGACCAGGACCCAATTCTCCTGACACTCAGTCCTTCGTTCTTCCCACTATATTAGGCTGCCTTCTCCCTGCTCAATTTTAGCCTTCCTTCCAGGTCCAGCTGAAGCCCCACCTCCCCTCAGAAGCATCCTTGAACTATTACAGCCTAGCCCCTTCTCTTCTCTGTTCTCCTGTAGTACAGATTATGTAATTCTTCTAGAACTCAATAATTTAATAACAATTCAATTCAATAAACATTTCCTGAATGCCTAATATGGGGCCAGACTGGCTTTTGAGACTGGGAGGGGAGAAAGATGAATGAGACACGTCCTTATATTGTACTATATACTGGCTGTTTCCAAGGATGAGTCTGATCTCTCCCACTCTGTGGTCAGGGAGGAGTTTTTCTTTGCCTCTCCACAGAGGTCAGCACATAGTACTGAAAATGCATCGTGTATTAGAAATAGTGCTGGACTGGAGGTTTGAGGTGGTAGGCAATCTTAGGCAAATTGATCCCCCTTTCCTGGGCCTCAGCTTCTCCATCTATAAATTGTAGGAGTTAGTTACTAGGTGGCCAACTGGAACTCATATCTTCTGATTTTAAACCTGGGGCTATTTCCTCTACAGCACACTGCCTTGATAATTAATTAGGAAATAATAGCTGAACAAAAGAAAACAAGGTTTAGAGTTGGAAGGAAGCTTGGGGAACATCTAGAAAGAGGGGTTCTTAATCTCTTTCTGTGTGATAGACGCCTTGGACAGTTTGGTGCAGCCTGTGGATTCCTCGGATCCATATTTTAAACGCATGAAAGAAACTACATAGAATTACAAATGAAACTGAGTATATTTTTTAAAGTTCACAGACCCCAGGTTGAGAAACTCTGATATAGTTGACATTTATATAGAACTTACTATGTGTCAGATACTGTGCTAAGTAAGCACTTTACGATTATTATCTTATTTGATTCTCAAAACAACCCTGGGAGATGGGTGCTACTATTATCCTGTTTTACAGATGAGGAAACTGAGACAGAAAAGTGACTTGCCCAGGGTCACACAGCTAGTACCTGTCTCAGGCCACATTTGAACTCAGATCTCTCTAGCTGGACAATAAATCACTCCCTTAGGAGAGGCACTTCTCCCTGTTACCAATTTTTTGACTCTGTAAGGTTAGGGGGAGAATAACACTTTCATTTCTTACTGCTGTGGCCTATTGTGAGGGTCAAATAGGATGATGGACATAAAGTGCTGTAAAAATGCTATATAGGAATGGGAACTGCCCTTAGTCCTATGTTCATAACTATAAATTCCAGATTTTTTCTCAAATAATTCACAGAAAGGTCACTATTATGACATATATACCTGAGGACAGCTAGGTGGCACAGTGGATAGAGTGCAGGCAGGAAGACCTGAATTCCAATCTGGCCTCAGACACTTATCAGCAATGTGACCCTGGGCAAGAAATGGCATGATGAATTTTCAAGCAGTACCTACTATGTGCTGACCTCTGTGGAGAGGCAAAGAAAAACTCCTCCCTGACCAATGAGTGGGACAGACCAGACTCACCCTTGGAAACACTATATACTACAATATAGGGACTTGTCTTGTCCATCTTTCTCCCCTTCCAGTCTCAAATGCCAGCCTGGCCCCATATTAGGCATTCAGGAAATGCTTGCCTGCACCCTGTTTGCCTCAGTTTCCTCATCTGTAAAATGAGCTAGAGAAGGAAATGGCAAATCACTCCTGTGTTGCCAAGAAAACCCCATAATGGGATCAAGAAGGGTCGGATATGACCGAAACGACTGAACTGCATGCACTCTGCCCTCTCAACCAGCCCAGTGGGAGCTGATGATCCCAGAAGGTCAAGTGGGCAAAGGTGGGTTCATCTCCAATCACAACACCCAGGGTCAAGTAAACAAATCCTTTTAGTCATGCCCTGTGGTAGCTAGACTCCCCATTGCATTTGGAAGGGGAACATTAAATCTTTACCGATTGACTAGGAAGTTTCTTCCTCCTGATAATACAGTCCAATCAGGCTAGAATCTGACTTCCCATTCAGGAAAAAGAAAATGTGGCCTAAGAAGACTCTGGGGTCAGGAGGCCTGGGACTGAATAGCAGAATCTCAGACACCAGCCAGCTGTGTGATGAAGAGGTAAATGAGTTCCCAGAGCCTTGGCTTCTTTCTCTGTACAATGTGGTACTACCAACCTGGGAGAGCTGTTGCAATGAAAGTGTTTTCTAACCTTAAAACACTCTATTAATGTTAGTTGTTGTCATCATCACGGATTTAGACCCAGAAGAGAATTAAGGATCATCAAATCCAGAGGTGTTAAACTTGCCCAATGAAGGGCTGCCTGAAAACTCCCAACTAAGGCTCCAACTAGATCAAAATGTAATTGGGAAACAATTAACAAAATAAATAAAAATACAACTCAATCTAGATGCAGCCCACAAGGATCCGTTTCTCTGTGTTTGACACCAGTGATCTAATTCACCTTTCCCTCCCCTCCCCTCCCTCCTCCTCCCCCATTTTCAAAGGAAAAAAAGGAGACACCAGAGAAGGGAAGTGTCTAATCCAAATTCACATGAGCAGTAAGTGGCCGAGCTGGAGACCCAGAGAGGAGTGTGGCCCAGGGGAGAGAGAACTAGATTGTTATCTAATACAGTCAGTCCTGACAGGCAGAGCCAATGTGATGTTACTGACCCCACTGTCAATGGAGTGAAAGATGGGAGCAAATCAGGGACGTGTCTCACCCTGTCAGGCTATAAGTCCTGGACTGAAATCTCAGCTCAGTTGCTTTGCTAGGTGATCTTGGGCAAGTTGACAGATTGTACCAGGTGACCTCTGAGTTCCTGTTCAATTTTGAAATTCTGTGATGAAATCATGTCCCCCTCTCCCTGGAACTTGGGGGAGTGGACTACAAAGCCTCTTCCACCTCTCAAACCCATGATTCTATGAAGAGCAAGTCAACAATCCATTATTAGCCAGGAGTTGCTATCTCAGTCCAAATCTAGGGTCCTTCCCAGGGCTAACTCTGGTGTATTAGCATCTGGTATTAGTGGGGAGACATCAAGTGAGAGATGGAGAGGGGAGAGAAAGAGAGGAGAGAGAGAGAGAGAGAGAGAGAGAGAGAGAGAGAGAGAGAG
>NW_027187360.1:3244838-3273294 GCF_028583685.1 Petaurus breviceps papuanus | reverse complement strand
GGGGAGGGAGGAGGGAGAGAAGAGGACAGGAGACGGAGGAGGCTAAAGAAGAAAGAACGATTCTGGAAATCCCTGCAGGAGGGGAAATGCCCAGGATTTAAACTCTCCATCAACCCTCCCCCTCCCCCAGCTATCTCCCTCATGGTCCCTTGACCATTTACTGTGTCATTTTCCAGTCCTGGTCTTGTGTGAGATCTAAGGACAGGGAGACTGTGCATACAGAGCATATGTGATGTTACTGACCCACTCTCCAAGGAGAGGGAGCGACGGCAGTTCCTCAGTGACGCCTCTTGGCCTGTCAGCCTCTCTGTGAACCAGTGACGCCAGCTCAGCACGCCTCCAGTTAGATACTGATTGCTGGGGATCCTTCCCCGTCACCAGGGTCAAGCTAACATCATTCACCCTCCCAACACCCATCATGGAGAATAAAAATAGCACATCCCTTCCCCTTAGATGTGGGGTGGGCTTTTTCCTTGAGGTTCACAGAGGGAGACAAGAGGTAGTTGCATCTAATTAGTCGCCACAGGAATGAATGGTTTCTCTTGATGCTGTTCTGTACTCATTTAGGATACCGAACCTTAGAATTTCAGAGTTATAAAGGAAGACCAAGTAACCCCTTACCCCCCACCACCAATATAGAGGAATTTCCTCTACAATGTCCCCTCTATGAGGTTCCCATCCAGTTGACTAAAAGCAAACTCTCCATAAATTTCCACAACCTGGTGGTGATTTCTGCAGTGGGAACCTTTTTTTCACATTTAAAAAATGGAATTGTAATAATATACATTAGGCTCACGTAGCACTTTCAAGTTTCCAAAGTATTTCCATATCCATTATCTCATTCTACTAGTCTCCTTGGATCTTTGTGGAGGGCAGCTAGGTGTCACAGTGGATAGACTGCCAGTACTGAAGACAGGAAGACTCATTTTCCTGAGTTCAAATCGGGCCTTGGATGGTTACTAGTTATATGAACCTGGACAAATCACTAAACCCTGTTTGCCTCAGTTTCCTCATCTGTAAAATGAGCTGGAGTAAAATGAGCTCCACTATCTCTGCCAAGAAAACCCCAAATGGGGTCATGAGGAGTTGGACATGACTGAAAATGACTAACCAACAATAAAGGGCTGGATTTTACAAGAAGGAACCATGGCGGGGTCCCCACTTCTGACGTAGGCAGAAGGCACTCTGGGCAGGCTCCCCCAGTCTCTTGGCTCTGAAGCCAGCTGATTTTGCCAGTTGCTGAAGAAGGAGAGTGATGATGGTAATAAACTGGGAATGTCTGCTGGGGGGACTTCACCATTTATCCTCAATATTTATTGGTTTTCACTACCACAAATCCATCAGACTGGCAAGGGAATTCAGTGCCATTCTCTGGCAATTAATTCCACGTGAAGAATGGATGGGAATTTTCCTATTGGATCTTGAGCATTCTGGGCAAAAAATACTGAAGCTTCTTCCTTTGTCTCCCTAGAAGCCTCAAGAAAGCAATCTGTCTGAAAGATGGCACAATCTGAAGGGGACTGAGGCCTAGGGGGATGCCAAGAGCATGAGTTCCCAACCTTGACTTGGCCAGCGATTGCTCTCTGACTTTTCCTATGTTGTTATCCCTTTACTGGGCCTCAGTGCTCCTCATCTGCAAAATGGGGAAAATATTCCCTGCCACGTACCTTTTTTCCCTGAGATGCTAAACTCAGCTCTACCACTTCCTTGTTGAGTGACCTTGGGCAAGTCATTTCCCATCCTCTAGGCCTGGGTTCCATGTATGGGGACAAAATACTCCTGCCTTGCCTTCCCCCACACCATAATGAGAAATGAATGAGATAATATATGGGACAAGAATTTCAGAAACTTGAGGCAGTTAGGTGATGCAGTGAATAAAGCACCAGCCCTGGAGTCAGGAGGACCTGAGTTCAAATTCAGCCTCGGACACTTAACAAACCTAACTAGTAGTGTGTCCTTGGGCAAGTCACTTAACCCCAATTGCCCTATCTTCTCCCCTCCAAAAAAATCTGGCCTCAGACACTTGATATACTTACTAGCTGTGTGACCTTGGGCAAGTCACTTAACTCCAATTGCCTTGCCTTCCCCCCTCCAACAAAAAAAAAGAGAATTGCAGAAACTGCAATATGCTATACTATGCAAAATAATAATAATTGAGATGATAAAAATTATGATAATGATAACAATCTGCCCCCTGCACCTCACACAACTGCCTCATTTGTTTGGTTTCCCCATCAGCCAAGATCATGGGACAAGGTTCCTTCCAGGCTCTGGAAGGGGAGGGGGTGGATTCAGGTCCTGAGCTTTGGTTTCTGGGTGGAACAAAGAGATCCAATTGCTCAGAGACACTTTGTGACTGTAGTTGTGCAAAGCTGATCTGGGCAGTTGATAGCATCTCCCCTGGGGACGTACATGGGCAGTCAGAAAGTTTGGTTCTTTTCCAAGTAGGGAAGGATGGCTTGTCCTCATCCAGAACCCAGATTCCAATTATACAAAGGCTCTTATTGACTCTAGGGGTGACAATGACACATGGCATGGTGGGGGCAAGGTCGTTGCACTGGGAGTCAGGAGGCCTGCTTCAGTTTCTAGATTTTTCATTAATTTACTATTAAAGGATTTAAAGTCCCTTCACCTCTCTGAGTCAGAGTTGGCACAATGGATAGAGCACTAGACCTGGAGTCAGAAATACCTGGGTTCAGATCTGGCCACAGACACTTAATAGCTGTGTGACCCTGGGCAAGTCACTTAACCTTAGTCTGCCTCAGTTTCCCTATCTGTTAAATGGGGATGACAATAAATAGCCCCTACCTCCTAGGACTGTTGTGAAGACCAGGTGAGACAATATTTGTAAAGTGTTTCACAGACCCCAAAGTCTAGCTAGTTATATGATTAATTCCTTTTTCAGTCCACTGGTAGAGCTAGTCAAACGTCTATAGCCCCTGCCAACTCTGACATGTTATGTTCTAGATTTTTTCCAGGTGTGTCACCACCATAAGCTAGTCACTTAATTTCTCTTCAGTTTTCCTCAACTGTGAAATGGTGATAATCACATCTTCTATACTTACCTGCCAGGGTTGCTGTGAGGCTTGTCAAACAAGTGCCAGAGAAATGTCAATTATGGTTGTTGTGATTGTTTGGTTGTTATTTTAAGGTCTCTTACAACTCTGATATTCTATGTTCCAAGGTCCCTTCCAACTCCAACATTCCGTGCTCTAAGGCCCCCTCCAGCTTTAACATTCTGTGTTAAAAATTCCTTTCCAGCTCTGACCTCTTATCTTCTAAAGTTTCTTCTGGCTCTACTAGTCTATGTTCTAATGTTCCTTCTGTCTCTGCCATTCCATATTATAAGGGCCATCCCAGTTCTAAAGATCATTGATTTTAGGGTCATGAATATGGTTGTTATTAAGGTAGGCTGGGGCCAGAAGCAAAATGAGTCTGGGCCTATTGCCCCAGGTCCAGTCTAGAGAAGGGGCACACAGGGGAGTGGACACATAAGAGGAACAGAACGCGTGTGTCACTCTGGCATATGGTCTGGCCTTTTGGGGATGGGGCCAGCCAGCTTAGGGAAGATCTCCCACTGGGCAATAAGCTAACCTTGATGACTGGTATATATTAACTCACTGATTTGGAACTCCTAGTCCTTGGCCTGAGAATCCAGCCTGCCCGAGGGAGGTGGAAGGTTTTGGAAAGAGAGCTGGAGGACAAGGCCATCCCCCATCTGTACAGCTGAGGTTGTGGGATCCGCCCCTCCCATGGGGAAGATAGAAATAGAATCCCTAGGACTCTTCTGACCCTGGTTCAGTATAGGAAAAGAGGAAAAATAGCACCAGATGCCTGTTTCCATTTCTGGGGCGGGGAAAGACTGAAAAGTGCCATCAGAGAGGCTTTCTGATGAATCATGGAGTGAACCTGAGAATCACAGATTGTTGGAGCTGGAGAGGACCTGAGAACAAGGAACATGGAATTTAGAACCATAAGGGACCTTTGAGATCAATTGGGCTAGCTCCTTCATTTTATGGATGAAAAAAAAACTGAAGGGGGGGGGGTTGGAGAGAACTTATTTGCTAAAGGTCACATGTAGTTAGCATGTAGGGAGCCAAAGCTAAAAGCTAGGTTTCCTGGCTCTAAGCCCAGGGCCCCGTCCACTGTGCCAGGCAGCATCCTATATTTCTTTGATTATCACAGCATGGGGCTAAAACAGGCCAGGATAGTGGACCCTTGACCTCCCCTTGCTCTCAAACCTTCCTGGTGGGTGAACAGTTTCACTCTGGCCCTGTCAGGCCCTTGAAGCTACATCAGCTGGGCAGGCTAATGAGGTGTGAAGAACTCAGGTGTTTGGCTAAGTAATTAAACCCTAGATTTGGGAGCAGTCTCTGTGGTCATCCTTGATCCCTGTGGTCTTTTCCTGGTTGGATTCCAGGACCCTGGCATTTCCAGCCTCTTCTTGTCTTTGGATAGGCTGTCATACTTTACAAAGCAGTGTTCATCTCCCAGCATCCCCTGAGAAGTAGGCCAGGAAGGGAACCATGGAATCATGGATAAAGAGCTAGAGGACCCTAAAAATCGTTTCTTCCAATCTACTTATTCTTTTTTTTTTTTTTTTCTTTTTGGAGGGCAGTTGGGGTTAAGTGACTTGCCCAAGGTCACAGAGCTAATAGGGTGTGTCAAGTGTTTGAGGCTGGATTTGAACTCAGGTCCTCCTGACTCCAGGGCTGGTGCTCTATTCACTGTGCCACCTGGCCGCCCCCCCTATCTACTTATTCTACCGATAAGGAAAGTTGGTCCCAGAGAGGGCGTCACAGCTAGTAAGTAGCAGGTCTTCCAACTCCAGGGCCACACCATGGTGCCTCTTTATCAGAGGGGAACAACTCTCCCCATATTACAGATAAAAAACAACAACTGAGGCCCGGAAAAGTCAGATGACCTGCCCAAGATCAGGGGGGCATCATCGGGTTGCATCAGGATGCACTTGCCTGATTTCCATTTGAGGGCTCTTCCCACTTTATTCTGACAAGCTGTGCTATCTGCCCAGACACCCCATGTCCTCCTCCCACCCTCTCCTGCATCTTTATCTGAAGTTTGGCTGTCATGGGGAAGGAGACACTCGACTTTTTCTGTTTGAGGTCCAAACAAGGACCAAAAGAGGAAAGGTATAGAGAAAGAGATCGGGGCTTTACATGAGAAAGATATCTGTGACCATCTGAGCGTCCAGACAATGCTCGAAGAGGCAGAACAGAACCGGCTGGGTCGTGGCTCTCACATGTCCTGCCTCTGTGATGTGAGTCTCAGTTTCCTCATTTGTAAAATGAGTATCGTTCATACGAACAACCCTTGGAACTATTGGGAGCAGAATGTCACGCAAAACCTTTAAGGTGATATAAATAGAAGCTTTTATTATTATTATTATTATTTTGATTCTCCATCACTAAAGTTCCTTCCAGCTTTGAGACCCTATGATTCCATGACATTCTTCCACCTTTGCCTAAAACCACTCCACAGGGAAAGAGATGATGTGGCCAAGAAAAAAAAAGGCAATGGATTTGGAGTCATAGGACCTGAGTTCAAATCCTGCCATTTTGTGATGTTGACCAAGTCACGTCACCTCTCTGGGCCTCAGTTTTCTCATTTATAAAAATGTGGGGATTGGATTAGATGACCCAAGGTCCCTTTCAGCTCTTTGTGTGGAAACAGCACTTGAGTTGCTCTAGGGAATGAAGTGGATAGAACGTTGGGCCTAGAGTCAGAAAAGACTAGAGTTCAAATCCAGCCTCAGACGTGTCCTAGCTGTGTGACCTTGGGCAAGTCACTTAAGTGCTGTCTGCCTCAGTTTCCTGGTCTGTAAAAATGGAGATAATATCTCCCAGGGTTGTGAAAATCAAATGAGATAATTTTTATAAAGCACTTTGCAACCTTAAAACAATATTTAAACCCTAGCTATCGTTATTGCTGCTATTGTTAATTACAAAGTAAATCTAAGCAGAAGAGAGTGCTTCTGACTAAGGGGAACTAGGAAAGACTTCCTCTAGGAGGGAGAGCCAGACCTGAGCCTTGAACGAAGTCAGGAATTATTAACAATTAAAGCTTCCCCAAACCAGAAGGGGCTGCCTCAAGGGGTAGTAGGCACCTTCTGACTGGGGATTCTTTAAACCAAGACCAGATAACTCCTGTCTGAGTCTCAGTTTACCCCTCTGTAAAATCTTCAGGGCCCAGTACAGCACTTTGCACAGAGCAGGTATTTGGTGAATGTTTGTTGAATAGGAAAGATAGTTGCACGGAGGGTAGGAGACATTGGATTGCCACAGCCCAGGTAGAGCTTTCAGAAGCATAACTGGCTATCAAGGAAACTGAGACTCTGATGGGAGAATGACACTGTTCTCTCTCTCCTCGGGGGAGCCAGACATAACAGATGCATTCTTTCTATTTGGGATTAGAGGTATTATTTGGTCTAATTAGTCTGGATGTTTCATCATGTTTCAAGTTTTATCAAAGAAAAGATGGAAGTATTTATCTTTTGGAGGGGGTGGTGGGCTGTAACAGGATGGGCTCCTTTCTGCTTTCCAGGAGAAATGCCTTTGGGATTTCTATAGTTTACTTCCCTCACATACCCAAGGCCTGACCCTGTTGTCCACAGACCAGGTTTACAACACACACACACACACACACACACACACACACACACACACACTGATGAGGACACAGGTACCCAAAGGTACTAAAAAGGTACTATGAAGATATTTCCCAAAGGCCTCCCTGACCAAAGACATACCAAACTTTCAGCTCCCCAAATACTTATATCCTGCTTTGAAATTCTGATTGTTGCAGTCTCTCCTTTGGGCTAAAGCCCTTTCTCTAATTGGACCTTGTTAAGGTAGTATAACAGAAAGCCAAGAGTTCTTGTTCTATTTCCAGTTATGTCAGTTAACTTGGTTATGTGATTTTGGACAAGTATGCAACTTTGGTGATTACTTCACATCTCTGAGTGTCAGTTTCTTTATCTATGAGATATTTTGAGTAGATCACCTCTTAAGGTCCCTTCCAGCTCTGACAATCTATGTTCTAAGGTGCCTTCTACCACTTCCAACATTCTATGTTCTAAGACACCTCTCACCACCTCTAACATTCCATGTTCTAAGATCCCTTCCACCACCTTGGACATTCTATGTTCTAAGATCCATTTCATCACCTCTAATACTCTATTTTCTAAGGTCCCTTCTACCCCTTCCAACATTCTATGTTCTATATTCTAGATCCCCTGGCTCTCTAACATTCTGTGACTCTCACTCTGGCTTTTTTCCAGTCTCAGCTCAAATCCCACTTTCTTTAGAACTTTCCCACCTAATGCCTCCCCCCTTTCCAATTACCTTCATCTAGTAACATATATCTTCTCTGTGCCTAGTTATGTTTATGTCTTCCCCATTACAATGTGAATGCCCATTAGAGGCATTCTTGAGGGCAAGGACTGTATATCCCCAACTTTTAGTACATTCTTGGCACAAAGGAGGCACTTTAAAAAAAAGCTGGTTGATTGGCTGATTGACTGACTCCTCCTCTGCCTCCTGGCTGCTGTTCTCAATATTACCATCTAAACCCCTGATCAAAGCTGGCTTTGGTGTTCCCCTTAATCAGATTTCACCTGTATGAATAAGTGAAGCAGTTGGGAGAGGAATCCAGTAGCATGGCATTAGTGCCCTACCTCAAAGGGCTTAGGGATGGCCTTGCCTGATGATGTGTCTGTGGTTAGGAGAATCTTAGACACCCATCCACACAGACCCACCCACATCTGTGCAGTCTGTGATCATAATGACTTGAAGTTTGGATTGTATTATCTCTGATTTATATCTTCACCTTCACAAGCTCTCCTGTGGCATGGGACCAGCCTTGCTACTATATTCTGATGTTCTCCCATTAATGGTACTATTTACTCCTGAGTAAAGTGACCTTAATTTGCAAAACATTATTACTAATGCCTGATGATTACTTCCATTAATATTTATAGCCGAGTGAACACCAAGAGGGCCTGGGTGCTAATTAATATTCGGAACTGGTGAAAACTGGATGGATAAATCTTCCTGCCTCTGTCTCTGCTCTAGATCTGATGGGTATAAAGGAAGATGGTGACTCTTTTTCCCTTTTTTTTTTTTAAGCCACCCATAAAAATTACTGTTTTAGGATAATAGAATGATGAAATCATAGAATGTTGGTATCATGGAAGTTAGGATGATGGAACATTAGTCAAAAATGTCTTTTAAAAAATCATAGAAACATAAGATATTGGAATCACAGAATGTTGGAAGCCTATGGTGCAATAATATGTGAATTGTAGAATGTCAAAGTTGGAAGGAACTTTAGAGGTCATCTGGTGTGACACCCTAACACAGGGTGGTGCTAAAACTGCACTAAGACTTTTGGGACACCCTGTATGCAAAGTGTCCCTATGTTTTGGGACTAGTTTTCCCTAGCAGAGCTCAGCTCCTGGTGGGGTCAGTATCTTTGGAGAGAATAGAAGAATGCCAATTGCCAATTGGGGATTCAGTTGAACAGGAATCAGGCAGTGACAACCTCCCACCAGAAAGGGGGGGGGAAGGAAGGCGGTGGTGGATTTCCACGTTTGCACAGAAATGGAGACAAGTTTGAGACGCCCACGCCTTCTGCAATAGCTAACGTTGTGGTGGGATTTTTTTTTTTTTAAAGAAAGATGAGTTTAAATCTAAACTGAACACCCCTAGTGTCATGAAATAGAATATTTTGATTTATCTCTTTTATCTCCTTTGGGAAAGGGCTGGGGCCCCCTGATATAGGAAGATAATTTTAGTCTTTTCTCCTGTCTTCTCCCAAGGTCTCCACAGAATTGCTGGAGGGGCTGTCGCTGCGGAGAAATGCTTTCATCCTTTCCCTTCCCTCCCTTCCCCCTCCCCACTTCAGATTTAGAATGTGTTACAACCCGGCAGCTTGTTGCCATGGTAACCATGGAGCTTTGGCGCAGCCCAGGCATCCTGGCTGGGCCTTGGTGCCTGCAGCCCTGCCACTCACACTACCTGCCACAAAGGCTGCTTCTGGCTCCCCTGGGCATCGCTTCTGACGGGCTCTTCCCATGACCTGAGGGTCTGCTGGAGAGAGACAGAGCCCTGGCCCATCCCAGAAGAGGACCCCAAATGGCAACTGTGAGCTGAGGCCAGCTCCGAGCCCTTCCAGGGCTGTGCAGAAGGGACTGGGGCAGAAGGCTGACCTCTACCAACAGATGGCTGGGGAAAAGAAAGTCCCAAGCCAGAAAGACTCTAGGAAGTTAGACAATATAAAATCCTACTGGGGCAGGGGAAGAGAAGGGGCCCAAGCAATTTGGCAGGATCACAAATTATATAACAGAATTTCTGAGTTGAAGGAACCTTGGAGGTTATCTTGTCTAAATCTTTCTCACTTTATCTAGATGGAAACAAATCCAGAGAAGGGATTTTCCCAAGGCTACATAGCTAGTTAGTCTTTCCAGGTCCCAGACACATCCCTTGGGTGAATCTGACCCTACATTCCCTTTGGCTCCAACTCACTTTTTCCCATGAACTCTGGCACTGGAGAGGAAACGATAAGTCCAAGTTTGTTTACAAATAAGCTAGATTAATCTGGGAAGGCTTCTTGGAAGATGTGTCTTTTAGGTTTTCAGTTCTCTAGGAACAAGTCCTTACTTGAATCCTAGTGACTCAGGACCAGGAGCAGGGATTTTTCCCCCTCTTCTGGTTACCAGGAATGCTTCCTCATTTTCTGGGCATGGACACTCTTCACTGTCCTGGCTCAGGCCCTACGTGCTTGCATCTTGGATCTGAAAGCCTGTTGTTGTCATGGAAACTCTTCACCATCCCTTTTCTGGAATGAAGCTAATAGCCTCCTCCTTGGGGCTTCCTTGCTGAAAAGACAAGACAGTGCCATCCCTGTGGACAGAAACGACATTTATCTCACAACTGTTGTTTCAAGGAGATAGACTCTTCTTAGGGGACAGAGAGTCACAGACCAGTCATATAGGAAGGGTCTAAGGCCAAGTTCCCCAGTAGCAGGAGCAACCTTGCTCCTCATTGTCACCAAACCTAACTGGAATATTATCATAATAGTCCTTACCATTTCTAAACCATGGTGCCAATGAGAGGGATGGGTTCATCCTATCCCTTTCCCATTGGAATTCAGGCTCTGCCCCCCTCAGATTCTAGGCTCTGATAAGATAGCCTTTGCTTCACCTTGCCCAGAGCCAGGCCACAACACCATCTTCTGGTCATTTCCAAAACATGCTTCTACCTCCACCCCTTAGAATGTAAGGACAGGACTGTCTTATTTTGCCCAATCTATATCCCTGTAGCTTATCACAGTGCTTGGAAAAAAATTAGTGCTTAATAAATGGGATTTTTTCATTCATTCATGATCCAAGTCCAAAGTGGGAAAAGAATAGATCTGAGATTGATTTGAAGAAAGGACCAGGTCACATCAAAAAAGATTCAGGGAAAGGAATCACCTTCAGGCACTCATTATGGTATATGATCTCATATTCCCTGCTGGTAAGTCAAAATAGATCCAGGGATAGAAACAGAAAATCTAGGTTTAAATCCTGGCCTCAGATCTAATTAACTATTACTGTAACCTCAGAGATATCACTTAAACTCTCTGAGACTTGGCTACCCATCTATAACATGGGGAATAATTACTATTTATCTAAGGCTTGCAGAGTTTTTGTAAGGAGAGCACTTTGTAAGAAGGCTGTGTGGTAAAGGGAAAAGCATGCTAGATTTGCAGTCCAAGGACTTCTGGAGTCAAGGGATCTGAGTTTGAATCCCTGCTACTTACTGATTGACCTTGAACAAGTCACTTTCTTGTCCCAGGCATCAATTTCCTCATCTGCAAAATGAAGGGATTATACTATGAACTCTAAGGTACCTTCTAGCTCTAACAATTGTAACTGACATTTACATAGTTCTTAAAGGTTTGTATCACTTTTAGATCTCAGATAGTTACTAGCTAGATGACTTTAGGCAAGTCACTTAACCTCTCTGGGCCTCAGTTTTCTTATCAATAAAGTGGGGATAATGATAGCACTTACCTCTCAGGACTGTTGTAAGGATCAAGTGATATAACATATTTAAAGTATTTTGCAAACTTCATGGCACTAAATAAATGCCAATTATCTCTATATCTGGAGGCCTTAAAGCATTATATAAGGATGAATTACTCAATTCCTAATTCTGCAGATCAGTGGAATTTCTTCCTGACTTAAGATCTTATATCCTCGAGAGGCAGAGGAAGTTAGGTTTGCAAAGAGCAGAATTCAAGAAATCTGTGCTTTCCTAGTAGATCTGTTGGTTTGTATCCTCCGCTCTTGGTTTTACAGGCCTACATATTCATCTGACACAAGACCATCTATTCATTTATTTTGCACAAGCTCTTTGCCCCTAAGGACCAGTCCTGGCTTCCCATCCCCTTCCACCACCAGGAATTCTATTGGAGCCTAGCTCATGACTGCAGACTACTTCACTTTGGTTCCAAATGAAGGAAAATACCTTCAATTGGTCTTTCCCCAATTCCTCACCATCTCCATCATACCACGTTGCTGCTCTCTAATTGTCCATTATCTGTTGGTCGCATCCCTGACCAGTATGTGGACTCCAAAGAGAAGGGACTTTGTCTCAGGGACTTTTGTAACCCTATTTTACAAAGTACCTTAGGCAAAGTAGTTCTCTATCAGTATTTGTTTCCCTATCTCTAAAATTGTGAGATTGTACTGGATGATCTCTTTCGGTTCCAGAGTACAGTGGATGGGGCACTGGGCTTGGAATCAGAAAGACTCCTCTTCCTGAGTTCAGATTTGATCTCAGACACTTACTAGCTGTGTGACCCTGAGCAAGTCACTTAAGCTTGTTTGCCTCAGTTTCCTTATCAGTAAAATTAGCTGGAAAAGGAAAAAGCAAACCACTCCAGTATCTTTGCCAAGAAAACCACAAATGGCATCTTGAAAAGTCAGCCATGACTGAAAAAATGACTGAACAACAACAATCTAGTTCTAATATTACTTTCTGTATTTTAGGGTCTTTTGTCAAGCCTTTTATTCAATGTTTTAAGGCCCCCTCCAGCTGTTAGATGCTTGAAGGACTTTTCCATCCCTGACATTCTGTTGGGTTCTAATGTCCCTTCTAGCCCTTGACAAGCAATCTTTTATGCTTTAAGATTCCCCTGCAATTTTAACTTGCTAATGTTATATGTTTGAAGATTTTTTTCCAGCACTACGTTCTAAGCTTTCTTCTATGTCTGATATCCTGTTTTATGTTGGCTAAGATCTCTTCCAGTTCTGACATTCTGGGTCCTTAAGTCCCTTCCGTGTCTTATATCCTGTGAAAGGTCCAAGTTCCCTTCATGGTGATCAGAATGGATCCAGGGATGTCAACATATTCATCATTTGGGGTAAACATATGCCAGGAGGTTTTCCAGTCTAACAACCTCCATCGTACATGTTTTGGGGAGAAAAATTGAGAACCAGCCCCATGAAATCCTGCTTTCCTAATTGGGAAGATTCAGTTTCTTTGATGGTATTAACATAACCTAACACAGCCAACCAGTAGGACCTCTCTGGAGAGGCAGAGCATCTGAGACAGCCTTTTAGGGAGGGTGTGTTCCCAGAGAACCAAGCTGTAGGCAGGAGGCAAAAATAGAAGTGGAAAAACACCTCTTTTTTGTTTCCTTGGGAAGGGTGGCTGAGTGATCCTCAGTAGGGGACCAGGACTGTCTTTATTGATAAGCTATGATTAAGAGGTAAGAAGATGGCTAAATGAAGGAAGAGGCTGGGAAGGGAACCAAGGAGACTGGCTGGGGCACCACCCCTCCCAGCCTCACTTAGACAGCTGGGATTGGTGGTTCAGAACCTGATAATGGGTGTCAGGAATCCTGGGGTCAATTTCCTGATCTCTCCTGGGCCAGACATGTGATTTCCCCAGGCCTCCTGCAGCCCACAGTGTCCAGGCCACGGGGCAAAGGGTCCCAAGCTTCTGACTCTCCCTCTCCCCACTTTCTAAAAAAGGCAGATTTTCTATGCAGACCCTTACATTCTTGATACATTTCCTCCAAGATACTTTGTTCTAACTCAGTTTTCCCATCTCTAACTTGTCAAATTTTATCACACACATCCCTGCCCCCACAAACTCTTAGGAAGAGAAGTCTAATGAGTCTAGACAAGGAAGACATGCACACAGCAAGGACCAAACCCTTCAGGATGGCACTGGCTGTTGGTTCCATGGCTAAGAGCCAAACATCACTGCCTCAAACATCTCCAATTGCATTTATCACTGAGCTACAGAGGACATGTGGACATGAGTATGTATATACCAGCATTTGGTTAGATACAAATATGTGTGCAGGTGTATATGGTCTGTATATGCATGTGTGTGCCAAGGTATTGTACATGAAAGGCAATATGGTGGAGGAGAGAATAGAAAGCTGGTTTCAGGCTCAGTCGGGAAGGTCTGACTTGAAGCTCTGCTTCAGATGAATACTGACTTCATGACCCTCCATCACTTAGCCTCTTAGTACGCCAGGCATTTCCCTAAGACTGCAAGATCACTCTTGCAGAGTACATGCCAATCATCACTGGTAGAGTTTCCTCAGTGGGAGCTCCCTACACCAATTGAATTGCAGGTCCAATCCAAAAAAGAAAACAAAACAAAACACATATAGACATGTAAAATGCTGAGTTGTTTTGGTTACATTTGACTTTTTGTGACCCCATTTGGAGTTTTTTCAGCAATGTTACTAGTGTGGTTTACCATTTCCTTCTCCAGCTCATTTTACAGATGAGGAAACTGAGGCAAACAGGGTTAAATGATTTACCAGGATCACACAGCTAGTAGCTATTGGAGGCTGAATTTGAACTCAGGTCCTCCTGACTCCAGGGCCATCAGTCTATCCACTGTGCCACCTGGCTTTCCCTATACATGTAGTGTCAGTGTTGGTTTTAAAGATTTAGAGATGTTAAAGAACTCAAGAGTTCACCAAGTCTAAGCCCTTCATTTTAAAGAGAGGGAGCCTGAGGCCAGAGAGGCTGAGTGAGTATTAACAAAGGGAATGAGGGACACAGCCAAGACATGGCCTCAGGTCCCAGGCTCCAAACTCAGAATTCTTTTTCATTGCACCACCTTATTTTGTAAATGTAACTGTATATATGAATATGTGGTTTTATGTGAATATGTACATGATTGTCAGCATGTATATTTCTATAATATATACATGTATTTATGTGTGACATGTTTGTATTGCACACATATGTATACACATGTTTGTATGTTTGTGGATATAGTTTGGGTGCATTTATATGTGTCATGTATATTATGTTTGTACATATGTATTTGTGTGGGTGTGTGTATTATGTGTGTGTCTGTATGTGGTACAGTGGATAGAGTGTGGAGCCTGGAGTTAGGAAAGCTTCCTGAATTCAAATCTAGCCTCAGACACTTGACCCTGTGACAATTAATCCTGTTTGCCTCAGTTTCCTTATCTGTAGAATGAGCTGGAAAAGGGAATGGCAAATCACTTTATCTTTGCCAAGAAAGCCCTAAATGGGGTACTGAAAAGTACTGAACAACAACAGATGTATGTATGTGTGTGTTTGTATGAGTGCTGGGGCTATTCCCAAAGCTGGAATTCTCATCAAGTCAAGATTTAGCACTCCAGTGAGGTCAAGGGCACCAGTAAAGCCAGGAACTCCAGGTACCATTGGCTCAGTGTGAGGATATCCTGGGTTCTCAAGAACAGGATCCCCCCAGCCCCAGACCACCATTTTGGATGAATCGCCCACTCATTTTCCTTTTGTAACCTAGACAGGCTTCCCTTGGCCTCTAGTGACAGAGAAACTATCACTAGGGATGGGGAACAGGGAAAAAGGGCTTTATGGCTAATAGCTATATTCAGTCAAGGTCTCAAAACATGCCATTCAGAGCCACTGGAGGCCACACGCCTGCGTGAATCACCCGGAATTCAGCACGCCGGGCTATTTTCTGCCACTGTCTTGGGCTCCATCACCCCAGCTGCAGGAAAACTGCTAGGTTGGGGTTGCCATGGTGAGACCCGGACACTGATTCCCCAAGACACATCCCTGCATTATTCCTGGTGGAGCGCAAGCCTTTCCCAGCTGATCCTCCTAAAAGAATGACTCATTGTTAAATATATCGCCTGGCCTTCCAAACTGTTTGCTGTTCCCCAGCAGCAGGACATGGGTATGGGGGGAAAATTGGGGGGATCACAGGGCCCAAAATGTCAAAGTCTCATCACTTTCCATTTGGCCTTCTTCAGGAAGTCTGGCTCTGGGTCTCCCAAACTCAATAGGATTCCAAGTTCTGGCTTATCCCTGCTCAGCTGCTCATTAACTATTATTAGTGTGACTTTGGTCAAATCACTTAACCCTCAGTGCCTTTCCTCAGTTTCCTCATCTGTAAAATAAAGAGGTTGAAATATATGACCTCGAAGGTCCTTTCTAGGCCTAAATCTGTGATCCTAGGATACTAAGTATAGAGTTATATAATCTTAAAACTGACAGAGCTCTCAAAAGGCCCCTGAGCAGGAATCTCTGGGAGGATACTTGGTCATGAAATCCAGCTCTGCTAATTCTAATTACTAGTTTGGTGATCTTGGATCGCAGTCATTTCTGCATTTTCCCCATCTGTAAAATGGATGTTAAAGAGAATTCGCCAAATATGTAGTAAATGCCTACTGTATACCCGGCACTATGCCAAGTGCAGGGTATACAATGACACAAACAATGCAGTGTCTTCTTTAAGGATCATATTTTGCTGGGAGATGGAGATAGGATATACACAGATAAATAAGTATCAAGAGAGCTCTGGGCCTGGAGTCAAGAAGACCTGAGTTCAAATCCAGCCTCATTAGCCGTGGGACTGTGGACAAGTCACTTTAACCTCTGTTTGCTTTTCTTCTCTGGTCAAAGGAAATGGCAAACCATGCCAGTAACTTTGCCAAGAAAATCCCATGGACAGCTGACCTATGGGATTGTGAAGAGGCAGGCTTTACTGAACAACAACAAAAATATACAGATAAATACAAAGTAAAAAAAAAGAATAAAGACAAACAAAGGAGGGGTCAGGAAAAAGTCTCATGCAGGCATGCTCTGAAGGCAGACAGCACTTCTACAAGGCAGAGGTGAAGAGAAAGTACATCCCTGGCATGTTGCACCATCTACACAAAGGCACCAAGGTAGGAGATGAGATGTCATGTGTGGGAAACAGCTATCAAACTAGCTTAATTGGAATAGAGGATCCATGAAAAGCAATAATACAGAATAAATAAGGCAAGTTAGGTAGAAGTCAGCTTCCAGTTCAGGCTGAGAATCTTATAGCTTGTTCTAGAGTCAATAGGGAACCATGGAAAAATTTTGAGTAGGGGAATGACAAGGACTGTGTAGATAATGGATTGGAGAGAGCAGAAACTAGAAACAGTGAGACCAATTAGGAGGATATGGTGTAGGATGGGCAAAAGGTAATGAAGGCCTTCACTAGGATGGTGGCCACATGAGTAGAGAGAAGGGAGCCATTGTAAGAGATTTTGTGGAATTAGAATAAATAAGATTTGGCATCTGATCAAATGTGGGAGTAAATGAGGGTGATGATTTCCCTGGTTACTAGAAGGATGGAAGTACCCTCAATGAATGTGGGGAAATTTGATGGAGGAATGGTTTGGAAGGGAGAGTGGGAATATAACAAGTTCCATTTTGGATTTGTTGAGCTTGAGATGTCTATCGGCATTGTAATATCCAGCAGGAACTTGGTAATGCAGATATTTGCACAATTACCTCACAGGATTGTGAAACATGCTTTTTGTAAACCTTCATGCTTTAAAAAACTGTAAACTCTCATTTTATAATATTTGCCGGTGTCTACTCGGCCTCTGCTTGAAATCCTCCTAAAGAGATGCAGTGGTAAGAGCCCTGACACTGAGGTCCAAAGTCCTCAGGTTTGATCCTTGTCTCAGACTCCTTTTTTGGTTATTTACCTATCACTCAATCCAGATACTGAGAGCAGTTATTTACCACTGCTCAGGCCATTCCCTCTTTCCTCAAGGAGCTTAGTCCTTGGCTCACAGTCTTCTTCCTCTCCCTTGACTACTGTCCTCATACTAGGGCTGAGGTTCTCAAAGTGTTGTCTGGGGGGTCAAAATTATTTTCCTAATAATACTAAGGTGTTTCTAATGTCCAATTCAAATTTCTGATTGGATTTTCTAACTTCTAGTTTGATAAATTTCTAGTTTCTAATATGATTTTCCCCAATTTCTAGTTTGGCAAGTATTGATAACTATAACCCTTATAAACAGAAGCTCTTTGAGGAGTTCTCCAAAGTTTTCAAGAGTATAAATGGATCCTGAAACCAAAAAGTTTAAGAAACACTAAACTAGGGGATTTCAACATACATGTAAATATTCTCTCCAACACTTTAGCCTTCCAGTCCCTCAGACTCCTCAGCTCCCACCTCTCCTCAGGGAGACACAGGATTGGACACACTCTTGATCTCCACATTATCCACAGATATCTCATTTCCAAAATCAAGAATTCTGTAATAGACGTATCTCACCATAGCTTACTATCATCCCATTCTTACTCCTAACCCTATTCTCAGTCCTTGTCATGACCCCCAGTCCCTTCATCCTTCAATATTCTCTCAGGCCATCACCCTTGCTCTGGCTTCACATTTCTTCCCAATCACAACCCTTTTTGTTGTCCAACTCTTCATGACCCCATTTGGGGTTTCCTTGGCAAAGATACTGGAGTGGTTTGCCATTTCCTTCTCCAGTTAATTATACAGATGAGAAAACTAAGGCTACCAAGGTTGAGTGACTTGCCCATGGTCACACAGCTAATAAGTATCTGAGGCCAGATTTGAACTCAGGAAAAAAGCCTAGTCTTCTATCCACTGTGCCACCCAGCTGCCCCTCAATCTTTTTTTTTTTTTGAGGCAATTGAAGTTAAGCGACTTGCCCAGGGTCACACAGCTAATAAGTGTCTGAGGTCAGGACTGGTGCTCTGTCCACTGTGCTAATCAAATCAACTCTGATAGTCCTTTACTCTTTAATCTTTTACCTCTTTGTCCCATTGCCATTCATGCCTTTCCAAATCCCAACGCAGATCACTCCCACCATCTGCCTCCTCCACTCCTACTCCCATGCTGCTGAACAGAGCTAGAGGAAGTCACGTAATCATCTGCAGTAGGGATTCACTACAAATGTGTTATCTAATCTCATCTCGGTTGTCACTACAGCACGGTAGTCCTTTTTCTCCTCCCTCAGTGAGTCTCTTCCCACCTCGGCTGTCTCAAACGTTCTTCTCCCTTCCGGCCTCCTGTGCTAGCCACCCCCAGCCTTCTCAGCTGAGGACCCGGCCTCCTGCTTTACTGAGGAAGCAGAGGTCCTGCTCCTTCTCCCCACACCTCCAGACCTCTAGACACTCTCTCCCGCTCTCCCTCCTTTACGTCTCTCTTTTAGCCTCTGATGAAGAGGTGGCCTTCCTCCTTGCCAAAACCTATCCCTCCACACATTTCCTTGATCCAACCGTCTCCCAAAAGCTGCTCCCACAATCTTCTCTTCTCTCTTACTAATCTTCTGTCTCTCCTGGCTCCCACTCTGCTGTCTATAAACGCACCTAGGTGACCCCGTTCCTTGAAAAACTCCTGATTTGACACTACAATCCCACCCACCCGCCAAACTGTTTTCCTTCATTTCCTTTTCAAAGTCAATTCCTTTGGTTGATTTGTTGTCTGAACTTGGGGAAATAACTTAATGGAGCCTGGGCTGGCCCATCTGTGAAATGGTGATAATACTTGCTTTGAGGCCCTCTGAGGCAGTAGTCTGTCTACATGCAAACTATGCTAGGCAATAGCTATCAAAGAACTCAGTGGGCCTCTCTGCCTCTAAGGAGCTGAGCCAACCAGCATCCTAGCAGGAAATGCTCACTTGAGAACAGTTAAAATCCCCTGTTTTGTTGGGTAAAGTAGCACAGGAACAGATGTGGTACTTTTTGCCTGCAGTAACCCTCTCAGCAAAGCTTATTCATTAGTTTTACACCTGCCCACAGGAGCTGAGCAGAAGAAGGGATGCACTGTGGTGTGTCAGAAGGAGCACTGGATCTAAAGAGAGTCAGAGGATCTGGGTTCAAATGCTACCTTTGCTATTCACCAAGTATATGACTTCAGACAGTTCACCACTTCTTGGGCCTCAGTTTCCTTGCCTATAAAATCAATCAACAAGTGCTTATTAATGCCTACTAGCTGTGTGACCATGGGCAAGTCAGTTAACTTATATTTTCCTCACTTCATCTGCAAAATGGAGACACACTGGAGAAGGAAATGGCAAACTACTCTAGTATCTTTGCCAAGAAAACCTTTTGGACAAGTCCATGATGTCACACAGGGTCAGACACAACTGAATGACTCAACAAGAACTAGATGTCATGTACTGAGGGTACGAAAGCAAGAAATGAAGCAATTCCTGCTCTCAAGGAGTTTGTCCTCTAGTGAGAGAGATAACAGAGACATACATGAGTATATAAAGAAAAAATACAAGGTGGTTAGGGAAGCAGGGTAAGGTTGGGGAATTAGAAAGATTTCATATTGAACACTGTGCTTGAGCTTTATCTTGAAGGGAATGAGAGGTTATGTAGGTAAAGGTGAGGAAGGAGTGCATTCTGGGGGAAAGAACAACCAGGGCAAAGGCCTGGAAGCAGGAAATGGGGGGCACAGAGGGAGGGCCAGTTTGGATCACAAAGTGTAGGATATGGAGTATGGTATAACGAGTCTGGAAAAGAAGCTTGGGGTCAGTTATGAGGGACTTTAAAAGCCAAACAGAGTTTATATTTGATCTTAGAGGCAATAGAAAGTTACTAGAGTTTAGTGAGTAGGGGATGAGGTAGTCAGACCTGAATTTTTGGAAAAGCACTGTGGCATCTGTGTGGAAGATGGACCAGATAAGGACAGACTTGAGGCAGGGAGACCAATTAAGAGTGAAGGGAAGAGGTCCCTCAATTAAGGTGGTGGCCTTATGGTGGAGAAAAGGGGTCCTGGACTGAATTAGGAGACGGGACATCCCTGGCCAGGGGAATCTGCAATTCCCTCCCACCCCCTCACCAAGGCCCAGATCAAAGAGCCATCTCTTCCAAGAACCCTGATTCCACACCATTCCAGTCTACAGTGATCTTTGGCCCTGAGCCCCTTCAGGTCAGACCTGCCTCATTACCATACCTTTCCTAAGTGTATGTTTCCTTGTGGGACTGCAGGATCCTTTGAGGACAGGACCTACCTAGACAATTTTAAATCTCAGACTCCACAAAGAAGTTCATTAGTATTAGTGGTCCAACTCCCTTGTTTTGCAGATGAAGCAACTTCAAAAGTCCAAAGAAGGTAAGTGACTTGCCCAAGATTACTTCAGAAGCAATATGGTGGAAGGGAGAGGGTGGAAGGCAGAGGTTTCTGGAATCAGGAGTCAGGAGATCTGAGTTTCATTCCCATCCCTAATACTCATTAGCTATGTAACTCCACCAAGTCATTTAAGCTCTCTTCACCTCATTTCTTCATGTGTAAAATGGGCATAATAATACTCCCTTGAAAAGCTGTTAATAGACAGCAGTCCTCAAGTCAAATAGAACAGGATTCAGTCTTGCCTGTGATACATGCTGGTTATGTTAACCTGGACAAGTCAGCTAATTTGTCAATTCCCTAAGACTGTAAATCACAGAGAAGGTGCCAACCCACATTGGCAAATAAAATTCCTCCCCAGGAACCCCCTATATAACCTCTGACACATTTTAAATCATTCCACTCACTATGAAACTCATAGGATTGTGAGGAAAGCACTTTGTAAATCTTAAGGCACTATAGAAATGTGATCTACTTATGCCTTCAGCAATGTCTACCAATAATACTGCTTGCTATTCTCGTACAAGAAGCCATTGACTGAGCTAGATCCCTGACCCACTCCAAGGCTCCTTCAGCGTTGGAAATATTTAAATAGAAATTTCCAACAAGATCAGTGATTTCAGTTTACCAAGCATTGAGGCAAACAGGTGGTACAAGAAATAGAGCACTGAGTTTAAAGTCAGAAACCCTGAGTTCAAATCCTGCCTCAGATACTAATTAGCTTTATGAACCTGGGCAAGTCACTTAACCTTGTTTAGCATCAGTTTCTTCCTCTACAAAATGAGCAGATTGGACTCAATGGCCTCTAAGGTCCTTCCCAGGTCTGGATCTATAATTCTATGAGCCACCTACTATATGCCAAGGACCACATTTGGCTGTGGGCAAGATTCAGAGAAATATAAGACTCAGCATAGAACTCACAATCTGGTTGGAAGAAGAAAACATAACTATAAATAAAAATAGAATACAGTAAAGGCATGAGAGGTGCAAAGAGTTTATGAGGGGTCCAAAAAAAGAAAGGTCATTTCCTATGAAGTTGAACCAGAAAGGCTCACTGAAATTGCTGCTATTGGAGCTGAGCCTTGAAGGATGAGTGGAATTTCAATAGGATTGGTAAGAAGCCACATTCCAAGCATAAGGAATAAATTATCTAAGACATTAGAAGGTCCCCCACTGCATCCTAAGTCATCTCCAGTTGTCCTGATCTATATCTGGCCACTGGACCCAGATGACTCTGGAGAACCTAAGACATAATGGTCTACCTTGGATTCTAAGAGGCAGAGATAATAGAGAGTAGATAAAGAATGGTCAGTCATCCAATGTGGATTTGAGAGAGAACGGTGTGAGGTAAGGTTGGAAAGGTAAAGGGGCGCAAGGCTGTGGAGTGTCTTGACTAGTAGGTTGAGAAGTCTGGATTTTATTCAATGGATCAATCAAAGATTTTGAGCACAGGAATGACTTGAAAACTGCTCTCTAAAGGTCACCAGTGGTTTTTTTTTAATGATTTATATCATAAATTTAATCATCTGAACAGAAACAATCAATCAAAAGAAAGAAAACCACACATAAGGCCATAAAGTATAAACCATTTACAGTTTGCTGGAAGGAAATATATAACGTTTGTTTTAATGGATCTGGCAGCATGTGAGGAGAGCAAAGGATAACCGTGGGGTAGCCCCCCCATGCTTCACTGTTATCCACACAATATCAAAAGCATGAAAAGAAGGACTCCAGCATGTTGAGTGGACCTTCTCTTATGGATTTCTGGGAGGATGTGGACAAGAGCTACCTAGTAAGGGTAAATAAGGATGAATTATTATCTTCATTATTGGAGAGAATGCCCACATCGCTTAGATCCAATGGAACGTTGGGTTTATAATACATACCTTGATACATACATGCATTTATACACACATGCTAACACACACATATACACATACCCCTACTTCTATATGGTCTGCCCCAGACATACTACCCTATATCTAAAATACTCTGTGCATCCCCATAGTGAAGCAGGAGGAACACTCTGTGGTCAGAAAATCTAGGCTTCAATCCTTGCCCTGTTATTAACTACTGATGTAATTTGGCCAAATCACTTGTTTTCTGGGTCTTAGTTTCCTCAACTATATAAAGGGTTGGACTGGATGGCTTCTAAAACCTATTCCAGTTCAGACTCCTGTGATACAACTTCCCTTCTTTCTTTGTAATGCTCATATTTGTGATTTGCTAGGGATGGGGATAGTGGTTAGATTTTTTATATTATTGGCAAAGGGAACTCTCCAATAAGGAATCTTCCTCTACAAATGCAAGTTGACACCTTCTCTGCAGAATCTTTAGTCCTAGAAGCTGCCTAGAGTCCTAGGAGTTTAAGTGACTTGTCCAGGGTCACACAACCAGCAAATGTCAGAGACTGGACTTGAACCCAGGTTTTCCTGGCTCTAAGACCAGCTGTCTATCCACTATAACTTACTGCCTCTTGCCATTTCTTGCAACATGATAATGTTCAATAATGTTTCTATACCATAATCATTCCCCAGTCGTTGACCACATAAGCCATTTCTGCCATAACCAAACCCACCAGTTTCTTTGAGAGAGTGGTTTCCTCGAAAAGCCCACTTCCTCTTCTCATGGGAGCCTGGAATGATTCATTTGTGCAAAGCTCAGGCAAAGGTTCACAAGCCTTTGGGGCTTCTGTTTTTATGAGAGCCTAAGACTGCAAGCCTCAAGGCCTGGAGACCTTCCAAGAAGGAACACTTTGACTGTGTAAAGTGAGACATAACTATAATCCACAAGCATGGCACAAGTCTCCCCAGCAGGTCACCACTGCTGGCTGTCAACAACTGTTGACTGTTGTCTAGTGAAGAAATGACCATGGTGAATCCAGCTTTGTTCTTTTCCAGTGGCAGAGCTGTGGACCTGTGTTTATCCACATGGTTGGCTACCTTAACAAGCAAATTGCTGAAACAAAACTCTGTGGAGATCTTGGCTAAGACATTTCTATTTCCTTTGCTTGGGGAGCATAGAACAAAGTATAAGGAGCCAGATCCCAGTCCCAGCCATACCATGTATTTGCTATGTGCTCTTGGGTAAATTACTTAACCTATCTGAGTCAGACTCCTCATATGTAATTACCCTACCTATGTTATGGGGTGACTGTGAAAATCCAATGAGATAACTGATGAGAAAGCATTTTGAACCCTTTAAAGTACTATCCAATAAATGATTTATTTTTATTATTATTATTAGCGCAAATCAACCTTCACTTTCCAGCTAATGCTTTCCATAGCTGTAAAATGAGGGCATGGAACATTCTATGACTATACATCATTAGAGAAGCAGTTGGTATAGTGAAAAGCATGCTGGCTGAGATGCAAGTCCAAGATATAAGATGCAAGAGGACATGTAGGTCTGTATGTTGGAGGCTTATGAGTGTAGTCACAAGGCAAAGGACAGAAAGACCTGGGTAGGCAGACCTGCATAGCCCACATCTGGCCTGCATCCTCTGGGACATGGTGAAAGTCTGGAGACCACATCATGGGAAGATCAATGGAGGAAGGCATAGAGAAACTCGATATGTCTCTTCAAGTATTCAAAAAATCATCCCCTGGAAGGGGAATTAACTTGGTTCTGCCTGGCTTTGGAAGGCAGAGGAAGGGACAATAAGAGCAAGCTGCAGAGAGGCAGAGTTAGGCTCCGTGTAAATGAAGACTTCCTAAGGCACAGAGCTGACCAAAATAGAGCTAGCTCCCAGCAGAATGTAAGCACCCCGAGGTCAGGACTTGTTTTTGGTTTGAATCCCTAGCACCAGACACTGTTGCTGCCCTGGTTTTCAAAGGCAGTAATGGAGGCCTTTCAGAGGAGGCCGCATGGCCTCATGTTGGGCATGGGTAGAGTGTATTCTTGCTCGAGTAGGAGCCTCATTGGCCTCTGAGGTCCTTCTGAGTGCGGAGATTCTATGGTTTTCTGACCTTATGCCTTGAAAGCCAGGACTCTTTTACTTTAGTGATCGATCCGTGAGCCAGAAATCAACCTGATCTTATTTGCTTGGTTGTCAAGGGACACTGGCCTGGTTTGCTGCTTTGCCAACCTGGTATCACCAGGAACCCTTAGATTAGCCAGGGGCAGCTGCCTTTTTTATTACCAGCATCTCTTTAGCCCTGGAGTTACAAAGTGCTTTCCTCATTGGGTTCATTATGGTGTGCTGTGTATCTTGTATTGGGCATTGATAGGGAGAGAGGAAGAAGGAGAGGCAAGACCCAATGCCCTTCTGCCTTCATGAGACTCACAGTCTTGTGAGGAGAAAAGACTTAGGAAGTAATTAGAGACTAATGGAAGACAGTTTATGCTAAATGTTGTGTGTGACAACATAGAGTGGAGGCTGTAGGAGATGGGGTGTGAGAGAGATCCCTGTGGACTGGTGGTCAAGGAAGATCTCCTGGAGGCCGAGGGATCTGGACTGAGTTGAAACTCTGGTTGCTTGGCCTCTGGATAAATAATCATTTGCCAGACAAATCAGTTTTACTAAGCTGGAAAGATTTCGAGTCAACAAGCATTTATCAAAAACTTACTATATACCAGACATGGACTATACTAAGTGCCCAGGGATTCACAGAAAAGCAAATATGGCCCCTACCCTCGAGGAGGTCACATTCTAATGAAGGATACCATGCCAGGTACATACAAGATACACACCATGCAAATGGAAGGTAATCTGTGGTGAGGGGTGGGGAAGGGAGAGAGATGGGCCTAGTGAGATGCAACGTGTCCATCTTCGAAGGATTGGCCTAAGTAAAGAGGGGTTCGTCAGAAGAAGACTGGTCATAATGTAATGTAATGTTTTTTTTGGCCACAGCAACTCTTAACAAGATGTGTGTGTGTGGGGGGGGGGGAGTCGTGATCTCTGTCAGGACCCATGCCAATGAAATCATGGATCCTTGAAAAACTGTTGTACAGATATGAAACAATTCAGGTCTGGAATCTGCCCAGACAATGGAAACTGAGTCTTGGAAGACATCCATGCTGCTGCTGCCTCACCACACCTACCCAAGTAAGAGGAGCAGATGAATGAATGAATGGAGTGGATAAAGCATTTTTAAGTGCTTACTGTATACAAAGCACTGCCTATACAGACAGGAAAGTTAGATAGTCTTGCTCATATTCTAATAGGGAAGATAACACACATAGAAGGTTTCAACTGCAAGTCAGATGGATAGGTCCCAAAATGGTCTTTAGGTGTCAGGGGCAAAGTAGATAACAACGCTCTTATTTAGTGTCATTTCCACTGAAAATTTCGTGTCTATTCCACTGAAGCATTTTAAAGCACTTACTATGTGTTGGGCATTGTGGGAGATACTAGGATGCCCTTAATGACAAAAACTCATGTATCTATAAAGATCTACAATTTTCAAGGCTCTTTTCTCTGATGTAAGTGTCAAAAGACCCATTTTATAGATGAGGAAATTAAGACCAAGAAAAGTTAAATGACTCACCCAGGGAAGCAACCATTGCACAGAGTTAACATTAACTGCCTCTACAGGAGGTAGGGCCCCCTTCCTCCTCAACAGCCAAAGCTACTGAAGATTCAGAAAAAGAAAGTTCTCGCCCCCAGATCCTTGAGGTTGTCAAATGGTTCAGTAGCTGAAATGAATATGGCATTGTCGGTGGAAATGACATAAAAGGAGGTGCTTTGCTGCTGCACCCTGAGGGTCATGGGACCTTTGCTTCCGATCTGCAGCAGAAACCTTCCATGTGCGTTATGTCCCTGTATTAAAAACGGAGCTCTTTGAATGCAAAGGCAGCCTTGCTTTACTGTCTAGGTATCTCCAGGACTTAGCACTGTCCTTTGAACTCAGTATATGCTTAATAAATGTTTTTCACTTGTTTATTCATTTGTCAGAAATGGAATTCAAACACAGATCTCCTGACTCCAAGTCCAGGGTACATGCAACTACACCACACTACCCACTCATCATCTGTAAATTAATCCAGAGCAAGCCATAACCAGGTTCCTATTTACCAGACATGGCTGCCAAGCTGGATTTTGGCTTCCAGTCATGTCCCAGTCTAGGCCCCAGGGGAAGCAGGTAGGCTGAACATGCAGACATACAGGGAGGGTCACGGGGAGGATGAGCCACCCTGAGGTATATGCAAACAGGTCCTCATTGGGGTCATGGTTCACAGCCTGAACAAAGGGGAGGAGGTGGGAAGGCAGAGGTGGGGCTGCCTAGAGGAGGGGGAAGAAGGGGAGAAGAAAAATTAGGCAGTGGGGTGCAATGTAATGAGTGCAGTGTAGTTCAGTGGGAAGAGCATTGGTGCTGAAGTCAGAGGACCTGGGTTCAGGTCTGTAATATAATGCCAAAAGAAGGCAACTTCCCAGGTTCAAAATACCAGCATAGGTGCTCTCTATTTTATTCAGTGACAAACCAAGAACAGAGAAGATTAAAACATGACATCATTCAAAATACAGCATTTACTAAGTGTGATTAAATAATCTCCAAGTACAACCCCACCCCAGGACCTTCCAATCATTCAATCAATTACAAAGTCTCTGTTCTAAATACTTCTCCACCCCTAGGCTATACCTTCATTAAGTCCACCACAAAGCCCCTCTTCTCAAATGGAGATTAGTTTCCAAACATAAGATCAAAAGTTCCCCACCCCTGGATCACAATTGAATCTACCCCAGAGTTACATCAAGTTTAAACACAGCACTTAATACCCAAATGGAGGTCTTTTCTTCATCTTGACACAAGGCAAGTTCTCAGCAATCTTAGTTCCTGGGGAGACAAGGCTTAGCAAGGCCATAAGATACATTGCCAGTCCCTTCATGAATTTATCCTCTGTCTGTAGAACAGTCCTAGAACCCCTGAACACATTAGCAAAGCCCTCTCCCAGGATTTCTGTAAACATACAACAAGAAAATCCTTCTTCAGGGCTTCCGAACCAACAGAAAGGTTCCCAGACCCCTGCAACAACAGCACTGTCCTTCACCAGTGGACAGTATTCACTCTGTCTGCAGGACAGTCTCCAGACCCCTGCAACAACAGTACTGTCCCTCATCAGTGGACAGTATTCACTCTCTGTCTGCAGGACAGTCTCAGGGCTTCTTAACCAAATGCCAGGTTCCAGGACTTCTTCAACAGGACAGTCTTTCACCAGTGGACAAATCTGGCAAAATAACATCAAAACAGACAGACAAAGTACCAGCAAAACAGCCATGTCTCCTCAGTCCTTGGCAGCTCAGGGGGGCAGGTCTCAAAAGTCCAGGGCAATTCAAAGCGGCCACCAGCAATTCTCTTAGTCTCTCTCTCTCTGCGAGGTGCTGCTTCCAAAAAGATCTTCCGCCTCTCTCTTGTGTCTCTCCAAATCTACATCACCAGCTCCTCCCAATTCAGGACTTTCTTTTCACATCAACAAGCCCATCCCACAGGTGGGATTAACAAACTCTGGGTTTTAACACAATCAATTTGAAAACCAAGCCAATACAGGGGGATCTTTAATTGCCATTACTATCACAAGGTCCTACCTCTTCCAATCTGTGGAATCTTGGGCAACCTTCCTGTGCTTCAGTTTCTTCATCTGTGAAAGGAAGGGATTTGGCTAGATGATCTCTGAGGTCTCTTTCAGCTAGAGATCTATAATCCTGCTTCTTGAGTTTGATGCTCACCTCCACCACATCCTACCTGAGTGATCTTGAGCTCACGACTCTCCTCTGTGTCTCGGTTTACCCATCCATAAAATGAGAGAGTTGGGCTGGATAACCTCTTTTGTTGTTTGAGCCCTTTCAGTTGTGTCCAACTTTCTATGACCCTATTAGGGATTTTCCTGGCAAAGATCCTGGAGTGATTGGCCATTTCCTTCTCCAGTTCATTTTCTAGATGAGGAAACTGAAGCAAACAGGGTTAAGTGACTTGCCCAGGGTCACACAGTTAGTAAGTGTCTGAGGCCAGATTTGAACTCAGGAAGATGAGTCATCTTGACTCCAGGACCAGCACTCTAGCCAGTGACTCCTAGCTGCTCACTTTGTCCAT
>NW_027187360.1:3207617-3244738 GCF_028583685.1 Petaurus breviceps papuanus | reverse complement strand
GGGGGGGAATGATTGCTGCTGCATGAAATCACAGACCCTTGAAGTAGTGATAGCAAACAACAGAATTCTGGAATCTCCTTGGAAAGGCAAACCAGGAAGCTCTCAGTACCAGCCCTTCTGCATGCCCACCTCCCTGCTCAGGATTGCTCTCCGTAAGAATGAAGGAACAAGATAATGGTAATGACAGCAAACATGTCTGCAATGTCTGTCAGAGCAAATGTCATTGTTGCCATTTTACAGATGAGGACACCAAGGCTCAGAAGGAGAAATAACATACTTAGGGTCACACATCCAGTCAATGGCAGAACCTGTGTCTAAACCCTGGCCTTCTCCCCTTTACGTCAAGTCAATAAGAGTTTATTGAGGGTATGCTACATGCCCTGCTTTATGCTAAATTCTGAGGATCCAAAGAAAGACAAAGATAAGAGTTGGTGCCCTCAAGGAACTTACATTCTAATGGCAGAGACAACATGCAAACAACTTTAAGCAAACAAAAAATAGTATAAATTGGAGGTAACCTCAGAGAAAAGGCACTAGCATTAAGGGGAGTTGGGAAAGGTCAGCAGAAGGTGAGTTTGGAGCTAGGGTCTTAGGGTGGGGAGAGCCAGGAAGTAAAGGTGAGGAGGGAGACCAGTTGGAGCAGGGGGACAGCTAGTAAAGAGGTCCCAGAGTCAGGAGACAGACTTTCTTGTCAGGAGACGGGTGTAGCTGGATCCTAGAGTGCATGATGGAAAATAAAATACAAGAAAAGAGGAAGCTGGAGAAAGGTAGAAAGGGGCTGGGCCATGAAGAGCTTCAGAAGCCCAACAAAAGGTCTTATATTTGATCCTGGAGGTAACAGGGAGTCACTAGAGTCTACTGAGTGTGAGCAGAGGTGGGGCGGGGTTGACATGGCCAGATCTGCGATTGAAGAAGTTCACTTTGACAGCTTAGTGGAGGATGGACCAGTATAGGGAGAGACATGAGTCTCTTTCCATTGCAACCCTATGACCTCAATAGCTAGACCTATTTACTAGGTAAGACCAGTTGTCCAAAGCCTCAAAATTTAGTCTTCCCCTGGGATGGACCAAAGAAGTTCCCTGGGCAGACAGCAAGTTGTGTTTACTGTGGAGCATGGTTCTTTGTCAACTTGAATTAGAAGGAATTCCCAGCCAGCAAGGGCAGCACAGAACTTGACCCATGTTCCTACTAAGGCTGAAAGGCCATGAATCAGGCTAGACAGGGAAAGAGGGAGGAAGGCTCAGGGCTGACTAGAACTCTCAGGGATTACTCACTTCTAGGCCACCTCTATATGTGTGCACATGCATATACATACTTGCACAAGTATTCAAGAGAAGCAATGTGGAGAGAACATTGGACTTCAGAGAGAGGGAACAAGCATTTATTTAATGCCTGCTATGTGCCAGGCCCTTGGAATCAGAAGACCTAGATCCCAGACCCAGGTCTAATATTTCTTTATTATATTATATTATATTATATTATATTATATTATATTATATTATATTATATTATATTATATTATATTATATTATGTTATATTAATTATATTATATTATATTATATTGTATTAATTATTATTATATTAATCAGACTTGGAGTTGGAAGACCTGGGTTTGGATTCAGATCTACTGCTCAGGCACTAAACCTGATTCTTCTACTTACTACCTTTTCCAACAAATCTGTCAAGCATTTATTAAGTACCTACTATGTGCCAGGCACTGGGACTATACAAAAGGCAAAAACATGGTCCCTACCCTCAATGAATTCACATTCTAATGGGGGAGACAATGTAAATAATTATGTACATGTGAAACCTCGGCTTCAAAGTCCATGGGTATGGGATTCTCTCCTCTTTGATGGAGATTGATTACTCAGTTCCCTGTACCTGAGCGAGGAGCAGATTGGAGTTTTTGAGAGCAGGAGAAAAGAAAGATCTTAGATTCTTCTGACTTCCAGCTTTGAGAGAGCAGATGTATAATGCCAACCTCTCTTTTGGTTGCTGAAGGGAGAAAACGACACTAGGAAGAAGCTGACATGAGAGGAGCTGGTAGTCTCCATTTCCCTAGCCCAGCTTGCTACATTAAAAACTTTGGGGAATTTTATCCTTGCATGAGAGATTCTCTCCCTCCCCCTCCCCCCTCTCTCCCCCTCTCCCTCTCTCTCTCTCTCTCTCTCTCTCTCTCTCTCTCTCTCTCTCTCTCTGCTATTGACCTATATAAATGGACTTATTTATTTGACATGTGTGGTCCTTGTAGAACTGGCATTTGGGGGAAAAGGAAATAAACCTTGGATATAGAACTCCTTTCCCATGGTAAAATAGTAATCAGGATCAAACCTAAAAATTGCTTTCCCTAGACTATATTTAAGGAAGCAAATAGATATAATTCCATGTCAGCACCCCCTCTGAGGACAGCCAAGCAGAGTTGCTCAGCTTCTGACTCCAGCTCCTACTTCGGTTCCTGGCAAGAGTCAAAAGTGTCCCTTGAAAAAGGATAAGGAGAATAGACACTAGAGATGTCTATACATACCTCCCTTAAGCCACAAGGAGACAGCCATGTGTATATACGTGTATATACACAGGATAACTTGGAAGTAATCTCAGAGTGAAGGCACTGGGAGCTGAAAGGTCCCTTGTTTTCAGTAAACCTTGAAAGAAGACAGGGAAGCCAGAGGGCAGAGGGAAAGAGGGAGGGAGAGTAGTTATGGGAGATAGTCAGTGCAAAGGCATGGGAACAACAGCACATAGGCCAGCAAAGCCGCATAATAGAGTTTGGAGGGAGGTAAAGAGTGTGAGACTTAATTCCTCTTTTCCTCATTTTCTTTTTGGCGAGATAATCAGGGGTAAGTGACTTTCCCAGGGTCACATAACTAGTAAATGTTGTGTTTGCAGTCAAATTTGAACTCAGGTCCTCCTGACTCCAGAACCAGTGTTCTATCCACTGAGCTACCCAGCTGCCCCCTCTTTTCCTCATTTTCAATGAGTAATTTCGACTAGATGGCCCCTAAGATCCCTTTCCCCCTTTCAGCTCTGAATTCTTGTTTTCATTTAAGGTGAGAGGGAGGAGGGGAATACAACACACACACGTGCATAATGCTCAGTAGGATTTGAAAGGGACCAAGCAGATGATCAATAAGGTCCTTTCCAGAACTAAATAAAATCATCCCTTTTGTGCTTTAGTTTCCCCCTCTGGAAAATGGGGATAATCACTCTTTGAACTACTTATCCCATTATAAGGGAAATAATTTTTAAATTAGAAAGTGCTACCAAAAAAATGTATGTTAGTTACTTTTAATACCATAGGACTCATCTTCTCAGGCACTGCTTTTCAGAAACCCTGGAACAAATACATAAGCATAAGTCTACTTCCATGATCAAAAATATTTTTAAAAGACATATGGGATTTATTGGCAAATACCAGCACTCAAGACAACTAAGGGGCAGTGGGAGGAAGCAGGGAAAAGGAAGAGAGTGATCATGGGGGGTCAGAAATGAAGTTCATTGCTGCTGTAACAATGGTTAATATCCACAGCAAATTAATGAAGCAGGGGTCTCTGCACTTCTATTGTGAAAAATAATAATCTGTCAATTAAAGTTAAACCTTGACCCTATCTCAATACATGGAGCTGCTAGAGGTCAGGAATGGTTATTTTTTGTCTTTGAATCTACTCCAATGTCTAGCAGTATTCTAAACATAAGAAATGCTTAATAAATTTTTGAAGGAAGGAAAAAAGAAGGAAGAGAGAAACAGGAGAAGAGAGGGAAAAGAGAAGGAAGATAAGTTCTATCAGAGCCCAAATCCCTGTTGTGAAACCCAAAAATGTATGAAATTCAAACATACTTGTAGAAATACAAACACACTTTTATTTATTTGCATACACAAATACCAATAAATGAAAGCCAGATGATTAACTGTGACAGAGAAGAGCAAAGCAGACCCCGGCTAATTAATTGGCTGTTTGTTCTCTGTTACCCTTCATTTGTCTGGTCTTTAACCCTGACACTGCTAGGCAGGAGAGAAGAGACAAGGAGAGATGCTTCTAGATGGAAGACTCTAGAACTCCGGGAAATTCTCAATTGGTATAGGAAAGGAATTGAACTGATTGTTGTAGTTTGGTAGATAAACATTGTGAGTCTACTCTAGGCTGTTTTGAAACCAAGAAGTTATGAAATCCTAAAGGCAGGGAGGGTATTATCTCTTTCTGCCTCTTAGAAAGATGGGCTAGCTTTCCTTTAGGGAGTTCTCTAGACTTTCCAAGAGGTGGCTTCCTCTCTTTGAATGTAAGGAAAAGAAAGAGAAGACAGCCTCCTTGGGGAGTATTTCCCATTATGGGATGAAAAAATTACCTAATAGCTTCATTTTATTCAGGCCTCAGCTCTTCAGAGAGCCAAAGATGCCAGAGGCCAAAATTATTTTAAGGAGGATGGGAAAATTCTGGAACTGAGGTGGGTTAAGACGAAAATATCTGCTCCAATTCCCCAAAGGCCCCCCTATTATGCCCTTGGCCCCAACTAGGCCTTCTCTACAGGAAAACAGAGATACAATTACCCTTTTATTCCTGCAGTGCATTGAACTTTCCAAAGCCCTTTCATATCTATTATCTCTTTTAAACCTCATAACAATAGCTTCATGAAGGAAGCAAGGCAGTTGTCATGACCTCCATTTTACAGCAGGGGAAACTGAGACCCAGAGAAAGGAAGTAACTGGACTGAACTTTCACAGCTAATAAGGGATAGGTTTTGGTGAGTGGGGTTACTCAGGAACCGAATTTTGGATAGGTTACTCTAGGGCAATGTCTGAGCTGTCTCAGGGACATGACTGGGAGCTCAAGGGGCAGCAAACAGAGAGTGCTGAAAATCAGCTGAGTGTCCCCTAAGCACCTCTACAGATAAACCTCAGGAGCCCTTGGGGAGGCACTCCACAAGAAACCACTTTGCAGTGACCAAACACAGGACTGGAGACTGTTGGAGCTGGAAGAGGCCAGAGCAATAAATGTCCACTGAAAAGGACCTTAGACTGTTGGTCTTAATAATAGCAAATGACAGTCTTTATGCAACACTTTAAGGTTTATAAATTGCTTTATTATAAGTTATTTTGTTTTGTTATCACAACAACCTTGAACTTTGGGGGGCAGTCATTATTATGTACATTTTGTAGATGAAGAACCCAAGTCTTAGAGAGTACAGGATTTGCCCAAGTATGGTGGAGGAATTCTGTTCTAGAATTTTCTTAGGAATGGAAGTCACACCCACTGGTCTATAGTGTGTGGGTTTTTGGACTCTATCATCTTTCCTTTTATTTTAGAAAGTGAGATGATGTATGCCTTTCTCCTGCATTACATCTTCTCTTTCCATGTCCTTTCAAATGCCTTTGACATTGGCTCTACCATCTCACCTCTGCCAGTGGAGGAAGGATTCAAACCCAGAGCTCCTGGCTGGTAATCCAACATTCTTCCTGCTATATTCCAATGGCCCTAGAAGGGTCCTTAGAACATTGATGAGCCTATCATTGAATGTCAGAGCTGGAAGGGGCCTCAGAGACCATCTAGTTAAACCTTTGCATTTGGCATGGTCCAGGAAAGGTAGTGTCAGGATTTCAAAAGCCAAAAAGGAGCTGAGGCAAGAGAAAAGCCAAGAGTAATGAAATGGAATGTGAGAAAGAGGATGATAGCTAGCACTTTTCTAGAGGGTAAGGTTTGCAAAGTGCTTTATTAATATCTCATTAGACCCTCAAGACAACCTTGTGAAGTGAGTGCTATCATTATTCTCATTTTACAAATGAGGTAAATGAGGCACAGAGTTAGGTGACTTACCCAGGGCAGACATTAGTATGTGCATTTTACTGAGGAAGAAACTGAGATTCAGAGAAGATATTTGACTTACCCAGGGTCACACAACTACTAAATGCCTAACACCAGATTTGAACTCAGATCTTCCTGATTCCAGGTCCACTACTCTATCCACATAGCTGTGAAGAAAACATAGGCTCTCTGCCTGGGGTAAAGGAAAAGATATTAACTGGCAACAGAGATGTTCAACTTTTGTTTTGTTTTTGTTCTCCAAGAAGAACAATCTTTGCTCTGGAAAGGTCAGAACAGAAATGGTTAATGACGTATTGCTACCCAAGACAGAAAAGCACCTCCCTACCTTTGATGAGTCCAAGTCACCTGGCCCATATGAACCACATCCTCCAGAACCGAGAAGACTGGCAAGTGTGATGGCTGAGCCAGTGTCAAAGGTATTTGGAAAGCCATGGAAAGAGGAAGATGTGGTGCAGGAGAAAGGCATATGTCATCCCAGTTTCTAAAAGAAAAGCAAAGAGAATAGAGTCTGAAAACTCACAAACTATAGGCCAGTGAGTGTGACTTCAATTCCTAAGAAAATTCTAGAACAGATCATCTCTAAAGAGCTGGTCAGTGAACATCAAGGAAAAGGAAATGATGATTACCCCAAAACCAACATAGCTCCATCAAGTTTCAGCAAGAACAGGCCATGCCAAGCTAAGCTTATTTCCCTTTTTTGACAGAGTTATGAAACTGGCAATAGGAAGCATGGTATAATGGATAGACCAATTAGTTAACAAGCATTTAACAAGAGCCAGAATTTAGGAATACCTGGAAGGACCAAACTGCATCACATTGACCCAATGTGTTTGCATATACTAAAGAGAGCAGTAGAAAATTTTTTATTTCAAAACAAAATGAGAATATCTACTTATAATTATTTGTATTAAAAGTTCATTTGCACAGATAGGAAAACTTATAGGGAATTAAAGTAAAATTAAATTATTTTTAAAATTCTAGTGTCAACTGACAATTGTTCTACCTGGTCCTTCTAAAGGTAAGCACTCACTCTGTGACAGATACTGCTAAGTGCTGGGGATACAAATAATAATAATAATAATAATAATAATAATAATAATTCTTGCCCTCAAGGAGATTACACATGAGTGAAAACTTGGCTTAGATTGAGTGCTGTCCTCAGACTCAGGAGGACTTGAAGTTTAAGCCTGGTCTTTGATACCTACTGTCTATTTGACCCTGGGCATCAGACAACTAAGAGAAGTTGCAGAAAAGGTGCCAACCTGCACTGATAGAGAAAGTTCCTTACTATGAGCTCCCTGCAGCAATTAAATCAGCAGTTTTGTCAAAAAAAAAAAAAACCACATAAATTAGTAAATCAGGAAATGATTTAGCTATATTTGGTTTCTTAAATTTTATCAAAGCACTTAGTAAAGTATCTCATGCTATTTTTATGGGACAAATGGAGAGATATGGGCTTGATAATAATACAGTTAAATGGATTTGGAACTGGCTGAATGACCCTACTCACAGAGCAGTCATTAATGGTTCGATGCCGACTTGGCAGGTCTCCAGTGAGGTGTCTCATGTATCTGTGCTTAGTCCTGGGTGCTCTTTAACATTTTTATCAATGGATTGGATAAAAGGAGAGATGCCATGCTTGATGACGCAAAGCTAGGAGGGAGGGCTCTTCCTCTTGATGATAGGATCCGAAAAGCTTTTGACAGGTTAGGGCAGGGATTGCAGCCTCAAGGCCACATGTGAATCCAAGAGATTCAGTCAAAGGGCCTCACTTGAGGACCTAAAGGGTCACATGCTGCCTCGAGGCAACAGGTTTTCCACCCCTGGGCTTCAGCAACATTCTGAATGTAATAAGATCTAAATCAATAAGAATAAATGTAAAATCTGACACGGGTTCAAGAATCAATTTTATAAGTTCAAAGCGAGAGAGACAGGGTGAAGTAGCAGTTGATCTAAATAAAGTCTTGCAGGTTTTCAACTGAAATTTTCAGTTTTCAACTAAAAGTTGAGTATGAGTCAGCAGTGTGTTGCAGCCACCAAAAAGCTGATATGATTTTGGGGCTGCATTAAGAAAAACATAGCTTCCAGAAATAAGGTGTTAGTCCCATTGGATAATAGCCCCCGAAAAGACCATATCTGGAGTGTATTATTCCATTCTGAGTGCCCCAGTTTAAAGAGGATATTAATGAGCTGGGGAGCTTCCAGAGGATGGTAACCAGTATAGTGAAGAGCCTTGAATCCATGTTATATGAGGACAGATTGGATGGTGGGAAGGATGGGACATGTTTTGCCTGGAGAAGAGAAGGCTGGAGGTGGGGATGGAGGGGAGGGAACATGATAGCTATCTTCAAGTATCTGAAGGTCTGTCATATGGAAGAGGGATTAAATGTATTCTATTTGGTCACAGAAGAAAGATTTAGGAGCAAGGGGTAGAAGTTACAAAGAGACAAATTTTCAACTTTCCGTCAAGAAAAAGCTTCCTACCAGTTAAAGGCTAGCCAAAAGTGGCATGGGCTACTTAGAAAGATGGTGGTTTCCCCCTCCTTGGAGATGTTCCAGCAGAGGCTGGATAACTGCATGTTGAGGGTGCAATAATGAGGATGTCCACAGTGATACCACAGGGGTTCTCCTAGAAGTCTGGCACTCGAATTTGTACAATTACTGATTTGTCTTTGTGATGGCTCCTGTTCTCCAAAGCACTGGAAAGGAATGACTTGGGATCATAGCAGGCCCTGGTATGGAAGGCACAAAAATAGAAAGAGTATTGAACTGGGAAGTGGGGGACCTGGTTCCTAATCCCATTGTCCTTGGGCATATATGATTTCCCTTTCCGGATGGTAGTTTCCTCAGCTCTAAAATGAGGGGCTGAACCATACTGAAGTGATGATGGTTCTGAAGGACCACTGCCCTACCCTTCCCCCCCCCCTCCACTGAGCCAACAGCCCTTCCCAACATCTCAGAAATGGAGTCTGTGAAAACTGCCTACAAGGAAGTTGTATGTAGGTATAGTGGTTAGAACTGGAAGAGACCATAAAGATTGTCCAGTCCACCCTCCTCTTTTGAACAAAGGAGAAACTGAGGCCCAGAAAAGTTCATAGAATAATAAAGCATGGGATTTATAATATTATAATTTATATTTTTTAATTTATAACTTTAGAGTCAGAAGAAAGTTTTTGCTTTCTTACAGAGGAAGAAACCGAGACCCATAAAATTTAAGTGATTTACTCAGGGTCATACAAGTAGTAAACAACACATCTGGGATTTGAACCCAGGTCCTCTGACTCCAAATCAGATGCTCATCCCACTATTCCATGTTTTTTCTGTCATTTAAAATCCCTCTTTGATAAAAATCCTTGCTATATTTTACCATAATTTCTTTCTAATCTAGTCTACTTGTTTCAGGGTCACTAATTTGGATGTCTGCCTAAGGCGTACCAGCCCCTCCCCGTCTTCTATCCCTCCCCACCCTGAGCCAGAGGCCCCCCTCCAGCCTGAGCAGCCCATGACTCTACCATTGGAAAATTGACATGGTAGATAAACACCCCATTGGTAATAGGATAATGAGGGCTCACAGGAGCTGGGCAGCCACAGAGCCTGTCAGTCAGGAAGAGACTGGAGGCAAACACTGCAGGCTTCCACAGGCTTTGGCAGGGCTAAAAGCTGGCTCAGCACCATGCCTGGCCCAGGTCCCCAGTGGATGATCTTCACTAAACTCTACCCCCTTTCATCCCTGAGGGTTCTCCGCTCCTTCCTGGAAGCTGCTCTCTCTCCTCCTTTAGGACAAGAGCATGTTTCTCCTCTGTGTCCTGAGCTAAAATTGACTTCCTTCTAAACAGATTTAAAACCAGAGCTATGCTGAGGGTGTGGCTGTTGCGGCAATGACCTTTGGCTAAGTGCTGGGGGTGGAAGGTGAGCCAATGAAGACTTTTATTGTCCTTGTTCAGTTTCAGTCCTGTCTGACTCTTGGTGACCCCATTTGAGATTTTCTTGGCAAAGATACTGGAGAGGTTTGCCATTTCCTTCTCTAACTTATTTTACAGATGAGGAAACTGAGGCAAACCAGGTTAAGTGACTTGCCCAGGTTCCCACAGCTAGTAAGTGTCAGGGGCCGTATTGGAACTCAGTCTTCCTAACTCCAGGCCTAGCACTCTATTCACTACAATCCCTTACAGTTTATAGCAAACGCCATCGGAAGAGTCAAAGAGCATAGTGGAAAGGGGAACAAATACTGCTCTAGAATCAGAAGACATGTGTTCTAATTCTACCTCTTATTCCTAGAAACCAGTATGATTTGGGGTTGATTTCTTGCATGTCAGTTTCTTTATCCATAAAATGAAAGTGTTGGGCTACGTGAGCTTTGATATTCCATGCTTTAATAAGAGGCAGCACTAACTGGCCATATGACCTTGGACAAGTCACTTAACCTATTTGTGCCTCAGTTTCCTCATCTTTCAAAAGAGGGGATGGATTTGGTCCAGGATATGCTGGAGCCATATCTAACTGCTCATGGGAATCAATGGTTAAATTTCTAGTGAGAGTATTTATGCCTCCAGAAATCGGCAAGTATTAAAAATCAGGACTTGATTTATTGTTCTGTTGATTGTCTAGACTTAAGTAAGTGATGGAGAAAATGTTAACAAAGTGTTGTGGATACTTTTTTTCTTTTTTTGCTGATCTAGTCATAAAACATTTACCTGCACACTCCTAGACTCTGGGACCTTCAATGTCCCTTTCAGCTCTAGCTCAATGTACCTTTTAGTACTAGTAATCCATGTTCTAAAGTACCCTGATATTTTATGTTTTCATAGCCCTTCCAGCTCTTATATTATTTTAATTATACACCTTTTCATCTTCCCCATAGGTATGAGTAAACCAGCCCCTCTTAATGCTGCATATGTCCAAATAATCCTTCCCCTGGTACCCACCTGTTCAATTGCCCCCAAATGGAGAGAACCCAAATGTACAAAATTCATTTGGGTGGCCCAGTTGCTTTCTCAAGGTGGCTATGTGTGTTACCTTAGAGCCCCCGTTCCCTCACCTGTCCTCACTTCCCTACATTGTGCTGTCTCTATCTAAAAAGACCCATTTTCCTTACCCAGAGATAACAAAGAAGGTAATTAGGAAATATTAGTTCACTAACACTGGAAGGGACCTTAGAGGTCATGTAGTCTAATCTATTCATATTACAGATGAGGAAACTGAGGCCCAACGAGGGTCAAGTATCTGACTTTCCCAAGGTCACACAGCCAATCAAGGGCAAGAGACTTGACCCCAAGACTCATGGCTTCCCAACAGGTAGTCTTTCCATTATAACACTTTCCTCACTATCCCATCAACCCGCATGCTGTAGCCTGATCCTGGAGGACCAGTGCCTCACTCCCCCTTCCCTGGACCAAGGGACTTAATTAATTAATCCTACCAAGTTCCACGGAGTTCATCTCCTCCTACCTCCTTGCTCTGGGGCTGCTGAAGGACAGTCGGGGATCGGGATAATAGGATCAACTGCAGCTATATACAGCTGCCTAAGCCTACTCATGGGCCTTCAGGCCACCGGATGGTCTTGTCAAGGGACCTCCCCCTGCTTGACAAGTGATGCAAGAGGCAGCTGGCCAGAAGCAGAAAGATTCTGTCCCAAGGGCACTCCGGACAGATCCAAACAAACCAAATGGAATGTTGTTCCTCAGCCTCTTCCAGCTCCAACACTCAATCAATCAGTCAGTCAGCAAGTATTGATTAAAGGCGTACTTTGCGCCTGGCATCGTGTTAGATGCTAGGAATGCAAAAAGGAATGAAACAATGCCTATTTGCAATCAGCGCACATTTTATCAGGGTGACAATATGGAGATTTATGTCTGTCTCTAGCTATCTATCATCTCTCCATTTCCATCTATCTATCCATCCATCCTCGTGTCTATCACTATCTGTCTATCTAGAGCTGAATAAATATGAGTAGAATAAATGCAAATTAAAAACAATAGAATTGGGTTTGAAATTAGAAGACCTGTGGACTAACCCTAGCTTTGCCACTTAAATTCCTCTTCTGTCCAAGGCAACTCTCTGCCAATGACTAGAGCTGGCCTTGAAGTCTAGAACACCCAGGTATAAGTCCCACCTCAGATACATACTGGTTGTGTGACCCTGAGCAAGTCATTTACTCTCTAAGTCCTCAAGGCAACTCACTAACCCTTCATTACTAGAGGAAGCTCCTCATCAGAAGCTTCCTGCATCGATAAGACCACAGGACCGATCCTATCCCTTATGTCCAGGGCCTTGGGTAAGTGTTGGAGATAACAAAGCAAAAATGAAATTGTCCCTGCCCTAAATGAGATTACACTCTACTTTGAAGGCAGTAGAGTGGGATGAAGGAATATAACATGTACAAAAATAAGTAAAAAGAAAAGGTCATTTGAAAAGGAGGGAGTGCTGAGACCTGGGAGATCAAGGAATACATCCCAGCCATGGAGGCCCTGCCAGGGCAAGTGCATAAAGGCAAGAGATGAGGAGCAGAATGCCAAGTTCAGGGAATAATGGTAATCCAGGTTGGCTGGAACACAGAATGCATGAAGGAGGCCAATGTGAAACAGAGTTGTGGTAGTTCAGATTGCACCAATATGGCGGAAGCCCTTGGGCCGAAGTGGTGGGAGCCCCAAAATGCCATCTTGTGGAGGGCGGAGCCACCAGGGAACCACTTGAAGAGGTTTTGGTTTTTTTAGCAAGTCAAGCCAGTGGGATAGGAGGATTATTTTTGCAAGAGAATAGATTAGATAAGGGAAAGAAGTAGGGAGACCTATTAGAAGATGATTGTAATATTCCAGGTGAGAGGTAAATGAGGGCCTGAACTGGGAGTTTGGCAGTTCCAGTGAAATGAAAGGGCTGAATGCTAGAGATCTGAGAGAGGAATCAATAAGGCTTGGCAATTGATGAGATTTTGGGGTGAGGTAAATGAGAAGAAAGTCAAGACTGACTCTGAAGTGACCGACCTAGGTAACCAGGTTGATGTGTGACTCCAAGCAAGTCATTTCAACTTTCCAGATCTCAGCTTCCCCATTTATAAAAATGAAGGGGTTGGACTATAGGCTCTGCACTGGAAGAGCAGGACTTCAGGTCTATGAGGAACCTTAGATCACAAAGCATGGAATCTTTACGATAGAAAGGATTTTGGAAATCATCTAATGCACCCTTGCCACCACCACTGTTACATATGTGCATGCAGTCACACACACACACACACACACACACACACACACACACACACACACTCTGCAGGAATTCCCTCTCTAGCAGCCCTTGCAGGAAGCAGAGGCTGGCCTTGTCAGGTGGTCAGGTATGTCTCTATCAGGTACAGTCAGAATAGGCAGGCTCAAAGATCCCAATATTCTTCACTGTCCTGTGAGTTAGCTCAGTTCTTTTTCATAGTAGAAGCAAATCTGCCTCCCTGTAACCTCTACCTCTTGCTTCTGGTTCTGCCCTTTGCAGCCAAACAGAGTAAGTCTGGCCCATCTTCGTGTACCCGAAGCCTGAGATTATATCCCCCCCTAAATTCTTCCTTATCAGGAAGTTCTTCTTCATGGCTAACTAAAGTCCCAAAACATTCACAAAGATAAATAAGGGATGTGATTAAATAGGATAAGACAAACCCACCCTTCAACCCAACTTCAAACCAGATCAGATCCTTAAGCCTCTTAAGTAGCCTATGCCCAGTTCTGTTCAGTGGTGATGAGAGGGAAACAAAAATATGAGGTAGGATCCTTGTTAGCAGAGAGCTCAAATTCTTTTTTTTTTTTTGAGACAATTGGAATTAAGTGACTTGCCCAGGGTCACCCAGCTAGTAAGTTTCAAGTTTCTGAAGCTGGATTTAAATTTAGGTCCTGAGACTCCAGAGCCAGTATTCCATCCTACTGCACCACCGAGCTGCTCCAAGCTCACGTTCTTGTAGGATAGGCAAAATATCAGGGCAGCCGGGTGGCGCAGTCAATAGAGCACTGGCCCTGGAATCAGAAGGACCTGAGTTCAAATCCGGCCTTAGACACTTAACACAAAAACTAGCCGTGTGACCTTGGACAAGTCACTTAACCCCCCCCAAAAAAAAAATAAAAAAAAAAACAAACAAGGATAGGCAAAATAGGAACATCTGAAGTATTAGCTCACAACCTGAGCTCTGGTCTGTCACAAGGCCATGACTAAGGAGCTGCTAAGTGAACTGCCCACTAAGGACTGAAGGTTTTTAAGGCTCTGTGTTTCTGTAATTCTTCCAGGGACAGGGAGCTGTCTGCCTCTTGGGGTAGCTCATTCTACTGTTGGCTAGCTCTGACTATCAGGAAGTTTTTCTTTATATTGAAACAAAATGTGACTGAATCCTTTCCAAGGGGTTTTGTGATTGGGGTATCTGGGGTGTTCAGGAGGTGTGAGGGCTTGCTGAGCCCTTTTCAGGGCTGCTCACCCACCATCACCCAGCTCTCACCTGGGGCTCCAAGAAGCCTTCACAAGCACAGTGGCCACACCTTGGTGAATCACCTTGGCCAATGTGCTAAACTAGATTGAGGGTAAACAATAGGCCTCAGACCCATCAGTGAGTTAGGAGGATGTCTACCCCAAGCATGTGGAGACTTCTGCCATCTGCATGGGGGCATGAAAACAATTTGCTCCAACAGCCATAAAGTCGGCTGAGGCAGGCACTGTGGAGCCCTTAGAGCCAAGCCCATCTCCTGCATCCCAGGCTACTGCCAGTCATCTTGACTTTTGCCTTGCCACTGAACCTCAATGACTCTGGAAGAAAGAGTGAGGTTGACGACTCTATGCAGCTCTGCCTACTTAGATCCAGTTCACCCGTGAGTAAAGACATCATGGAGGACCAAGACGATGATATTTCTGTAAGGGTGGGGGGAGAAGACAGTGATGTCCTTTGGACTCCATTGTGCATATGGGAGGAGGTGGTCACACATAAGAGGGAGCTAACCATTAAAGTGCACGGGGATACTGGGTTAGGATAGAGGTGGGAGGTAGGAGATGGGGACGTGGAGGAGAGGAGTCAGTCGTGAGTACTTGCTAAGTACCTACTGTGAACCAAGCACAAAAACAAAAATGAAGGTCCCTGCCCTCAAGGAGCTTACACTCTACTGAGGGAGACCATGTGGGCATATATACAGTGTCCCAAAAGCCTTAGGGCAATTTTAAACTACTAAAACTTTAAGCTTCCCTAGGACTTTTGGGATATCCTGTAAAAGTATATACAGGATTTATACAAAATAAATAATTGGTAATTTGAGAGGGAAGATCCTACCAGCTGGAAGAATCAAGAAAGACCTCATACAGACAGAACTTTAAGGTGGCTTGTGAGCTAAGCTGAGGCATGATCTATAAGGCCCCCTGTCTAACATTTATAAAGATTAAAGGTCAGGTGCTATAGGGGAAAATACCTTGGCCTGAGATTCAGGAGACCTGGTTTTGAATTCTGATTATTCCACTTACTACCTATATGATTACAGGCAGCTAGGTGGCACAGAGGATAGAGTGCTGGGCCTAGAGTCAGGAAGACTCATCTTCCCAAATTCAAATCTGGCCTCAGATACTTACTAACTGTGTGTCCCTGGGCAAGTCACTTAACCCTGTTTGCCTCAGTTTCCTCATCTGGAAAATGAACTGGAGAAAGAAATGGCCAATCACTCCAGTGTCTTTGCCAAGAAAACCCCAAATGGAGTCACAGTCAGACACAACTGAACAAGAACAAACTGTATAATGTTGGATAATAAGATATTCTACCTCTCAGAGCCTATTTCCCCATCTGTAAAATGAGGATAACATTTATTTCAACTACCCCACAGGGCTACTGTGGGAATCAAATAAGCTATGACTAACATGAAGGGTTAGGGGCAAAACCTACACCTGTGATTTCATTAGTATAAGGTATTCCTCAGTGAGGAAATGCCCTCCACCAATGCAGGTGGATAGCTCTACCACTTACAGGGCTGCCTAGAAGTATCAAACTCAGGAAGGCCAGCCCTCCTCTAGTGGCCAGCCAACTCCTGAGTGCAGTAGGAATCAGGTTAAAATGTAAACAGGAAATGTTTCGCAAGATAAACAAAAAATGCAATACAATACACATAACGTTAATTTGTAGTTTTCTAAGTAAATTTGTATCCTGCAAGGTTATATTTCTATTTGAGTAACTGAGTTTAAATGACTTGCCCAGGGTCCCACAGCCAGCGTGTATCAAAATGAGGGCTATAAGGCTAATCCAGTACTGCAGACTGCATCTCTTTCTCAGATGTGAAAGTACTTTGTAAACTGTGAAGCCTACATAATAATAGCTTACATTTATATTTATTTGTATAAACATGTGTTTTTATATAAGTACATTTCTATATGGTTGTTATTTTCTTAACCACATTCCCCAACCTACTGTGCCATCCCCTGGGTACAACACCAGCAGGAAGAGGCAAGGGGATGATACCCTCAAAGACATCACCTGATATCTCCCAGAAATGATGCAGCAAAAGCCCGCCAGAGACTTCTCCCCCTCAAAGTCCCAATCCAGAACAAGAAGCTACATTCTGCCTCGTTGGGGCGGCTTCTTCTGCTTCCCAGCTAAAACCGTCACAGGCCACCCACACAGACACACACGCATGCCCGTCTTTCTACAATGAATTACAGAATTTAGAGTTGGCTAAAGACCTTAAAAACGCAGAAAGTCAAATGATAGTGGTGCAATAGACCTTAGAACATGGAATGGAGAATGTCAGAGCTGAAAGGGCTCCTTGAGATAATTTAGACCAAATCATTCATTTTATAGATGAGACCCTTTTTCCTCTTCCCACCATGCTAATGAAAGCCTGGTCCTCTCCCCACTAACTCAGCATCTAGAATCTACATGTCCCCAGGGAACTGTGGGATGATAAATTTGGACCATGAGCCCAAACTGAGATGACTGAACTATTCAGTGGATAAAGGGGAGAACTATATATGTATGTGTACATATATATGTGTATGTATATGTATGTGTGTATGTGTACGTAAGTACTTTTTCTTTCTTTTTTATTGTATTTTTATTATTTTATTTTTTTATCAAATGCTTTATTAACTTCTGGTTTACATCATTCATTTCCGCAAGATTTTGAGTTGCAATGCACTTTTTCTTATAGGAGAACTTCCTACATGGATGAAATCATGGGTTTGGATATATGTATACACACATATACACATGGGCATATATATAACATGTGCTCATAGATATATAAATAGATATATACTATACCAATGTATAACTGCTACAGTTTATGGTTTTCAAAAGTTCCCTATGGCACTGAAGGGTTGAGTAATTTGCTGTGGTCACACTGGCCATATGAGTTAGAGAAAAAGAACTGAAATCAGGTCTTCCTAACTCTAAGGCTATCTGTTATGTCATGCGCCCTCTCTGCACTGAAAATTTATTACAAATATATTATAGCTGCCACCCAACCAATACCAGCTAATCTCCATCAGCAATCAGCAAATGAAGAGATTATGTCTGCCTTGACATTTCTATTCCCAACCTAATGATTTATTTGCTTATTTATTAATCCTTATTAGGGATTCTTAGCACATCCAAAGGTTGGTGATGTTTATGTTTTCTTCCCTGTAATTGCAATTAAGTAGCAATTAACGTAGGAAACAAAAAGAGTAAACACAAGGACAAATGATCTGGGTGTCAGCCTCAGTCGGCACTGACACGATCCGCTAACAGTGTGTGATGAGAACAGCAGCCCTCAGTTAAATAATTGGAGGACAGAGTTGTCACCACAGACTTGATCTACTGGTTTGTGGACATTAGCTGTAATACAGGCATAGCTTCTGGGCGTTTGTTGTTTTTCGCCTTCCTTTTTTCTCAGATAGAGCGAATGACATTTTGAGGGTGATGTCTTGACTTGCTTATGAGTTGGCTATAAGTGAGGCAGATCTGCCCTTGTCAGCCTCACTGTCTCCTCCAGAGATGGGAGAGGCAAACGCTTTCTGACTTATCAAGACCAAGTATACCAGGGACCACAGGGATGAAATGAACTGACCTTGAGACCTTAAGACCAGAGCTATCAGGTGAAATGTGGGTTTCTCTGCTCAGGTTTAAAAAGCTGTTAAATCTGTTTCCATATGAAAAAAAAAGATTTCCAAGATCTCCAAAATTTATCCATTCAAGCAGGACTTTAAAAACACGGAATTTATTGAAAAACCTAGTATTAGCAAGCCACCCACTAGCCAGTCTGTAATTAAGGACATGTCAATCTTCCCCTTCACAAACTCTGACTTTCCTAGGTCTATTATTTAACCAGTTGCATCAAAACCTAGGGAGAGTAGGGATATTTAATCTTCTTGGTTTTATTGACTGCTCATTTTCAGTTCAACAAGGGGAGGCAATATTAGAGAGTAAAAAACACTGGACTAGATTCTAGTCCTGGTTCTGTAACTCACTGTGTGATTTTAGGCAAATGACTTCTCCCTCCCTGGGTCTCAGTTTCCTCTCTTGTAAAATGAGTGAGTTGGACTAAATAAGCTCTAAGGACCATAAAGAAGAAGAAAAAAAGAGGAGAAAGAAGCAAAAAGAGGAACAAATCTAAGCAGAAATTATTGTGACCTTAAGATAAAATACATCAATGAAACCTTTAAAAGAAAATTATTTGAGAGTTTTAGTAGACCTTGAGCTCAACATGAGTTTAAGTACAGTAGCCAAAAAAGATGTGAGACAATCTTAGACTACAGGAATAGAAGCAAATGTCCAGAACGAGGGTACAAGCCTCTTGACATACCCCTGGTCACAGCACATGGACAGCTGGACAGCACAGTGGATAGAGCACTGGGCCTAGAGGCAGGAAGACCCAAGTTCAAATCTGGTATCACTTGCTAGCTTTGTTGCTGTTGTTTTGATTTTGGTAACCTTTTAATGATTCAGAAGCTGGTCATATTTACATCGACAGCAGTGTTCAGGTCTGAGGACAGATAACAAAGCGACCTGTCAGCACTCTCAGATCGTGGAGGGGAGAGAGGGCAACACAAGGAATAACAGGGTCTCAGTGCTGCTTTTGTTGTTGTTCAGTCGTTTGTCAGCCATGTCTGACTCTTCGTGACCCCATTTGGGGTTTCCATGGCAAGGATACTGGCGTGGTTTGCTATCACTTCTCCAGATCATTTCACAGATGAGGAGACTAAGGCAAACAGGGTTAAATGACTTGCCCAGGGTCACATAGCTAGTAAGTATGAGGCTGGATTTGAACTCAGGTCTTCCTGACTTGAGACCCAGCACTATATCCACTGAAACACCTGGCTGCTGATACTTCTTCCTATAATCACTAAATAGAAATCTCCACTTCCATTTTTAGTTAATCAATCAACAAGTATTTATTAAGTGCTTGCTATGCATACATTTTAAAGTCCTGCTTGAGCAGATGAATTTTGGAGAGCTTCTTGGGTGTCATTTTCATATGGAAACAGGTTATACAGAATATATAGAAGGTAATCTCTGAGGGAAGGCACCAGGAGCAAGAAGGGGAGGCAGGAAAATCCCAGACTTGGGGACAGTCAATAAAAAGACACAATCAGGAGATGCTGAGTCTTCTTCAAGGAACAGGAAGAAGGTCAGTGTCACTGGATTGTAGAATACGTAGAGGCCAGTAAAGTTGTTGTTCATTCTTCGTTCTCAAAGAAAACCAATGATATCATGAGAGTGATGTCTTGACTTGGGAGTGAATTGGATTTAAGAGCTGTGGCAAAGTCATCAGCCTCACTTTCTCCTCCAAAGTCATCAGGGTCCAGTGGCAAGACAGAAGTCAAGAGGACTGGTGATGGCCTGGGATGCAGTGGAAGACCTTGGCCTTTCTAAATTAAGGTCTTCCCCAGTCCTCCGTTTGTCTGAGGCAATGCCCTTTTGAGTAAAGTATAAGAAAACTGGAAAGATTAGAAGGATCCAGGTTACAAAGGGCTTTAAAAGTCAAACAGAGGATTTCATATTTGATCATGGAGATAATAGGGAGCCACTAGAAATTATTAAATAGGGGAATGATTTGGTCAGACCTAGGAATTTAGGAAAATCACTTTGATAGCTTAATGGAGGATGGATTAGAGTGAGGAGAGATTTGAGGTGGGCAGAGCAACCAGCAGCTTATTGCAATGAAATGTCTAGGGAAGAGGTGATGAGGGCCTGTAACCAGGATAGCAGCAGATGTTGAGAGACCAAAACAGCAAGACTTGGAAACACTTTGAACATGTGGGGTGAGTTTGAGTGAAGAGTTGAAGATGGCACCTAGATTTCAAGCCTAGACTAGGAAGATGGTGGTATTCAGGAGAGGGGAATGTTTAAGGGAAAACATGATTAACTGTGTGAACTCAACATGTTGAGTTTAAGAAGACTATAGAGCATTCAGATTGAGATGTCCAATAAGCAGTGATATAAGACTGGAATTCAGAGAGATTAAAGCTTTAAGTCATTCAAATTAAATCCAGATATATGGATCTGAAATTCATCTGCTTAGAGATGATCATTGAATCTATAGGAACTGATGACATCATCAGGCAAAATAATATAAAAGGGGAGAAGAGAATAGGACTCGGGACATAGCCAATAGGGGACACCTACAATTAGTGGTCTTGACCTGGGAAAAGAGCCACCAAAGGAAAGTGGAAAGGAGAAGTCAGAGAAACAGGAAGTGAATCAGGAGAGAGCTATATCACAAAACCTAGATAAAAGATAAGAAAAGAGGGTCATCCACAATATCAAAAGACACAGAGAGTCCAACAGGGTTAAGAAAAGGTTTTAGATTTGGCAATTAAGATATCACTGGTACCTTTGGAGAGAGCAGGTTCAGTTGAATGATGGGGTCAGAAGCCAAAATGCAGAGAATTAAGAAGAGAGGGAGAGAAGTAGAGACACCTATCATAGGCAGCCTTCTCAAGGAGTTTAGCCAGAAAGGGAGGAGAAATATGGGATTCGGGCAAGGATACAACATTGGATCAAGCCCAAGTATTACCTTCTGAATGAAACCTTTCTCAATCCCCCAGCTACCGTTGCCCTCCCCTCCCTCTCCCACTTTGCATTCGTTTTATATTTTTTTCCATATGCATTCATATATGTAAAAATTGTCTTTCCCGAAGAACATAAGATCATTGAAAGTAAGGACTTTAGGGGCGACCAGGTGGCACAGTGAGTAAGAGCACTGGCCCCAAAGTCGGGATAACCTGGGATAGAATCCGGGCTTTGATACTTAGCACCACACCCAGAAATAACTGGCCGTGTAACCTTGAGCAAGTTACTTAACCCCAACTGCTTTAAAAAAAAAAAAAAAGAAAAGAAAAAGAAAGTAAGGACTGTCATTTTTTTTATTTTTGTATTCCCATTGCCTATTCTAGTGTCTGACACATAGTAGGTGCTTAATAAATGCTAAATGATTGATTGAAAAGCATTTCTTGAGCAGCTAGGATGTGCCGGGTCCTATGCTAGACATGTGGAGGGGATAATGACAGGATGTAATCCCTGCCCTCAGGGGGTTTTCAGTCTAACTAGAGACATGAAACTCATACAGAAAAAGGTTCCTACCAATCTCAGTGAGTGTATACTATGAGGATACAGTCAGTACTCTGTGCAAGCTTAGAGGAGGGGGAGCGAAATAGGAGCTGGGTTGTCAGATGCAGCTTACTAACTGGAATAGGACATAAATTGGGCTTTGATGAATGGGCAGGTTTGTATTAGGTGGGGAGGAGAGGCCAGGGGACATTTTTGATGGGATAGGTTAAGGGTAAGGTAGCAGTGTAAGCAAAGATACATGGGTAAGAAGGTACATGACATGTTTAGGAGCCAGATCAGTCTGTTTGTAGGTGAGAGATTTATACAAGGCTGGAAATGGGTCTCCCCATCAGATTGTAGAGGATTCTGAATGTCAGGCAAAACAGCTTTGAATTCACCCGGTAGGTTATAAGGAACCACAGAAGGCAGCTGAACAGAAACAAATCCAACTTGGAGCTCTTCTTAGGACAGTGAAGATGCCCAAGTGCCCAGGATAAAGGGGAGAGCAGGAATTAGAGAACAGAAAACCAAAGAGGAGGGGTACTGTAGGAATCCAGGAGTGAAGATATGAGGGGTGGGCTGGCTTCAACCAGCCTGATCCCATCCCCGTGCCCATGCCTATCTCCATCCCCACAGCAATACAAAATTTTAATATTAATATTCTTTCCTATCACAGCCCATGCTCTTAGGAGGAGATAGAAATTCCCCTAGAGGAACCAGAATGGGGAAATAAGAAGGAACCCCATCCCACAGGCCCATGCCCTAAGGAAAAGAAGGAGCAGGGCCCTGAGCCAGGACCCTCTGTGCCCCCAGCCTAGACTTATGTAGGACAACCCCTCCCAGCTTAGGGAGAGTATCTTGTCCTGAGCCAAACATATTGGCGTGAGTGGAGAAGGAAATGGCTGTCTCTTGTAATTAGGCATAATTCGGTCTGATAGGAGTCTGCTCTTAATCTGCCCTCACAGGTGGCTTTAGCTTGACCTTGCCTGGGATTGCTTGTGCCATGGGAGCTATGACTCTCCCCTAACCTGCACCCTCCCAGATTTAAGTTAATAAACCCGGTGTTGATCCTTCAGGCCAGGCCCCTTTGTCATCCAGGCTCCCATAAGGAGGCCAGAGCCAGGGGGAAAACATCCTTCTCACTCATCTTGGTACATCCTTCTTGCCTTGGATTGAAAGACCATAAAGTGCAAAGGGCTCATGGCTTTGGCCTCAGGAGACCACCATTTAGTGCCAGCTCCATCAATGAGCTTACTGTGGGACCACAAGTCACTTCCCTTTTCCCATCTTCAGTTTCCTCCAAAGTAAAGTGAGGGAGCTGAGGTGGAATGATGGCCAAGGTCGTTCCAGCTGTAACATTGCACATTCTGAAGTCCCTTTTGAAGCTGTGATCAAAAAAAGAGCCTAGAAATCATCCTTCAAGAAAATCTCAAGGAAAATTGCCCTGATATTCTAGAACTGGAGGGCAAAATAGAAGTTGAAAGAATTCACAGATAAAGTCCCTTTTGGTTCAAACCATTGGACTACAGAATCTGAAGTTAGAAGGTAATGTAGAGATCACTCATTACTTGATGCAGGAATAATAACAGCTGGCATTTATAGAGAGCTTTAGGATTCACAAAGCAGTTTACACATATTGTCCCATTTGAACCTTACACAGTACCATGAGGCAGGTGCTGCCTGTTGTCCCCATTTCACAACTGGACAAACAGAAGCTGACAGAGAGGCTACATGACTTGCCCAGGCTCTCACAGATAGTCTTGACCCTCATTCTTCTTGATTCCAAAGGCATTTCTATAGCCATTAGGCAGCACTACCTCCCCTTCTAAAATATTTCCAAGTCTGTAGTCTAACATCTCTTCCAGCTCTCACATTGCATGTCTAAGGTCCCTTCCAGCTCTGATCTGGTATGTCCCAAGGCCCTTTAAAGGGCAACTTGGTGACATAGTGGATAGAGTGCTGGGCCTGGAGTTAGGAAGACCTGAGTTCAAATGCGACCTCAGACACTTACTAGCTACATGAACCTGGGCAAGTCCTTTAACCCTGTTTGCCTCATTTTCCTCATCCGGTAAATGAACTGGAGAGGGAAATGGCAAACCACTCTATTGTCTTTGCCAAGAAATCTCCAAATGGAGTCACACAACAGAATAATGAAAAGGGTTCTTTCTGATCTCCCATTCTATGTCCTAAAGTCCTTCCCAGCTCTCACATGCTGTTCACTGTATTCTGAGATCCCTTCTAGCTCCCTCTAAATTGTAAGGCTCCATACACATCTCACATTCTCTAGTCTCAAGAGTCTGTGAACCTAAAAAGGAGATGAACAGACTAGGTGATATATATTTTTATATTATTTATTTCCATAAAGCCAGCAGACACATGATCGTGGAACCAGAAGGAAACTTCTGACTGCCTGAACAAAAGAATGAGAAAGCTTAAATACATTTTAGAACCATCCCAATTCAGGGCCAAATTTGTGATTACAAGAAAGGAACTTTCTTAATAAGATAAGAGAGTTGACAAGGGGTCAATTGATTTTAAGACCTGGAACATCTGTGTTTTCTGTATCATTAACATGCCATAACATAGTACATGTCCACAAAATATTAAGAAAAAGTTCCATTATTCAAAAGTGTTTCAGGTTCAGGGTCTCATCCTTGGAAGAAGGAAGAATGCCCTTAGGTCAGCTCCATCCAGGGTTGTTGACATGGGAAGAGGTATTAACTAAAAGGTTTACTCAGAGAACAAGGAAGCTGTTGGGTCTAGGCTCTTCTGGTTGATTAATTCAGGCCTTGGCTCTTATTAAGGGCAATTAAACTGATATTAAATTATTATCAGTCTGATTAGAAACTTGCAGCTCTCACCAGTAAAGAAAGGGTCTGTGGATGAAACTGAGAAGTTCCAGAGCTGCCCCTCTCTCCACACAGAGGGGGGACCCTGACACACATGCCTGGGGCTAGAGCACAGGGTTACACTCGTGTGCCTCAAAGTCACACAGTGCCTGCGGCAAGGAAGCCTAGCCAGCTCAGGCTTCCTGGTCAGAGGTAGCTACCTAGGGCCCAGGGACTCCAAACTCTGTCTTTGATAGGATGAAATCTGACACCTGCCCACTCCGAAGCTTTCCATCCTCCACATCGCTCCTTCACTTTGCTGGCCTGGCCAAGGAATAGCACCCCTGGGCTGAGGCCATGGTAGGAGGGACAGGGAGAGGAAATTACCCGAAGAGACCTTTCTAGCCAGAAGCAGAAAGGGAGGTGGGGAAATAGAGTGTAAGCCACGGCCTAACGGCTGAACCAGGATCAGGAGCTTTAGCAGGCCATGCTGAGCCCCCAAATGGCTGCAGAGTAACTTATATTGTATAAACTTGCCGCTCACTAGTTTTGTGACTAGTGGGAAAGTTTTTCAGGCTCTCTGAGACTCGGCTTCCTCATCTGCAAAATGAGGACAACGGTACTGGCAGTAGGTGGCACAGTAGGTGGCACAGGTGGGAAGAGCACTGATTAGCAGTCAGAGGAGTTAGGTCCAAATCGTGGCTCTCACACTTACTATCTGGGTATGCCTCTGTGCCTCAGTCTCCTCATCCATAAAATGGGCTCTGAGGTACCCAGTCCTCAGTCCCAGAGTGGTGTAGTTGAAGGAATGCTGGCTTTGGGATTCAGAGGGCCTGGGTTCAAATCTTGGCTCCGTTAATTTCTACTTGTGTGACCTTGGACTCATTACTTAACTTCTCTCATCTATAAAATGAGGAAACCTAGAGGGAATAGAGGTGATGGTCCTGCTTTACCCTACTTCATCAAGGCTCACCTGGAGTGAGGGACATATGCAAGAACACTTATAAGCTAGAGAGTGTCCAGAGGAGGTCAGACAGGATGCGGAAGAGCCTGAGGTCCATGTCATATGGGGATCACTCGAAGGAACTGGGAAAGTTAAATGTGAAGAAGAGAAGAGTCAGGGGAGAAACGATAGTATTTGTTAGGGTGGAAAAGGGAATCTGACACCTGTCTGGACCAAGAGAACAGAACCAGGAGCAATGGGTGGGCAGCAGTTGCAAAGGGACCAATTGATACTCAATGTCAGAAAAACTTCTGAAGAATTAGAGCTGTCCCAAAGTGGAATGAAGAGGATAGAGCTCTGGGCTTGGAGTCAGGAAGATCTGAGTTCAGATCTAGACTCAGATATTTACTAGCTGTGTGACCTTGGGCAAGTCACTTAACCTCTATCTGCCCTAATCTACCAGAGAAGGAAAAGGCAAAGCACTCTAGTATCTTTGCCAAGAAAGCCCCATGGACGGTATAATATGGTGTGACCATGGGGTCACAAATTGTCAAACATGACTGACCAACAACCAAAGTGGAATGAGCTCCCTCCAGGCGGGGGGGGGGGGGGGGGGAGAGGGCACTTCCTTTTCTTTAAGGGTCTTCAGCAGAGGCAGGATAACCACTTGTCAGATACAAGTAGAGTATCCCTGCCCTTCATGTAGGGATCAGGCTCGATGGCCCCTCAAGCCTTTTCCAGCTCTCCAATCCTGTGATTCTGGGACTGCTAAGATCTCTTTCTAACTAGTACTATGACCCTGGGAAGCTTAGAGGTAGCTTCTCCAGGGAAGCCCAAGCTAAAATGTTTCTAGGTGGAGGAAATGCTAAATTTCCTAAACTAAATTTGTGCCGGATTGATACTGACCAAGGAAATTCCTTTATGTTGTCAAAAGAAATCCCTTTGTGAAATCCATGAACTGCTCTGAATTCTGCTAACAGGATTATCTCTTCTCTGGGTCTCCTCATGATAACAGGCTCCCTCACCTGCCATCCCCCTTTCTCCTCACTCTCCATTCTAAGAGTGCCCACCCCACATTAGAAACCAGCCAACAGGAACTAAAGGCAAAGCGGCCCACGGGTGACAGAGTGCCAGGCCCCAGGCATCTTCTGGTGTGTCCCCACACTGGGTGCAACTTCCAGGTGAAACTCACTGAAAAGAAACATGGAGAACAGTCTGGAGGGAGAGGGAAAAAAGGAAGGAAAAGTCACAAAAGAAAGTATCACAGAAAGATCTAGCCTGGGAGTCAGGGGACCTGGACTCCTTAATGCCAACTCTGCCACTATCTGTTGTGTGTTCTTGGTCACACAGAGCACTTGACCTGGAATCAAGAAGACCTGAGTTCAAATCTAACCTCATCTACTCACTAGCTGTGTAACAAGTCATTTCACCCCTGTCTGCCTCAGTTTCCTCATCTATAAAATGAGCGTAATAATAGCACCTACCTCCTACTGTTGTTGTGAGGATAAAATTAAATATTTGTAAAGAACTTTGTAAACCTTCAAGTGTGGTATAAACATGAGTTGTTATTAATAGGCATTTATTAAGGGCCTACTGTGTGTCAGATACTATTAAGTCACTAGACCCCTTTATAAAATGAGATAGACTAGATGGTTTTGAACCCCTCCCCTTCCAATTCTTCTATTCTAACAATAACAGGAACAATCATAATAATAGCTAGCGTTTATGAACCACATAAGGGCTTGCAAAGAGCTTTACATATGTTATCTTCATTTGGTCCTCACAACAACCCTGGAAGGTAGGTAGATGCTATAATCATTCCCATTTTACAGATGAGGAAACAGACTAAGAAAAAGTTAAATGACTTGCCCAGGGTCACGCAGTAATTCTGAGGAATGATTTGAACACAGGGAGGACCAATGCACTATCCACTCTGCCACTTAACAGCCTATTACATTCTGCCATATTCAAATGGCAGAATTCAGCTGTAAAATCCTTGATCTGAAGGATTGGGACTCGGGAATCTGTTTCAGATCTGCTTTGATCTCACCTTTCCCACAGATTTTTAACTTTTGATACTCTCAAAGGCAGATTGATGTGATGGATGGAGAGCTGCCCTTAGAGTCAGAAAGGTTTAAGCGTGTGTACTGGCTGTGTGACCCTGGACAAATCACCACCTCTCTATGCAGCAGGAGACCGCCTGAGATGAAAAGACTAACCTGTATTGGCAGGAGTTCCTCTCCAAGAGCTCCCTATAATGATGAAATCCTAAGTCCAGTCAAAAGAAGGTTTTTTCCAGAATTTTGGTTTGGCAATCAGATGTGTTTTCTATATTATGATGATTAAAAAGTTGGCTTCCCTACAGCCCCTGTGCCTGGCTCACCAGCACGGGAGTGTGGTGGATAGTTCTCTCTACTCTCTGCTGAGACAGGCAAGTGGAAGAGCTCAGGAAGATTCCTGGTGTTGCCTTTGGTTATTATTTATTGAAGATGTAAGAGTCAACCCACCCACCAGGAGGGCTCCCCCACTAGGGCTGCAGTCTTCCCTCTGCTGCCCAAGTTCAACTGAAACAAGATGGCCCCAGGCCAGGAGCAACAGAGGGACAGAGACTGAAGGGCTGAGGAGACAGCTCTATCAGTGGGCTAGGAAGGGAGGTGCCAACTAAAGAGATGTACAGTAGGACCTGAGCTCGAGTAAACTCCTACTATATATCAAAGCACATTTCAATTCACGTCGATTCTGCATTCAAGTCAATAGGCCTTCACTGAGCATCTACTGGGTGTCCAGTCCAGCCCAATATCAGGCATGGTAGGAAATCCAAGAGAAGACCCACATTCTGCCTTCAAGGGGATTGTTTACACTCTTATTAGAAAAACAGACTATGTATGTCTCTTCAGTTCAATCACGGGAAGGCACCAGTGAAAAGAAGCCTGAATTTGAAGTCAGAAGACCAGGGTTCAAGGCCCAGCTTTTTGGATTAGATTTCTTCATATGTAAAATGAGAATTTAGTCCAACAGTTATGTCAAATTCAAATAAAAAGAGATCCCTGTGGGCAGTATGTTGACTTAGAAAACCACAAATTAATATTATCTGTGTTGTACTATATTTTTATTTATTAAAAATTTCCAATTACATTTTTTTTGCAAGGTAATTGGGGTTGAATGACTTGCCCAGGGTCACACAGCTAATAAGAGTCAAGTGTCTGAGGTCACATTTGAACTCAGGTCTTCCTGACTCCAGGAAGCTGCCCCTCACCCCTCCCAATTACATTTTAAGCTGGCACCAGCAGCACTTGGGAATTTTGCAGGCTGAAAGTTTGATATCTCCAAACTAGATGACACCTAAGGTTTCCTTTAAGCAATAAAAATTTTTTTCTTCTGATATTTAAATTTTTTAATATTCTTTGTTTTAACTAATCTGTCCCTCCCGTTACTGTTAGAAAAGAGTTCAATAATGATAGCAGGCAATAGAGTGTGTACATAGCCAAGGCTATGGGAGCTTGGAGGAGAGAAAGAAGGATGTGGGCTGGGCATGAGCAAGGAAAACTTAGAAGCAGCAATGATGCTGAAGTTGAATGTTAAAAGATGAGTTCTTGAAAAGGGAGACCATATTGGGGGAGGGTTTAGGGCCAGGGCAAGGAACGAGTCTGCCCATTGTCATGTGAGAAGAGAAAGCAGGATGTGGCTGGGCATGATCATGGAAGATTTCTTGGAAGGGGTGATGGTGCTTACGTTGGACATTCAAGGATGGGTGCTATTTGAAAGAGGCAGCTAGATGGCTCAGTGGGTAGAACCCTAGAGTCAAGAAGATCTGAGTTCAAATCCAGCCTCAGACACTTGTTAGCTATTTGACCCTGGGCAAGTCACTTAACCTCTTTTTGCCTTAATCCACTGGAGAAAGAAATGGCAAATCACTCCAGGATCTTTGCCAAGAAAACTCCATGGACAGTATTGGCATGCTCTGTGACCATAAAGGGTACAAAGAGTAAGACAGGACTGAATGGCTGAACAACAGAAGGGGGACAGCATGGCAGGGGGATAGAGTCAGGGCCAGAAATGAGTCTGATCATGAGCAGGGCAATGAGAAAAGTGAGAATCAGAGGGTTCAGAATGGGCACTGGCAGGACATGAGACTGGGTGGCGCAAGATGATGAAGAGCCTTGGAGGCCAGGGTAAAGGTGTGACCATGAGGCAAAACAATCATGGAAGGTTTTTGAGCAGGACAATGCAATGAAAAGACTCTTTTAGACAGATTAATCTGTCTAGTTGTCAGGATTATTCTGGCAACAGGTGGAAGAAACTGGACAAAGGGAGGTGGTACAGAGGTGATAGCACATGCCAGGGAATCTGGGCTATAAGCCTGACTCTGTATTCACAAGGCCCCCCTACCTGGGTCTCAGTTTCCCCATCTGTAAAATAAGGAGAATGGACTAGATCATCTCTAAAGTCCAAGCTCTAAAAGTCTATGATTCCAAGATCATCTTTCAAAGTCTCTCTTACCTCTAGAACTCACAATTGGTGACAGAGAATTAAAGTCTAGGGGTGGCTAGGTGGCACAGTGAATAGAGCACCAGCCCTGGAGTCAGGAGGACCTGAGTTCAAATGCAGCCTCAGACACTTATCACAAAAACTAGCCATGTGACCTTGGGCAAGTCACTTAACCCTAATTGCCTTCCAAAAGGCAAAAAAAAAGAATTAAAGCCTAGAGACAACAGCAGGTCAGGCAGCAGCTAGGTGGGGAGCATCTGTGAAGAGAGGCTTGCACCCATAATGGAGGAAGGGCGCTGGCCTAGTCTGGCCAGGCCCCACCACGCACACATACACACACACACACACATAAAAGGAGGGATCACAGCACAGAGGGGCTGCTGTTCTTTACTCTCCCCATCCCCACCCCAATTGACCTTTCACAGTCACCTGCCTCTCGTTCCCTTTTCAGCCTTGCTTTTTATGATGCCCCTCCATGTCATCTATGCTCAGGCCTAGGAGGGCTCCCCAACGCTCAAGCTCCGCCCCTTGCTTTCCCACCTCCAGGTCTTTGCTCATATTCTTCCATGCATGTACCTGTCATGTCTTCCTTTCCTCCTTCACCTGTGGAATTCTTACACATCCTCGAAAGCCCAACTCAAGTGACACCTTTTCCCAGAAATATTTTCCTGATCTCCAGATCCCCTTCTATCACACTTTGTCTTGCAGCTCTCTGAAGTACTTATCATGCAGTATTTTGTGTTATGGGTATCTAGGTTTATCTCATATCCCCCTACTAGCTTTGGGGCTTTATGATGGTAAGGACCGTATCTTATCTCAACTTTGAGACTATTACAGTGCATGGCGTAGATCTTTGTACCTCACGAATGGCTGAGTCCGGATTGGAAAGGGGCACAGGGCAGGGTCCTACCAAGATCTCACTGAACCCTAGATATAGAGTCACTTCAGAGATTTGAACCCCTGTTGCTGTTGTTGAGTTGTTTCAGTCATGTCCAACCCTTCATGGTCCCATTTTGGGGTTGTCATTTCCTTCTCCAACTCATTTTACAGATGAGAAACTGAGGCAAACAGGGTTAAGTGACTTGCCTAGGATCACACCAGTAAATGTCTGAGGCCAGATTTGAACTCATGAAGAGTCTTCCTGATTCCAAGGCCATGGCTCTATCCACTGCAACACCTAGCTCGCCCTTCAGCTGAAACCCTAACAGAGTCTTTATGTGTACATATGGAACAGAATGTGCTATCTCTAGAAAAGAAACTTGTTCCCTGGTTCCAGGGCCCTCCACACAGCCCTCTGCCCTCTGTGCTTCATACACATTATTTTTTGTTTAGGGAGGTCTACAAACTAGTAAATGAACTTGAAATCGGTTGGAGCTGGGGCCACTGTAGGCTAGGAGGTAGTTGAGTTCAACCCATCCTTCTTGGGATTCTTCCATCAAATGCAAGGCCAGGAACCTCACCATACAGCCAACATCAAAGTTACATGCAGGCTGAACAGTTTATCTGACCCTGGGACAGGGCTGCCTACCTCAAGCCCTGGGGAACAGCATAGGGCTGGAAATTTAGCCAGGAACTGGGCTTTTTCAGTAGAAGAGCATTGTTTCCTACCTAGTTGGCTGCTGAAAGCAATAAAATTTTGCCTTCCTCTCACCTCAAGATAATAACAATACTAATAATAAAATGCTTTCCATTTTACAAAGTACTTTACAATTATCTTCATTTGATCCTTACAACTCTGTGAAGTAGGCACTATCATTAGCCCCATTTTACAGTTGTGGAAAATGAGGCAGAGGTTAAGTGACTTGCCCAAGGTCACACAACTAGTATATGTCTGATGCTAGGTTTTAATTCCAGGCCCAGACTTCCCCAGTTCCATCAATCAAACCTCATACATCATGATTGATCACTCAATCAACAAGGAATTGTTACTTGCCCACTAAGTAGGGCACCCTAGACACCCCCTCTTCTATTCCTGTCATGTACATTTACAAAGAAGTCCTCATAGAAGCTCCACTCTCATCAACCTCACCCAGGGAGGAGCTTTGTCTATAGGACAAAAGATTGTCCCAAAGAGCTAGACCAATGGAGGCCCACGCTGCTGGGACTCACCTGCCGCCATTTTGTTTACCTAAAAAGAAATAGAGGTGCTTCTTAACATTGTAGAGGGGAAGAAAGCCAGGAGACAAGCTCTTGTGAGAGTTAAAGGGCCTTCCAGTAGATCTTAGTAAATACAGGTCTAATAGAAACATGGCATGGTAGAAAGTGGTATAGTTGAACAAGCCTTAGATGGGGGGATCAGAAGACCTGAGTTCTAGTCTCAACTCTGCCATTAACTGGCTGTATGACTTTAGAAAAGTCATTTCCCCTCTCTAAACCCCAAGGTCAAACCTATAAACTTCCTTAGAGCAAAAGTAAAGTTTAGCCAGGAGCAAATAAAATAATCACTACAAAAATAGTATGTAAACCCAAAAGGTCTGTGGAAATGTAAGAGGTTGTTACTATTTTCATTTGCCGTTTCCTGAGTTAGCTGAGTTTGGACCACAGCTTCAAAGAGAGTCTGAATCAAATTTCTGAGCCCACTTCTAGGTGGTAATAGGCAAGTCACCTTCCTGCCTCAATGTCTCCATGTGAGAAATGGGCTAGCAGTACATAGGCAGCTTGATATAATGAAAAGAGCACTAGCTTTGGAGTTAGGAGGCTTGAATTAAATTTCCAGCTCGTTTTTTACTACTATCTTGTCCTTGAACTTAATTAACTTCCCTGGGACTCACTTTCCATGTCTGTAAAAAGGGGGAGTTAGATTACATGGCCTCGAAGATCCGTTCCAATTCTAAACCCTACAATGTACGAATTATTATCAGTTTATAGAGCCTGACCCCACTGCCAGATGTCCTCTTTTGGTTTCATGACCTCTATAGAAAACATGGGAATAATAATAGCAATAATGGCTAACATTTATGTAGTGCTTTGAGATCAGCAAAGTGCATTATATACATTGCCATCGTTGCTCCTAGATTTATCCCAACAGCCTTGTAAGGTAGGGACTATTATTATTATTATTATTCCCATTTTACAGATGAAGAAACTGAGAGTCAGAGAGGTTAAGTGATGTGTCTACAGCCACAGCTAGTGAGTATTAGGAACAGGATTTGAACCCAGCTCCTTCAGAGTTTAAGTTCAGCACTGCCTTCAGAGAAGAAAGTAGATGGAAAAGGTGAGACATAGAAAGGGAAAATGACTTGCCCCAGGTCATACAGCCAGAGTTGGAGACCAGGCTGCAGAGGGAACTCAGGATTCCCTCCACTGACTTCCTCCCTGGGTTTTGAAGAGCTTCATCCCTAGGCCCTTGGACATAGGCTACACTTTATGTCTCCAAGAATAAGGATGGGCGCTCCCCATTGGCCATAGAACAAAAGCATATCTCTTCCTATCAGCTCCAAACTCCTCAAGGAAATGGCAGGGTCTCAAAGCTCCTGACTGATACTCTCTTGTATTCCCAGGCAATTAATATCCATTGGCCTCTTACATATTAATAAAGTGGAACCCGGCTCAACAACTGAGCTGATAGCCTCTGACTTCCATAGCCTTGTTGAGTGATGTCTCCTGGGGCCAACAGATAGCCAACAAGCCAGGAACAGCTGTACCCTTTACCCAAGACAGACTGAACAGAAAGGAGAACCTCAGAGAGAGCAGATGTGCCTCAAAGTCTGAAAGTGCCTAATGTCAGTGTTAGCCAGCTAAGGATGAAAATACCTTACATCATTATTCTAGCATCGGCAATAATAACAGAATTAAGAAAAATTATTACTAGCATTATTTATAAAATAATTAAAGGCAGCCCAGAAGACCTGAGCTCAAATTCCTCCCTCTGATACATACTGGTTGTTTGACCCTGGGCAAGGCATTTAATCCCTCCATTCTCTAAAAAAAAGTCTTTAAGACTATGCATTGGGGGGGGCTAGGTGGCACAGTGAATAGAACACCGGCCCTGAAGTCAGGAGGACCTGAGTTCAAATCTGACCTCAGACATTTAACACAAAAACTAGCCATGTGACCTTGGGCAAGTCACTTAACCCCACTTGCTCTCCCTTCCCCCTCCAAAAAAAAAAGGCAAAAAACCCACTATGCATTGTGTGTGTGACCCTGGGCAAGTCACTTAACCCCACTGCCTCAAAAAGAAAAAAAGAAGACTATGCCTTGCAAATGAGGTGCTGATTTTTAGTATTTCTATAGCATAGTAAGGTTTGCAGAGCACTTTACAATATTATCTTATTTGAGCCTCACAATAACCCTGGGAGGTAGGTGCTATTATAAGCCTCGTTTTATAGCTAAAGAAATTGAGTAATAAAGAGACTTACCCAGGGTCACACAGCTAGCGAGTGTCTATCTGAGGCAGGATTCAAATTCTGACGTCCAGTCCAGTCGTATAACCCATCCACCACCTAGCCTTATCCAGGAGCTTCCTATGTCCATTAAATCACAAGGCTAGTCCCTATCCTCGTTAGCAATAATATATTTAGTAATAATTTATTTTGTTGTTAGCAACAACAATAATAAAGTATTTCTATTGCACTATGCCATTTGCAAAGCCCTTTGTCACAATAATTCTGCTAGATTTCCAGCTAGAGGGTCATTATCCCTTTTTATAGAAGAGGAAATTGAGAAGTGGTTGGAAAAGAACCCTCCTAGGCATTATCTCAATGCATACAATAGTCCTGAGAAGGAAGCAAGATGAGCCTTATCCTCCCTACCTTACCAACAGGGAAATAGAAGCCTAGAGTAAGAAAGTGACTTGTTTGAAGTCCCAAATCAAGTCTGGGCAGAGCCTGTACTCCTATCTGTGCCTCAGAGCAGGATATAGGTCTCAATCTATATACAGAGAGTGTGTGTGTGTGTCTCTGTGTGTCTGTGTGCTATAGAGAAAGATCTATTCCTAAGCCATTAAAATGCTAACTTTCTGATCATATGTTGGAGATTAACTAATAAGCTAAAATGATGCTTGGGATAGCTGGTTTGTCTCAGCATTAGCCAAAGTTTCAGATGAAAAATGAAATATTTACAGCAAAGCTCTGCCCAGTATTAGACAGAACTAGGAAGATGGAAGCAGTCTTAGGTCATAGTGCCGGGAAGGACCTTAAATGACAACATTTATCATTTCATAGATAGAAGTAATATTAGAACATAGACCGTGGGAACTGGGAATGACCTTAGGACAACAACAACAAGTCAGGGCTAGAAGGGTCCTGAGATATCATTTAGTCCAATTTCTATTTGTCCAAGGTCCCACACACTCCTCAGTGCCCTGGCTGTGGTTTGTCTGCAGGAAGGACTAGAGCCCCAGTTAATTCCTGACTCCCAGTCCATTGCCCCAATTAAGGAAAATCTCACAAGTTTGGTGGGAATGTCCCAGGCACCTTTACACTGGAGTAGGTGACTGCCTGTCTCCAAGGCATTCATATTTGCTTTTCATTATTTTTATCCTCTGATAGCCCTTTGCCTCTGACACTCTCTGGCTGTGGCCAGAGAAAGGACTTAAGGACATTAATCACCAAAAGCAGCCTGACAGTCCCTCCCATAGCCTACCCTGCCCTCAGCCCATTAAGGGATGACCAACATTCAACTACCGAAGGGGATCTTAATCACTACAACACCAAAAGATCCTAGAATTTAGAGCTAGTAAGACTCACTAATACAAACCACTCATTTTACAGGGAAGGAAACTGAGGCCCAAAGATGTAATGTCACCCCAAGTTACATATGCAGTAAATGGTATGGCTACCATTCCCACTATCCCATTCCACTCAGACACAGGCTCAGTACTACAAAGGCCTTTCTGGTCTTCCAGTGGGCACAAGGTAGATGGTTCAGTGTCTACATATTGGGAATCACTGATTACCTCAGGATAGGAAATTCCCTCCACGAACCCAGATCAAAACCTGGGATTTACTCAGTAAGTCCTAGTCACATAAAAATCAAGTAAACTGCCCAGGGACACACAAATAGTAAGTATTAGAGGATTTTAATTCAATTCTTCCTGACTCCCAGACTAACACTCTATCTATCAGGAGTTCCTAACTATTTTTTGTGCCATGGACCCCTTTGGGAGTCTAGTAAAACCAATGGACCCCTTCTCATAATAATGTTTTAATGCATTAGGATTAATGAATTAAGATGCATTTTAAAATATATGAGTTTAGAAAGGAAATCAATTATATTGAAGGATTACAAAATAGTTTAGAAATAAGGCTATGGACCCCTGGTTAAGAAATCCTGCACTAGACCATAAGTGCCAACATTTAGCAGGTGGGATTGAGGTCCCAGTCTTTCCCCTTAATGACCTCTCTGGTGCTGCAATTGCTGCCCTTGGAAGCTTTGCCTTGGGGCTAGGTGTCAGCAGAATGTGCCTGCCTGGCACTGCCACGTAGAGGCCATCCAACCTCAGACACTTAGCAAGAATCAAAGCAGAACTGCCTCCATACCCAGCAACTGATCCTCTCAGCTCAGGACTCCTAACGAATAACCTTCCAACAATTCAACAAATTTCTTAATCTAACAAATTCAGTTCACCAAACATTTATTAAGCATCTACTCTGAGCTAAGCGCTGGGGAATCACAACAAAAAAAAAGATACAATCCCTACAGATAAATCAATGAGTAAATGCAAAATCCCTTGGGTAGGGAGAGAGAATTGACGATTGAGAAAATCAGGGGTGCCTTCATTAATCATTCAATCAACAATCATTTATTAAGGGCTTGCTATGCTCCAGTCAGTATGCTCTAGGGATACAAAGGCAAAACCAGTTCCTGCCCTCAAGGAGGTAAAATCCTAGTGGATACTGGACCTCAGAACCAGGAAGACTTAGTCCTGCTTTTACTATTGTCTATGGGCCCTTAGAGGGAAAGGCTCTAACAGCCGGGAGGAGAGACCAGGAAAGGGGGGTGGACCTTCTTGTAGAAGCCAGGATTTGAGCTACGTCTTAACAGAAGCCAGGAATTTTAAGAGGCAAAAGTGGGAAGGGAGAGAATTCCAGGCATGGGGGACAGTTACTGAAAAGGCATGAAGGCAGAAGATGGAGTGTTATGTTGGACAGCAAGTGGCTGAGATGGAAGCCTTGAAAAGAGATAAGGCCTGTGAAAAGCAAAGATGAGGAGAAAGAGCACCGAAGGCATGGGTTTGTACAAATGCACAGAGGCAGGAAATGGAGCGTTGAGTTGGGGGAAAAGCAGTTTGACTATAATGAAGTCTAGTGGAAGGTAGCAAGATTTATACCTGGGCCCAAAGAAGGTTCAAGCCAACATTCCCTATTGCTCTACTTATCAGATAGGCAGCCATGGACAGCTGGCAAAAGTATGGTTTGTCATTTACCCAAGAAGTTTCCACAAAGTGACAAGTAATTTTAGTAACTTATAGAATACCAGCGCTGGGGGGAAAAGGGGGGAGAGGAGCTTGGAACAGAGAAGGCTGGCCAGAGCTAGGGGGGCCCTTGGAACAGAGAAGGCTGGCCAGAGCTGGGGGGCCCTT
>NW_027187360.1:3185873-3207607 GCF_028583685.1 Petaurus breviceps papuanus | reverse complement strand
GCTGGGGGGCCCTTGGAACAGAGAAGGCTGGCCAGAGCTGGGGGGCCTTTGGAACAGAGAAGGCTGGCCAGAGCTGGGGGGCCTTTGGAACAGAGAAGGCTGGCCAGAGCTGGGGGGCCCTTGGAACAGAAAAGGCTGGCCAGAGCTAGGGGGGGCCCTTGGAACAGAGAAGGCTGGCCAGAGCTAGGGGGGGGCCCTTGGAACAGAGAAGGCTGGCCAGAGCTGGGAGGGAACTTAAAACTCATTTGGCCAGGCTAACATTAACTGAGCAACCATTCAGCAGTCTGGTGATGGCTCTATACCCTTTTATAGAAGAATGTTTTTAAAAGCATAAAGTAAAATTCATAGGATAACAAAAGAAACAACTTATTAAAATATAGTACAAAATAAAGTCAATATTAATTTTAAAATACTATAAAAGACAAAGTACAGTAAAATATGCAGTGAAATAAAATACAAAAATGCAAAATAATTTTTAAAAACATATTCACCAACTCCCTGAGATCTATTCACAGACAGACCCCTCCATAGACCCCTTCACTTTACAGATGAGAAAAATAAAGCCTGGAGAAAGAAGTGATTAGCTTTAGGTCAAGCAATAAATTAGTATTGAGTCTGGGACTAGAAATGAGATTTCCTGATGCCCAGGCTGGAGCTCTTCTCACTGAACCATGCTGCCTCATAGTGAGACAAGGGGCTGAGCAGTGACTGAAACCCAGAGCTCTGTCTTGCTACCCCCAGTGCTATTTTATAGCTCACACAATAACCTCCCAAGGCAACATCCAGGCAGTTTCTGATGCATAGCTAATGGGATCCCCCCAAACTCAACCCAATCTCATCACATTTTCTCTCCTTCATCAATCATCTACCCAGATAGAACCACAAAGACTAACCGCCAAAGATGATGATTATGGTACTCCCTAGTGTCTGGAGGCCATGTCCTGCCTACTCCCTACACCCAATCCCCTTCCTTTCCTTCTATTTTCCCTTTCCCTCTCCTCCCCCCAAATCCTCCCTTCCTTAGCCTTGGCCTCCTAATGTCTCTGAAAACAGAAGACATTTGGCTATAATTTCCCATTGATCTCTTTGGAACTGGGAGCTGTTTTCAGAACCGAACTGAATCCAAATGACCCCAGGTCTCCCCTTTCATTGCCCCCACGAGTCAGCTCCCTCCCACCTGAAAGTTGGAAGAGTGTAATAAAATCCCATGAGGCCAACAGGCTGCCCCTAATCCCCATAACCAGATTGGCTCCCATGATTCATCTGATTAAAACTGGGGAACACTAATTCCCCAGAGGCCAGGGACACCTGAGTAGTTGGAAATAGAAACAACCGGATGCTCTGGAAATAGCCAGACAGCTCCTGTATTCTAAAAGAAAGGGCAGGGAGGGAAAAGGGCATATCAATTTTTTCTGGAGACAGCATAATGCAGTGGAAAGAATACTATCATACTTAAAGTCGGGAATATAAGCTCCCTGAGGACAGGAACAGTTTCATTTTTGCCAAGTACAATATGTGGCATGCAATGAGCACCTAATAAATGCTTGTGGGTAGATAGATCTGGGTCTAACTCTCAGCTCCACACTTAGTAGCTATATGACCCTGGGTAAATCATTTCATCTCTGCGATTTCTCACCTATCAAATAGGTATAATCCTTGTGTTACCTGATTCACAGGGTTGTCATGGACAACTTTAGGGAGGTGTCTAGAAAGCTGGCCTCAGAAGGAGGGCAGGGTTCGGGACCTCCCTCTGACAGATACCAGCAAGTCACTTAACTTCTTAATCCTAGAAGCAGCTCTCTATGACTCTAAGTTACAGAGGGGTTGTCAACTTGCATTGATAGAGGGAATTTTCTCCTCCTTATATCTATGAGATCACAGTTCCTATCCCTATTATTATTGATTATTTTTTCCAAGTGAAAAAAAAAACTTCTGGAAATTTAACCAGGGATAGGTCTTTTCTGGGCTTGAAGCTGGAGGAGAACCCGGAGAACACTGTCTCCTTAATCATAGAATTTAGAGCTAGAAGGGGTCCTTACAGACCATCTAGTCAAATCCCCCCTAATTTTACAGAGAAGGAAACTGATGCCTAGAAAAGTTAAGTCAATTTCTTAAGGTCATAGAACTAGAAAGCTACAGGCAGGATTCAAACCCAGATCCCCTGATTCCACGTCTAGTGTTCTTTCTATTTTCCAATGCTAATTTCACTTTCAAAAGACACATATTTATCCTTCTACCCTTCTCCTTGCCCCTATGCCATCTTCCCTCCAAAGAAGAGCTGCTAACACAATATGGCAGCTTCCCCCAATCACCTCTTTCATAGTAAAACTCCCATCAGACAGACTCTAAGAAAAGCTAAATCACCAGCTTGGTTCCCCATGTTCTTTACAAAACAACTCAGAAAACAGCATTGACTGAACAACTTCTATGTGGAAGGCCCTGTGGGTGGGACTGAGAGAGAAAGAGGGCAATAGGAAAATCATTCTATAGACTCTTAATTGGTCCTGCTAGACTCTAAGCTCCAAGAAAGTAGGAAATGTGTATATTACCTAACGTTCTGTTTTCTCAATGGTCTAGCACAGGGCTGTGAGCACAGTAAATGCTTAATAAATTTTCAAAGTTTAGTTCAACATAAGGAAAAGCATCCTAATCATTAGAGTGATCCAAAAGAGTGCAGGTTGCCACAGAAGGTAATGGGATCCCACTAAGCAGAGGTCTCTAGAAAGAGGCTGTATGACTGCCTGTCAGGAACTAATTGGGTACCTGTGAGCTCCCTCCTGGCACTGAGATCCAGTGACTCCATAAAGGGAAAAGAGAAACATTAGTGCTGTAGAAAGACTCCTAGATTTGGAGTCAAGACGGGGGTTTGAATCTCAGCTTTGCCACTTACCACCTGAGTGACTTAGAGTGAGTCATTTAACTTCTCATGACCTTGGTTTCTTCAACTGTAAAATGGAGGAGTTAGCCTACATGATTCCTAACATCTCTTCCAAATCTAAATCTGTGAATTAAATTGGTGACTCTCATCTCATTTGTTTTATTTTTTTAGTTTTTTTGATGCCTTTTATTTCGACTTCACGGTAATTTTGTTATGCTGCTTTCCTTCCCCTTCTGTTACTGAGCCCTCCTTTATAAACGACAAAAACATTGAAGCAAAATCCATGTACTATGTCTGAAATATATGCAGCATTCCACAGCCAAAAACTCCCCTCCCCCACCTCTCCAATGAAAGGAAGGAAGTGCATGTACTCATCTCTTTCCTAAAGCCAAGATTGCTTGCTATAATGACCAAATGGTCAGCTTTATGTTATCATTCTTTCATATTATGGTATTCATTGTGTAGACTGTCTTCCTGGTTCTGCTCACTTCACTCTGCATCAGATCACACAAGTCTTCCCATGTCTCTCCAAAATTCCTTATATTACTCATTTCTTACTGCCCAACAAAACTCTATTATATTCATAATATCACAGTTCATTCAGCCATTTCCCAGGAAACAGGCATCCACTTTTTTCCAATGATTTTGCTACTACAAAAATTACTACAAATATCTTAGCATATGTGTATATGGTGTGTGTGTATAACACAATATATATAATGTATATATATAATAAGTGCATGTATATGTCAACACACATATACGTATATGTGTGTATATACATGCATACATACATACCAAGCTATACATAGGACCTTTCTGTCTTTGAACTCTTTGTAAATACTAACATACCATCTGCCATAGTGGGGATCTCAGGGTCAAAGAATATGAACAGTTTAGACATTTTTCTCAAATAATTCAAAATTGTTTTCTAGAATAGCTGGACCATTTCACAGTTGGTGGCTCTGATTAGAGGAAAACTGGAAAGAGGTGATTGCTTTAGGGCCTGGGTCAGTAGTGGTAATCCTCAGACAGCTAAAACTGCTTTCTTTTCTTTCTTTCCTCATTCTTTTTTTTTCTGTCTTCATTCCTTTCTGTCTTCCTTTCTTTCCCTCTCTTTGCTTTCTTCCTTTTTTCTTTTATTTCATCTTCTTTTCTTTCCTCCTTTCTTTTCTTTCTTTGTTTCTCTCTATCTCTTTTTCCTTCTTTCTTTCTTCTTCCTTCTCTCCCTCGCTAGAAATGCATGGACTATTCACAGACCCTATTGTACTCCTGATTGGTACTGGGCCTTTGACCTGCTCCATTCCTGACCTAGGCTGGATCACCTCTCTTTAGGCAACCTAGTGGCCCCATGGCTCTGGTTCAACATATTGCTTCTGGACTCTTTATGGGAAATGTGTATTCTGGATCATCCCCCAATCAGCTTAACCCACCACAACTCAGAACTCACAAGCCTCATGCTCTCCAGGAGCTGAAATTACAGGCATGTGCCACCGTGCTCAGCCTTCACCTGCTTTCCACAGTATTCTCTGTGTTCCTAAAGGGAACCAATTCCAGAAAAGGATCACGAGTCTTAAAGAATGTCCTACAAAGACACCAAGACCCAAAGTCCTGGGTATCCAATCCCCCTCCTACATCTGATCTCAGTGACAGTGAGCTAAACACCCCCTCTAGATGGACCTGTGGACATCTTGGAAGCCTCAGAGGAAGCATTGAGGTGTAATAGAAAGAGTCCCAAGATCTGTATCCATATCTGGCATTTATTTTGGCTTGTGACTTTGTCTCTCTCTAGGACTCACTTTCCTTCTCTGTGAAATTCAATGACTTCTCCAAGGTCACAAGACCTGGTACAATGGAAAGAGAATCCATTCTGGAGAGAAAGTTTGAATCTCATCTCTGTGGTCTTAATTTCCACATCTGTAAAATGAGGTGATTGGGCAAAATGACCTCCAACACCCTTTCTAGCACTTGTTCTCTTATCCTGTGCAGTCACAATTGTACAAAGACCTCCTCCCAGCTCTCAATTCTGTAAGAGTAGGGCTGAGTACACCAAGCAGTCCCGTTCATTCCCAGGGGTCAACTAAGGTCTCCTCCCACTAAGGTCCGAGGATTTGTTCTAGGGCATTTCCTGAAAAAGTCCTTCCTCTAGTGAAAGGGGAAGAGACCGTGGTAGAATGTTCTTGGTTTCTATAATAATGATCACAGAACACATGTCTATAAAAGTTTAATACAGTTGAAACAATGCTTTCTTCTACACATTTTCCCTAAAGTAGGTAGTACAAGTATTATCTGAGGTAAAAATTAAGACCCTGAAAGGGGAAGTGACTTACAGCTAAATCATAGAAATCAAGCCCAGATCCTGAGACTCTAAACCCAGCAATCTACAATTAGTCAGTTGATAAGCATTTATTAAGCTCCTACTACGTTCCAGGCATTGTGCTAAGCACTGGGGATATAAAAGAATGAGAAAACATGGCTCCCGCTCCACTGTCTCTGAGATCACATCTGGAATATGCTGTCTTGTCAGGCCCCATCTGGGGTAGAACGTTCAGAACAAGGGGACAGGAGGTGATCAAATCCCACCTGAGGCATTCTGTCCAGTTGTGGGCATGTGGGCATAGGAAGGACTTAGAAAAGCTGGGGTGTATAGAGGAGAGTGGTAGGGCACTCAAAATCATGTTCTGTGAGGAAACAGTTGAGAAAACTGGGGCATTTAGCCTACAGTAGAGGAGATTCAATGTGTACGTGAACGGTGTCTTCAGTTTCTGAAGGCCTGTCATGGGGAAGAGAGATGAGACTTGTTTTGACCCAGAGAGCAAAACTAACAGGACTAATAATAATTTATTTTATGTACCACTATGTGCCAAACACCATGCACTTTATAATAATCTCATCTGATCCTTACAACAACCCCGGAAGGTAGGTGCTATCATTTATCATCCCTGTTTTTACAGTTGGGGAAACTGAGGCAGACAGAAGCAAACTGATTTCCCCAGGGTCACATAGCTAAGAAGTATCTGAGGGCAGATTTGAACTTAAGTCTTCCTGACTCCTGACTTCCTCACACTATATGCACTGCACCACCTAGTCAGCTAATAGGTGGAAGTTACAGGAAGAGAGATTTCAATTCCGTTTTAGCAAACACTTCCCAACAGTTTGAGCTGTCCAGCAATAGAGACAGCTGCTTTGAGAGGTAGTGAGCTCACCAGCACTGCAAGTCTTAAGGCAGAAGTTGAATGACCATATATGACAAGGATGCTGGAGCCCCTGGAATTTTTGTATCACTCAGGTTAGAGGTCAGATGAAATTTAAAGATTTAAAGAAATCTAAGATCTTTTCTTCTTTTAAAAAAAAATTCATTTTTTTATTATTTAAAAAATTAATTTAAGATCTTTTCCACATCTGAAAGTCTATGACCTTGTGTTTACTGAAGGCTGAGAGAGGCAGGTTTATGGGATGTGGGAGCACAGAAATGAGGGGAGATAGAAGTTGGGGTCCCTACTTCAGAAGCCTTTATCTGTTCAGATAAACATAAGAAGTAGAAAAATACAAGATAAAAGTTAGAAATGGAAGGGACTTTATAGACCATCTAGTCCAAGCACCTCATTTTACAAGAGAAAGCCAGGTGGTTCAGTGGTTACAGTCCTTAGCCTGGAGTCAGAGATGAGATACTGCTTAGTTGTGTGACCCTAGGCAAGTCAATTCACCTCTGTCTGTCTCAATCTCCTCAACTGTAAAATGGGGGTGATAAAAATGAGAATACCTACCTCTCCAGATTGTTTGTGAGGATCAAATGAGACAACATTTGTAAAGCATAATGCCTGGCATACAGTAGGTATTATATAAATGTGAGCTAATAGCTAGTATATAAATGCTAGATATTATTTTTATTTTATAATTAAATGGAGAAATTAAAAGGCCAGAGATGAGATGCACATATTGCCCAAAGTCACACCATCAGTTAGGGCATCACTCAAATCCAGCCCTGATTCTTGAGTCCAGGGCTCTTTTTATTTTTTATTGGTAACTATTTTGCATTTATTCTTTATCTTCTTATATATGTACATGTTGCTTCTCCTGGTAGAGAAGGTAGAACATGTGGTTCTATGGTAGAACATAAGGTCCTTAAAGGCAGGAATGGTATTATTAAAAAACAAAACAATTGTCTTTGTATACCACATGTCCAGCATAGTACTTGACACACAGTAGGTGCCTTATAAATGCTTGTTGATTGACTGATTGATTGATACGACATGCTGCCTTCTCCCACCTGAGGTTCCCTTATACCATTTTGGGAGAATACAGAAAGAAGGGAGACAATTTTCTCTTCTTCCTATGAGGAAGATATTTCTTTCCTGTCCTCTGCAAGGGCACATTCCCAGGTGCAAAGGGGAAAGCCACCTAAACAACCAGCCAAGGTTAAACAGACAATAGCTGGTGCATAATTTATATGTCTGCCTTTGCAACACACCAATTATGAGTATTCCACACACTTTGATAAGGCCTGGGTTTTCTGAAGGTTGAAAATATAGTGTATGTATCAAAACTCCAAGAAGCACTCTCCTAGTGATGTGTTTGCATTATCCCCTGTTGTAACATGCACATACATATAAATGTGCACATACGTGCATATACACAGACTCAGGGCTGCTGGTACATGTTTAACAACATGTGTGTATACGTGTGTGCATACACATGTGTATACATATACTTAACATGTATATATACACATACCTATATATCAGCACATATACATATAACACATATAATATAATATTTAGTTGTGTCTGTGTATAGTTAGGATCATAGAAAACAAAATGTCAGACCTGGAAGAAGGCCTAGGATAGAAAACAAAATGTCAGACCTGGAAGAAGGCCTAGGGAGAGAGTTCAACTCTGATATTTTGCCTATGAGAAAAGAGAATTTAAAAGGTGAAGTGACCAGAGTCACACAGGTAGCAAACTACAGAGTTGAGATTTGAACCTAGGTTCAAATCCGGCGTTCTCACTACACTACAACTTCTCCATCTGTCCAGTGGAATTTATAGTACTATATATGGTAGGAGTGTCATAAATGGAAAGACATTGGACCAGTAGTCAGAACACCTGAGATCTAGTCCCAAAGCTGCTACTAGCTTAATATGTGTCTCTGGGACAAGTCACCTCCTCTTCTCTGGGCCTCAGTTTATTACTCAGTAAAATGAGTAGGTTGACAAGTGGCTCTCTAACATTCTTTTCAGCTCTAATATCTTGTGTCCTGTGTGCTAATTTTTCTATGTGTTCTGGGTTCTGATATACTGTATTCTAAGGGTAGCTTCCAGCCAGCAGGGTGCTGGAGCTAGCTCTAACCAGCTTACAAAGCCCATTGTTAAATTTTCCATGAGCATTTAAACCTCCAAAATTGGCAATAACTGCAATTCGGGGCTTGAATTGTTGTTTTGTTGATTTCTAGACCTTAGTGTTAACAATGTAGAATAAACTTAAAAGTGGATTGCAACCTTTTTTTTTTTTTTTGAGAACTTGATTGTTAAACATTTACCAGCACACCCCTAGATACCTCTAGAAAAGCTGCTTCAGCTCAGCAGGAGCCTGGGAGAAGGCTCAGAGAATGAAGTCATCACTTGCCTGGAGTCTTGGTAACTCAAGGCTGACAGTAGTAGTGACAATAACGACATCAATAATAATAAATAACTGGCATTTATATAGCACTTTAAGGTTTGCAAAATGCTTTGAGCTCGTGATACCCCTGTTATTTCCTGTTCTAGCATTTTGTAAATCCAGTCATAGTAATGATAGCTCACATTTCCATAGCACTTTAAGGTTTAAAAAACCCTCTCTCTCTTCACTCTATGAGGTAAGTGAATACACTGTTGTTTCCATTTTACAGAATAGGAATTTTATTCCTTCTAGTCAAGCAGATAGTAAAACTCAGAACTCAATTACAAATTAAAATTCCTAATTCCAAGTCTAGGGTTCTTTTCCCTATACCACACCTGCTTTCTAAAGTGAAAGTAACCTGAAGATCATGAAGTGAGATACAAAGATTTAGTTCCTAGGGACAGGGACTAGGCCTGTGATCTGATTGGTATGATGAGCTGGGGTGAGCAAATTCCCTCCACTAATACCAGGCAGCACCTCCTCTGAAATTGAGAGTCAAGAGAGATTAAGTGACTTGGCTGGATCATACAGCCAGTATGTGTCAAAAGCAGAATTCTTGTCTGACTCTCCCTGGATTGGAGGTCAGATCTCTGGTATAGGATAGATCATGGCCTTGGATGGTGAGGAGCTGTTCAGTCATGTTGGATCCTACAGACCATACTATCTGTGGTATTTTCTTGACAAAGATACTAGAGTGGTTTGCCAATCCCTTCTCCAATGGATTAAGGCAAGAAGTCAAGTGACTTGAGACTGGATTCAAACTCAGGTCTTCCTGATTCTAGAACCAGCACCCTCTCCACTGCACATCTAGCTGCCTCCAGCTAGAGAGAGAGTCGGGAGACCTAAGATCTATGTGATAGTATGCAAGTCATTTAACCTCTCTCAGACTCAGTTTCTTCATCTGTTAAGTGTGAATAGCACCTACCTTACAGAATTGTTGTGATGATTGAATGAGATAATATATGTAAAGCACCTTGAAAACCTTAAAATTCTGTATAAATTCTAGCTATTCTTATGATCTCCTGCTTTATCACATTGCCTCTCAATACAAATATAAAAGTATAAAATAATTACCTTGTTATTTTTATCATGAACTAAACCAGCTCTCTTCTCTTCACAGATCCTGGCCATTATCTCCATCATGTTCATTGTCCTCTCGACCATCGCCTTGTCGCTCAATACGCTTCCTGAGCTTCAGAGCCTTGATGAGTTTGGACAGAGCACTGATAACCCCCAGCTAGCCCATGTGGAGGCTGTGTGCATTGCCTGGTTCACAATGGAGTACCTCCTGCGATTCCTGTCCTCCCCGAAGAAGTGGAAGTTCTTCAAGGGCCCCCTCAATGCGATTGACTTGCTGGCCATTTTGCCCTACTACGTCACCATATTCCTAACCGAGTCCAACAAGAGCGTGCTACAGTTTCAAAACGTGCGCCGGGTTGTGCAAATCTTCAGAATCATGAGAATCCTGAGGATTCTCAAACTTGCCCGGCATTCAACCGGCCTGCAGTCTTTGGGGTTCACCCTCAGGCGGAGCTACAATGAGCTTGGCTTACTCATTCTCTTCCTAGCCATGGGCATCATGATCTTCTCCAGCCTGGTTTTCTTTGCTGAGAAGGATGAGGATGACACCAAGTTCAAAAGCATCCCAGCTTCTTTCTGGTGGGCTACAATCACCATGACCACCGTAGGTTATGGAGACATCTACCCCAAAACCCTCTTGGGTAAGATCGTAGGGGGGTTGTGCTGCATTGCGGGAGTCCTGGTGATTGCTCTTCCCATCCCCATCATCGTCAACAACTTCTCTGAGTTCTACAAGGAGCAGAAGAGACAAGAGAAAGCCATCAAGCGCCGGGAAGCCCTGGAGAGAGCCAAGAGAAATGGTAGTATTGTTTCCATGAATATGAAAGATGCTTTTGCCCGAAGTATAGAAATGATGGACATTGTGGTGGAAAAGAATGGGGAGACCCTTGGGAAGAAGGACAAAGTCCAAGATAACCACTTGTCTCCTAGCAAGTGGAAGTGGACAAAGAGAACTCTGTCTGAAACTAGCTCTAGTAAGTCCTTTGAAACAAAAGAGCAGGGGTCTCCAGAGAAGGCCAGATCATCCTGCAGCCCCCAGCACCTGAATGTTCAGCAACTAGAAGACATGTACAATAAGATGGCCAAGACTCAGTCTCAGCCAAACCTCAACACCAAGGAGTCAGCTCAGCAGGGCAAACACAAGGAAGAACTCGAAATGGACAGCATCCCAGGTCCTGTGGTGCCCCTCCTGCCCGCACGCACAGAAGGGGTGATTGACATGCGCAGCATGTCCAGCATCGATAGCTTCATCAGCTGCGCAACGGACTTTCCAGAATCCAGCAGGTTCTCCCACAGCCCACTGGCATCCCTCTCTAGCAAGACAAGTGGCCCTGTGGCCCAGGAACTCAGCTGGCGGGGCCCTCCAGACTCTGGTGGGAGCAGGTTGTCAGACTCCAACCCGACCCCAGATGGCAGCCAACGCTCCAGCTTCTTTATTGAGAGTCCCAAAAGTTCCATGAAGACAAATAATCCCTTGAAACTCCGGTCACTGAAAGTCAACTTCATGGAAGGGGACCAAGGTTCACCCTTACCTATGGGCAGCATCCTGGGGATATATCCAGATCCTCTCAGAAACCGGGGTGGTGCCACCATCACTGGCCTGGAGAGTGCTATGCTCCCAGATCGGTCCTTGCTGAGCCCAGAGTCCTCTATCTACACCACAGCAAGTGCCAGGACACCCCCCAAATCCCCTGAGAAGCATGCAGCAATAGCATTCAACTTCCATGATGCCAGTATCCACCAGTACATCGATGCAGACACTGATGATGAAGGACAGCTGCTCTATAGCGTGGACTCCAGCCCCCCGAAGAGCCTTCACAGCAACACCAGTCCCAAGTACAGCATCACCAACAGTGGGTTCCTCAGGCAAAGAGACAGTGTGCACAGGACGGACAAGAGCCGCCAGGAGCTTTCCCCCTTACCCACCTCTCCCAAGTTTCTAGGGCAGAACTGTGTTTATTCCATGGAAGCATTGACTGGAAAGAACCAGAGAAGTCAAGAAAAGGGCAAACTAGATAATCACATATCCCCAGAGGTGCATGTGCTGCCAGGGGGCGGAGGCCAGGGAAGCACAAAGGATCCAAGCATCTGAAAAGCCCCAGACAAGGAGACCTGTCGGCACGTTCCCAGGGATGCTGTCTGCTCCCCCACCACTGAGCTTTTCTGCATGAACTTTACAAATGAAACAAGCTACTTGTTTCTAAATAAAATACAGAATGAAGTATATCCGGGGAAATGCCCAGAGCAGCCACACAAGTCCTGATGTGGAAGGATCATCTAAGGTACTTCCCAGTCCACAAAACCACCCATCAGAGTGAGGTTGGCCAGGCAACAGTATCTCCTTGGATCTCTCCTGTTACCATCCTTCTTCAGAAGGGCTGGAAACAATGTTCACAGCAGCCCCTGCTCCCTCCTCCCTCCCACACACTCTCCTCTTCCCCCATCCTTGGGACACTCCAACCTCAGTGTTCAAGCCCTGGATGGGGATGTCTACATCCCTCCCAGGGAAGAACAGAGCAGGGTAAAGGAGCAAAGCTATGGGAAAGGAAGGAAGGGGGAGGACAAGTGCAGTCTGGGGTCCTGCTTCACAACCATTGGGCACACCAGTCTTCTGTCTCCTGGATGGAGACAGTGTTTCAAGGTAGCAGGGGATGCTTACATCATGGAAATGTGAGCGCTTGTACAAGCCAAGATTCTGGCCTGAAAAACTTATTGCAGACCCTTCTTCTAACTTCAGTGTTCTGTAGAAACCGGAGCTTTTGTTTTGAGGTCAAAGCAGGGTGAGTTGCACCACTTGTATCTATTGAAATTGACTCCTTACCTCCTGGGGAGGGGTTGGTAACTCTGATATTTACCCAATGCAATGAACTCGGGCACCAATAGAATGTTGTGGGAGAAAATGAAAATATTTTTGGAGATTTAACTAGCATAGAATCAAAAGATATGCAAGTGTTAGATATGCAAAAGAAATACCGTAATCAGAGACCAAGAGTGAGCCACAACAAAACCGAATTGGTTTAAAAAAGGAAAAAAACTTCAAAATTCAAAAGGAAACCGAGACCCACTTGCAACACCCAGTTTAGGCTCTTCAATACATCTTTCCATGACAGGTTATAGCAACTATAAAGGGATTTGTGTTTCTGTGATATTCACACTAAAAAAAATGCTATAAACAAAAGCACTTTATGGTCTGTCAAAGGTGGGATCTACCAAGGACAGCATAAACATCTAGCACTTTAAAACAAGCACTATTTCCACGGGGGCCACCTGTTGTGACTGGCAAGGTTGTCATTAAGACATTGGTCACTGGCCACAGTTGGCCATGTGACCTGTGCGCTGTTACCGCTCTGTGTCGTGTCTGTGTCTGTGGGCTCACCTTCCCCACCCCCAGCCCCACGAAGCTAACCTGTTGATCCCCATGAGTCTTACGAGAAAAGGCTTCTAAACTCCCTGTGACAGTGTAGGTGACCTGGGCAGTTAACGATCAAGTCTACCTGTCCAAGGGACACCATGCCTGCACCGCTGAGGAAGACAGTCAAGAGTCTGGAGTCAGGTGTCTCTGTTCCTTTCTTGTAAACTAGTCGTGGGTTTGTTTTCGGTGTAACTGTCTGTACATGATGCTGTGCTCTCATATTCCTGCAACCGGTGATGGCCAGGGCAGCCCGTACAGACAACAGCAATAAGTACACGTGTACATTGTCAGTGGTTGTGGTTGTAACTCCATGGTTGGTTGTCCCGTCCTTAGTACAATGACTTCTATGCTGCATATACACCTGGCTCTCCTCCCACCTCAGCATGCTGGGGGAGATGAATTCTCACTGAGTCAGGGTGGGCCCCGGGGTGGGCTCTGTCCTGGGCCAGGTGACAGAGAAAAGTAGCAACTGGAAGGACTTGCCAAGGTCTATTCACAGTGCGTGTGCAGCAAATGCAAAAGTGTACTTAGAGGAATTGCTGCAAAATATTCCCGGGATCCTTGTGTCGGCCTGGGAGAATAGCACACTCCATGGCAACTATCCACCAAGGGGGCTTTCTCTGGCATGCTGCCTGGGGTGGCCTATCTGCCTGTGGGAACCAATGGGAGGTAGTCCAACACAACGTCCGCCGTTCTTAGCATCTTCTCTTTGTTTGGGTCGCCATTCATGTCTGTCATCAGCACAAATGTGAAAATTCAGGGAAAAAAATAGCTTTTTTTTTACATATATTATATATATATAAAAAGTAAATAGTAGTGATTTCCAATTGAGAAATTTTTAGAGCTGATGCTAATCTATTATGTTTTAAAAAAATGACATTGCATATTTTACATATCAGGAAAGTGAACACATTTAAATATAGCCATATACCAAGGGAACTCACCAACCCTACTTTAAATTGATGCATCTTATTTGCAGGTGATGTTGGCAAGAGGTATCTAAATCAGTAACATGTCATGTTTTGGTTTGGTTTTTAAAACTGAAATCAATTGGTGCAACTCTCCTTGTAACCAAAGGCCCTGTCTGCCTTGTGTGGTCACTTAGGACTCAACCCTTAGCTCGCCTATTTCGTCTCACTTTAAAGTAGCATTTTGAGTCACTTTTGAAGGATGAATTCAGAAGTATCCTTAAAAACCTACCTTTTGTGGCATCAGAGCCAAAACCCTATAGATTTCTTATAGAAACAGAATCACGGAGACCCAGCATATACTATGCTTGAAGAATGTTTTGATTTCTTTTTTTATTTTTCACTTTTGTGTGTATGTATTATGGGAAATGTAGCTCTTACCGTGCGCCCAGTTCCAAATAAAAACATGACGAATCCAAATTTTTTAAATATGTGGATGTTATGTGCGTGCACATGCAGCCCTGTACATAGGTACACATATGTACATATACACTGGGAAATCTACTTAGGTGTTACTAAACTGTGAGACTCAAACGTCCTTGGTAGAGAAAAAGCACTCATTTGGATCCATAGAGTCCTCCCCTTCCTCCCCTCCCCCCTCCAATCCCACAGGTATCTCAAGAAGAAATCAATTCAAAAATTCCCATCATATTTTTCTCCTGGAGCTAACAAAAAGCAAATAGAAGAAAAATACAACACCACAGGCGGTGGTTTGTACAGCTATGAGTAGAGGTGGGCAGAGATGGGTAGAGGAGATCCCAGGGTTCCCTCCTCTTTGGGCAATCAATTCAGTAAAACTCACCTGTCAGCTGGAATCCCATCAGAGAATAGACCCAAACTTCACCACTCATTTCTAAGGGAACAAGTGTGGGCAACTTTGAGGCCACCTCACTACAGTTCAGGAACAATAAAATCAAAAATTTTTTTCAAAACACATCACATCAATGAGAGCATCCACATGTCATTCCCATCACCAATCCCCATATAATTTTTTGAAATGATGGCATATCCCAATGATTAATTCATTTTAATCCACTCATGGATCCCAAATCAACAACTGGATTCTGTGACAAAACTCTGGTCAAGCCAGTCAAATACTGGCCAGCTGGCCACCCCAGTGCCACACTCCAGAAACAAAACTGTGGACAGTTGTAGGTGGAGTGCTAACCCTGGGAGGAGATGGTTTCTTGAACTTTTAAGCTTTGAACAAAGAAGAACAGTACTTCTGGGCAGTAGATTTCTCAGTGCCTTTTTCTCTTAGGAATTTCATCTAAGCACACTTAAAGGGGAAAAGGGACACAAAAGAAGGAGGAAGAAAAAAAAGATACATTTGTTCCTGTGACTCCCACTTTCCTAGAAGAGTTAGGGAATTAAGAATTCAGAAGAAGGAAAACAAAAAGATTCCCTTTTGACTGGTGCAGCCCAACCTCTGGGAATCACAGGCAATGCAAACTTTGAACTATCAACACATTCTATGGGTATTTTAAGCCTTCTCTTCCCTTGCAGCTAATAAGGTACCTGTTTATAAGGAGCAAAACAAAACAGTATTCTCTTCTGTAAAATTGTAATGTACTGTTAATATTTGTATCTATTGTATATTTCTGTCTCGACTGAAATTATGGCTGGTACAGTTTCTAGTGGATGAACAGGGGGTAATTTAAGACTTAACACCAACCAGGTCACTAAAGCCAGGTTCTCTCTCTCTCGCCACCAACCCCCACATCACATTATCCAAGACACTTAAATAAGAACTTGAGAAAATAACAAAACTCTGGAATCCGGCCCAGAACAGCAGGACCACTGTGCTGAAGCACTTTGGTCACTGGTCACTGACTTCAAGGGGCCAACAAGTGAGAGAAGGAGGAACCGCCATCCATAGCCCCCCTGCCAGAATTGACCAAGTGAAACTAGAGGTTTCCCTTCTTCAAAGTTTCATAGCCTCTCAAGTCCTTGTGCTACGGAAACCAAAACTAACCTCACACAACCATAGAATGTTTTGGGATACCCGAAGTCAGGGAGAAGATGGCTTTAATTAGTTCCTGAAAAGGTACAAAAGTTGGAATTACCTCGGTGTTTACCTTTGCGCTGGCCCTTTAAGTATCTGATGTATGGAAATGTCACAAGACTTTCATGCATCTCAGAATAGTCTATTTTTCTGTTCAGATAAAATATATATATATATATATGTATTTTTAGCAAATTTATAATAGGGAAAATGAGTCAAATATCTTCTTTTGTATTACAGAATAATATATTAGGAGACTTATTTATGGTCATTTCTATATCTGATTTCTTCTGGTCTTTTTATTTTATTCCTCCCTTCCTTGGTTTTTGTTGCTCCTAGGGGAGTTGGGGGGGGGTGCCTAGGAAGGGGCGCAGAAAATCCCATGCAAGGTTTTGGTGTCTGACTCCTCTGTGGAAATGTCTACCAACTGTCATTTCACTAAGCTGTCTCTGTGTTGTTCCTATTTAAGGCTAGTAAAAGGAAGGACTGAAAGTGGAAGAGAAGGTGGAAGGGAAGGAGGAAGGAAGGTATGATCTATCAAATGCAATCTATCCAACATGAGAATCTGGAAAGGCCTTCCTGACCAAAACTGCCATTCCAGACATCCTGAATTTACCAGGGCTTTTTGGATCCAAAATTCTCTTCCCACTCAAATTTCAGTCAACCTTTTACATTCTTAGGTACCTTTCAGCCCCAAATTGGCTCTTCTCAGCCAATCTGTAGTCTCACTACCCAGCCCTACAACCCTACCAGATGAAATGGAAAATTATCCATGTTTCCAGACTGAAGGCCTTCCGCTGGCCTATTTCTAGAAACATCACTCAAGACCAGTTGCCTCACCCACACCTGGAAAGGAAAACTGCTTCCCAGGATGTGCTATCTAAACTTCCTTTCCTTGAAGGCTGCCTAGATATGTAGCAAAATGGATAAAGAGACAGTGCAAACACATCTACATAGCCTTCACTTGTCCAGATCTTGGGGTTTCTCTAATTTTTCCTCTGACCTTGTCCAGGGGCATCTCTCCAAGTCTCCCTCAGGGCAGAGGGCTTCTCTCTGTGCAATGATTAAAATCAGAGCTCATGTTTCTATAGCACTTTATAAGGAGCTGTACTCACAATAACTCTATAAGGCATGTGATTTGAAAGTTATTTTCCATATTTTATGGATGAGGAAACTGAGGCTTGGAAAGACACAGTGACTTGACCACATTCACAAAGCTATTTATTTACTAGGAGAACTGGGACGAGAACCTGATCTTCTGACTCTAAGCCATAGTGTGCCACACTATGTCTCAATGACAAAGGGGGGAGGGGAGGTCCTCACGTGTCAGTTCTCTCTGTCCCTCCTCTTATTATCTCCAGACTATCAGAATTTTCTTGCCTGGTTTCTATCAAAGTTAATATGTAATACTCTAAACTAAATGTGGATGCATACTGTATATATGTAGGTTCTTAAACCAAACTGTGAATGAGAAACTGGAATGGGCCACATTAATAATTCTGGACCTTGAATGGAACAATAGCTAAATTTCAGTTTCCATGGTGAGTAGTGAACTGAACCAAAGATCTTTCCCAACAAATGCTGGTAAACCAATTCGAAAAGAGTCAAACGCAGCGTCTGTTACAATGTGGTAGAAAGAGTCCTTGCACTAGAAACCAGGAGAGCAAATTTCTGCCACCAATTCCCTGGGTGATTCAAAGTGTGTCTCTTCCCCTCTCTGGGCCTCAGTTTCTTCCTCTATAAAATAAGGGGATTTGACTCAGTTATCTCTATAAGCTTCCTTCCGGCTCTGGTATTCTATGTTCTAAGTTAAGTTCCCTCCTGCTCTGACATTCTGTGTTCTGTGTTCCAAGTTCCCTTTCAGCAATGACAATCATTATGTTCTGAAGTCCCTTGCAGCTTTGACATTGTCTAACTGACATTTTTATGTTCTAAAGTCTCTTCTAACTCTGACTTCCTTTGAGTCTACAACTATTGAACCAGTATAACACAGAAACATCCAAAACCTTTCCTCATAGGAATTGAGCCATTCAGTTTTACGTACAAGCACCTCCATAAAAGTTTGGTTGTAGTCCCAGACACTACTTGCTTGAGAAATTTTTCCAAAGTTCCCCAAATGCCAGCATGAACCAAGATTGGTTTTTTGGAACGGTCCCATTATAAAATGACTGTACACACACACACACACACACACACACACACAGGCCCAAGTTGTCGTCTCCCTTCCAAGGAAGGCAGTCAGAGTCTTATTAAAGTAACATCAAGGAAACTCAGGTTAGTAGTGTGTCAATGACTTAGAACAAAGCTTTGGAACCTCCCCATTCCAAAGTTTTTTATTTGGTTCCAAGTTCTGATTCAAAGGTCTAAGTTAGGGGGTAGAATTTATATTCTTGGAATTGGTCATACTCTATTTCATATTTTCAAAAATATTGTTACATCAGTGTGAGATATTGTAGGAGACAAGAAAAGATCTTGCTCTCTGCCCTCACAATGCTCAAAGTCTCATTAAAGAGACATGGAACAGGGGCAGCTAGGTGGCACACTAAATAGAGCACCAGCCCTGGAGGCAGTAGGACCTGAATTCAAATATAACCTCAGACACTTGACACTAATTAGCTGTGTGACCTTGGGCAAGTCATTTAACCCCAAATGCCTTGCCTTTCCCCCTCAAAGAGACATGGGGTAGTAAAAAGAAACCTGTATCTAGAGTCAAAAGGACCTGGCTTTGAATCTGGCTCCTATTAACCTTATACAAAAGGCTTCCTGCTTCTGGGCCTCAGTTTAGATGGCCTCACAAGTCCCTTCCATCTCTCATATTCTGTGTTTAAAGGTACCTTCAATGTCTAAATCTTCCTCTGAACTTATATCACTAATGGTCAGCTTGAGGATAGGGAGAGGGAGAGCTGGGGTACCAGGTACCACTGTTCTTTCCTCCCTTTGGACTGTAGAACATAGCATACCCTTCAGACCAATGCCCTATTTGGTCCCTAGTACCAAACCGAATTTTTTGACCAGACAACTTGTAATGCACCCCCTTTCTGAGGCCCTCAGCTTTCTGAGCTGATGTAAAGACTCTTCCTCTCAAACCCCTAATTTTCACTTTCTCTCTCAGAGACCATAGTTTTCCATTTCCCAACCAAACAGAATCCCAGGTAGCAGGATTTCTTTCCTGAATCTCTTGTAGTGCAGAAGTGTGTTTTTCCTGTTGCTTATACAGGAGGCCCCATTTAAAGTTAGGTCCCTTTCAAGTCCCCATCCATGATATTCAGTGAGATCAGCTTTCAGTGGGATCATCCTGAACCAGAAGAGAGGGAAATCCCTGGTCAAAATTCTACCTAAAAATATGGCTAAGGATGCCCTAGGAAGAAGGCCGACAAGAGGTGTCTAAAACAGGCCCCAAACTCAGGTCTCCTGATTCTGAAACTGGTGCTCTTTCCAATGCATCTAAATAGAAGGGACCCCTTCTCTAAAGTTACTAGAATGGGACAAGATTAACAGTAGCTCACTGCCTTCTATCAGATTTTGGGTCTGCAGAATTGGTGGGATATAAGTTTAACCCACAGTAGATCTAGATTTGTGTCCCCTTATAAACCATGCCATAATGAAGGCTGTACTCCATAGGAAACTAGACCAGGGGTCCCTAACCTGCTTTGCATGGACCCTTAAGAATCCATGGGTAGATTTCAGAAGGTCTATGAGCCTGGATGGGGAGAAAATGCATCTTTATTTTCACTAACCTCTAATTTAAATTCAACATTTCCTCCAATTATTTAAAAACATGATACCAAGAAGGGGTCCGTGGGTTTCACCAGACTGCCAAAAAGGTCCATGTCACAAAAAAAAAAAGTTAAGAACTCCTGGGATAGACTAACAGCCCTGGATTTTTTCAGCACATACAGCTAAAGCTAGAACTTCCAAAGTTCCAGCTAAGTCTATGTCTGTGAGGATGATCTAAACCACACAGTTGAGTTTGCTTTTCAGGAAAACACCCACAGCTATAGACCATTGCCTCCTCTTCTTTGTAATAATAATGATGACACTAATTCATGTTTTGGTAGTACTTACAGATTGCTTACCTCACAGCAGCCCTGTGAGGCACGTAGTAGAAATATTATTGTCCCAATACATCCCCATAATTGACTTGTCCAAAATCACAAAGCTGGTCAATCAGAGAGAGCAGGGATTCAAATAGGTTTGTTCTGACTCCAGGCCCAGCACACTCTTCATTATGGCAGTGCTCCTGGAGGCCTTCCTGTCTATTTTAGAAAACTACAGAGATCTTTTACCTCGAGGACCCTGTGTGTTTGACAGGAGAACCATTAAAGGGAACACAGACGAGGTTTAGATGGAAGAGAAGTAAGTGTCCCCAGAGTAATGGGGCTTCTCCTTAGAAACCTTAGAACTTTCCCAGAATTCCAAAATTTTGCATTTGATATCAAGTTATTATTCCAAGTTCTAAAGTCTTCTTTGGAATGAAGTCCTTGTAAGTGTTAGTTCATGAGGAGCAAGAGGAAAGCCCCCCCAAGCCCAGATTCTCATTCCAGAATGAGTCTCTGCTACATGGAAATCATCCTAAACTTTAACCAGATTAGTTAGACCCTTTTGGATTCTGGACTTGTTCAGAAAGTCAGGTTAGCAACAGGGGAACTCTGACCCCACATGAATTTGCTCAGCACCAAAACCGTGCTGGGAACTCAATGGTCAGCATTCCCTCCCCCTGCAGCATTCACCAGCCTCCCTGTCCCCTCCCCAGAGTATGCTTTGCTCATAGAAGACACTCAAAAAATATTCTGGGGATCAAACAAATGAAACTTGACCTTAGCTGGACCAGTGAGCACTAGGAAGGGGAGGAAGCATTAGGGTGGGGTTGTGTCACTCCCTGATGCCCTTGAGGCAAATTATCTGCAGGGCTTCAGGCATAACTCAAATTGGAGCTAGGACAATGTAGGATCTCCGAGTGGAGGAATCAGGAGTGGCACCAACCAGCTGCTGTGGGGGAAGTGAGTGCTTCCAGTTCCAGAATCAAGGATGTGCTTACTGGGAGGCCAAAGAGGGACTCAACCTCTGTCCTTTCTTTCTCTCTTCCCATCTCCAGTTCCTACTTTATGCACAAAGACTCACACCACACACACTCAGACATAAACCCTATCCCTCAAGGGAGACAGATTTCAAATAAGGAGAAACCAGCATTTTAAGATTCCCCCACTCTCAAGAATAAAGAGTTCCCTGTTCCTAAAACAAACATCAGATGCAGAAGGCCCACTGAGGAAAACAGTAAAAATCTGTGATTTCACAGTTCACAAAGTTCTTTCTTCACAAATAAACATACAGGTAGTGAGTTTGAGTCTCATGGTCCCCCTTTTATAGATGAGGAAATGGAAGGTCAAAGATGAGAATTGGCAGAACTGAGACTCAAATCCAGGACCCCTGACTCCCAGTCTAGTGTTCTTTCATAACTCTGCTCTGCAACCCACCCCACCCCCACCTGAAAGAAAAACCAAGGCCAAAGGAAAGAGGGAACCTCTGAGCCCAAACTGGAAAACCTTTTTTGCATTAATGGGAGGCCCAGCCAGATACAGGACTGTCAAGCTTGTAGGCCAACTGCACTATCCCTCTCCCATAGAATGAGTAGTCCTTCTTCCCATTCCATGCTGATAGCATAGTATGAGCCTCTCTCCTCCACTGGGCAAGTGCATCTCAGCCTCAAATCTCTCCCCCGAGGGCTACTGGGTTA
>NW_027187360.1:3171520-3185863 GCF_028583685.1 Petaurus breviceps papuanus | reverse complement strand
CTTTATATGCATGTAGTGAGATGAAACTGTGATCATTGTGTGACATTCAGATACTGTACTTATTGTCTTGTAAATTGTGTCCAAATGTCTAAGGGTTTTCGAACAATGGTCCCTTACTGCAATCCGCGGAATTAAATAAAAAGCTATGGAGAAAATGGTCTTGAACTACTTTGGTTTGTTCTTGATGGTGAAGGGGGCTGGCAAGCTTTCAGTCTAAATTCTCCAAATTCCTTTTGCCATGGAACACTTCTGGACTGGAAATATCCTGACCAAACCAAGGGCTAGAGATAAGATGTCATGGCCCATCTCAGATAACCCGCTAAAGCCCACATAGGTATGGCATTTTATGGTTCATATAATACCTCCTTGGATCCTGATAACAACCTGATGGGGTGAGTGATGTTATTATCCCCCATTTCAAAGACAGGAAAACTGAGGCTCAGTACAGGAACATTTATTTGATCTGTCCCATGAGTTGTTGTGCAACAAGAGTTTCTCAAATCTTAATGCTAAAATGAACATTAAAAATTGTCTTTATGTGTAATCAGGAAAAAAATAAAATATTTTTTTTTCTTTTTGGAGGGGTGAAGGCAGGACAATTGGGGTTAAGTGGCTTGCCCAAGATCACACAGCTAGTAAGTATTAAGTGTCTGAGGCCGGATTTGAACTTAGCTCCTCCTGACTCCAGGGCCAGTACTCTATTCACTGCGCCATCTAGCCACCCCGACAAAATATTATTTTAAAAAACAAACAAACTTCAATGCACTATTGAAAAGTGATGCTCAGGGCAGCTAGGTGGCACAGTGAATAGAGCATCAGTCCTGGAGTCAGGAAGACCTGAGTTCAAATCCAGCTTCAGACACTCAACACTTACTAGCCGTGTGACCTTGGGCAAGTCATTTAACCCCAATTGCCCTGCCTTACCCCCTCCAAAAAGAAAAAAAAGTGATGCTCAAAGAGGCTTTTAAGTAACTTGCATGGCCACAAGACTAGTGTAAGCATCTGGGAGGGAAGCTGGACCCAGGTCTTTCTGCCACTAAAGTCAGTCGGCTGTCCTCTATACTTCATTGCCTCTCATTAAAGAGAGCTCAGGGAAGTCTGGGAGCAAGGTTTAAGGGGAGCCTGGGGCACCTGTGTGTGTCACAAACACAGTGTGAGGAGGATATTCAGCAGATACAGGGATGTACCTATGAGAAAACAGCATTAGGGAGGTCCATGAGATGTGTGTCTGACAGACACCCAAAACCAGGTAGCCACAATGAGAGGTAAAAGTGCTTGTCAGAGACAAGGTGCTGGAGATGAGGGCAGAGACTCACACCCAGGTGGGAGAGGGCCTCTACTCAGTCAGTCAATGCAATTCTGGTAACATTAACATTGAGTCCGTGTTTTATGTGCAGTAGAGGCTGTGTGGCTTGGTGGATGGAGGGTCAGCCTCAGACTGAGTTCGGGTGCCACTCTGACACATCCTAGCCGTGTGATCCCCGAGAGGTCACTTCTCCTGCCCAGGGCCGTCAGACAATCCTCTAAAACTAAGTTGGAAAGAAATTACTGATCTGGAGTAATAGGAGTTTCCTCACAAGAGAGTTCTCTCTACCAGGAAAATCTCAAGTTCTGTCCCTCTTCCTATCCCTTTACATACATTATCTAATTTGATCCTCACAGTAACCCCGTGAAGCTATTGTTATGCCCACTTTACAGATGAGAAAACTGAGGCCACCTTGCCCAGGATCACATAGTGAGTAAATAGTTGAAACAGGATTCAGATTCAGGTCCTTGACATCTGTTACCTTACATGGTAAGGACAGCTAAGGGATATTAGCAAATAGAGCACCAGGCCTGGAGTCAGGAAGATCTGAGTTTAAATTCAACCTCAGACACTTACTAGCTGTGTGACCCTGGGCAAGTCACATAACCCTGTTTGCCTCCATTTCTTCATCTGTAAAACAAGCTGGAGAAGGAAATGGCAAAAGACTCCACGATCTTTTCCAAGAAAACCCCAAATGGGGTCATGAAGAGTTGGAAACAACTGAAATGACTGAACAGCAAAATCTCATGTGAGCTTCACTGCTACTCTGGGTGGGGGCTGGGTGAGGACTTTTGTCCCCATTTCACAGATGAGAAACAGTGTGATAGTGCCATACTAGAAGTCAGGAGACCTGGACTCCATTCATCCCTCAGGCACTTACTAGCTCTGTGATCCTGGACCTATCCTTAAACTTATCCTGAACAGGTCCGATGGATCTCTAATGGACTAATTCCTCAAAGCAGTATTTTCTGAACTGTGTTCCATGAGATCCAAATGTTCCAGGGAGATTTTAAAGTTCATAAAGGCCCCGCGAGTAGGGATTGGAGCATCTGGAAAACAAAACAAGCTTATAATTGAGGCAGCTGGGTTATATAATGGTCAGAGCTCTGGACTCAGAAAATCCTTAAAGTGCTAATGAAAGGTAAATAATTATAATCAGAAAACAGAGGCCTGGAGAGGGGAAGTGATTGGATCAAAATCACACAACTAATTAATAAATGGCAGAGCTAGAATTCAAACCCAGGTCTTGGGAGTGCAACAATTGCCTCTTGTCTCAGCCCTTCTTAGACCCAAGCCTCAGGCTCCCATGGTTGAAGTCATCCTGTCTCCCCCTCCTTGGCATGGAGTTTCCTGCCTTATGTTGAAACTGAAAAATCCCTGTAATGGATAGCCTGCTCTGCATAGGCCCTGGCTTCCATCCTCCGTGCAGATTCAGCTCAGCTGCTTGCCCTCGGTGGGAAGGCAAATGGTCATTGAGGCCATGCTCCCAGCGAATTTGGTTGGGGATATAATATCAGAAACAATGCATTCATTGAAAGGGCTCTTCCATTCATCACCTCATCAGGTCCTCTAAATTCCTCATCATAACCTTGTGGTACAGTCAGAGCAAAGATAATTCTTCCCATTTTATAGAAGACAAAGTAAAGTGAGATTTTAAATGGAGATGTGATGTGCCCAAAATCACACTAACCAGTGACTGGTGAGACCAGGATTTAAACCCAGATCTCCTGCGTCACTCATATAAGGCCTTTGTATACAAGATATATATACATAATACGCAATACAAAATATATTTATGTATATATGTGTGTACATATATGTACAAAAAAAATTTAATTTTACAGCCCTAACCCAGGCACCTGCTTAACCTGGGCCCAGGCCCATCTTCCCAAGAGAAATATGGATGGTTCCAAAATCTAGCCTAGGAATTCTTAACCTTTTTGGGTGTCATAGATGCCTCTGAAAGTTTATAGACACCTTCTCAGAATAAGGTTTCTAAATGCAATAAAATATATAGGATTGTAAAGGAAATAAATTGTATTGAAATATAGCTCTATATATACATATATATATATATAATATGTTGTATGTGTGTATAAACAGCACTTTCACAGACATCAGGTTAAGAGCTCTTACTTTATCTACAGAGGAGCCTGAGGATGTTCAGCAAGGAAATACCCTCCCCACTAGGTCAAGGTTATCTCCCCAAAACTGGCAAGGTCAAACCCCAGAAGGCCACATAGTATGGCTCCCACAGGCCCCTATGATCCCCTCCCTCTGAGAAAGACCCTACCGGATGCCTTCATAGACTACCTGCTCCCACCCTGAGGAACATGCTCCATTATCCTCTGGGAAAGACACCCAGGGTGGGCTATTTAGAATCATCTGAACCTCAGAAGGACAGAAGAGCTTTATAGATCTGGATTGGCATATAATGATTTTTTCTCCCAATTCACCAGACAGCATGGTATAGTGAAAAGAATGCCAGACAGTGTCAGAGTACCTGGGTTCTAATCCCAGCTCTAACACTTATTAGCTACATGACCTTGAGAAAGTGCCCTAACCCATCTGAGCTTCACTTTCTTCATCTACAAAATGGGGTTAATAATACTGTCCTCCCTTGGTACTAACTATCTGAGCAGAGAGAGTTCCTTGTAAACCTCAAAGGCCTATAGAAACAGGAGCTGTTTTTAATATGACTTTTAAAATTCCGTTTTCTGGCACTGGTTCCATCCCCCTGCCCAACACTCATCTGTCTGGCCTGTCACGATCCTCCCATTGCCTGCTTCTGGTCCCTTCTCAATTACATGAATAGAGCTGGCAGTCTAAAAGGGGCCATGCCGTCAGGCCCCTGGAGTGGCCTGCACAGCTGTCTCTCCCTCTCCAGCGGATCTAAGCAGAGAAGAGCAGGTGGACAAATAGATGTACTCTGTAGATCACAGTCTATCTTTGTATTTCCTTCTCTCCTGCTGGCCATATGGCCTCTCATCTCGAAATCCCCCACTGCACATATTCGGATATTGAGTATTTTAACAGTCAGCACGGGGCAGCTCCACTCAGTAGCTACTCGCTGCTAAGGTTCATTCATTCAAACCACCAACATTTTTAAAATGCCTACTGTGTGCAGGCCACACAAAGTGCAGGAGGGAGTTCAAAGTTTACATAAGACATGGCCCCTGCCTTCAGGGAGCTTATACTCTAGCAGAACTATAAGACACAAATACAGACAAATAATAAATACAAAATAATAAAATACAAACTCTAATAGAGAAGTCAATACACAAAAGGGATGTGAACAAAGCAACATGTGAAGTCCTCACTTATCTTAGAGGAGACAGGTCACTTAAAGCTTCCTAGAGGAAGTAGCATTTGAGATGAACTTAAAAGGATGGATAGGCATTCAATAAGTAAAGAGGGGTAGTAAGAACATTTAATCTTAGTGAATCAGGTTCATGGCTAATTAAACTACCACCAATGAGAAGATCTATTTCCACACCTCCTACTCTCATCCAGTAGAATGCAAAGTCCTTGGAGGCAAGGATTGTCTAATTTTCTCTCTTATCTTGCATATGGTAGCTACTTCATAAATTCTTGCTGTATTGCACTGGATTGGATTTAAAAAACAAAAATTTTAGAGCTTGAGAGAACTATGGTTATCTTGATTATAAAACTAGCTCACAAGCATATAACAAATTATATCTGTAGCACCCCTTCTATATTAGCTCCCCAACTCAGCACTTATATTCACATATTGGGTCCCTAGAATGAGGCTATTGCTCCCAGGTACTAAGGTGCCCTGTGGGTCTACAGTATTAAAAGTATAACTCACAAGCCCCACTGGTGAGCTTCCCCTTAGTAGTCAGCCAATAGACACAATTAGCTCAAAGCAGAGGCATTTACTAAAATGGTATAATATGAAGAGTGGCTGACATAGAGTAGGTACTTAATTTTTGTTGATTGACTTATACAAAGCATTCCTCACAATAAACTTGGGTTGCACTTTTTCATAAATACACAGAATTCATGGGAAGAGTAATAATGAACTTAGAGTGACATGGTAGTAAAGCACATACGTAATCATGTATGTAAGAAAGTAGGGTAGCCACCCATGTGCCAATGCATGTGGCCTGTTGCCCTTTCTCTTTTCATGGAGTTCTCACATTGCCCTTCCTTAGGGGCAGCATTACCACTAGATAGCTCAGTCATCTGGCTTCCCTGCGTATGCTCCTGCCCATAGTGTAACTCTTGGCTGCCAAGACTATTCTCTCATGGATCCACACTCAGTTGTTTCTCTACTGCCAGAAGTCTCACTCACTGAATCTGTTTCCTGCCTAGAATGCTGCCCCTTGCTATGTCTGGGTCTCCATCTCACATGTGTGTCTCTACCTGGCTGAATGCAGCTCAACTATGCCTCAAACTCTCTCTAAACAGACAAACTCTTCAACTGCTAACTGTCTGTTAAGGACCAACTGGGAAGTGGCTAATCTTTTGTTCAGCCAATGACCAGACTCCTTTTCTAATTCAATCACAGAAATGTTTCATGCTTTGTAAAAGGATGTAGGGCTATAGACATCTTTATTCTTAGTTTAACACTTCCTTATCTGCCTTTTACTTTCTATAATTCCATCCAGAGCTGGTAAGTGGGGTGGTCAGGGTTCATTTCCTCCCCTATATATTTATTATGTTATTTCCTGTTCACAACACCCTTATAAGGTGGAGAGGTTAAATACTATCACCATTTTATAGCTCAGGCCATCAAGGCATAAGTTGCATAGCTATTGATTGATTGGAGTGAAAGACTTGAGGCTCAAACTTAGGTTTTAGGATTACAAAGCCAATATCTTCCAATTCAGTCAATCTGATTAATATCCATGTGCAAAGTCTTGTGCTTTGTCCTGGGGGATACAAAGGTGACACAGTCCCTGTTCTCAATGGGCTTACAGTCTAAATGGGGGAAGACCAGATAGACAAAGAGCCATTGCACTGCATTGCCCCCATGCCAATAACAATAATAATAAAAAGAACAAATAATAGCTAGCATTTATATAGCACTTTAAAGTCTACTAACCACTCTACAAATGTTATCTCCTTTGATTCTCATAACTTGTGAGGATTAAATGAGATAACATTTGGAAGGAAGGTACTATTATTATAAACCAAATTTTTAATCAAATGAGATTATATTTGGGAGGTATATATTATTATTATTCCCATTTTATACATGAGGAAAGTAAGGCAGAAAGCAGTCAGGTGATTTGCCCAAGGTCACATAGCTAGTAAGTACCTCATTCAGAATTTGAACACAGGTCTTCCTGACTCAAAGTCTCGTATTCTAACCATTGTACCAGCTATCCCTATAGATTTATAGATGTGAAACCTGAGATCTTGAGCAGAGAAGTGACTTCCCCCAGAATGAACGGCCTAAGGAAGAATTAAATTCAAGCCTTCTCTCTTCCAGCTCAGGTCTCTTGCTTTTACCTCATATTCAAGGAATATAAGAAAAAAAGTCAAAAAGAGAGGAGTTATTATTCTGAATCCTCTTTCCCTATTCTGGCAATTGAAAGAGAAGGTTCAAAATAGCCCCCTTTGGGGCCCTATGTTGATTTGTAAGAAGAGAAATATTCTACGGTAAAACACACTCTGGCCTCCCAAGTGGCCCTGTAATTGGTTCCATGAAAACACAGAGGGAGGGAGCCAATCACTTAATCGGCAGACGCATTTGCAATGAGCTTTGTGCTAATGAGCAGAAGCAGGGAGTGAAGGCAGACGGCTCCTTCTATAATTGGCCCTGCCCGCTGCCCCCATTGCACTTATGGGGTCTCTTTGGTTGGTTATTACCAAGTCCTCCTCCTCTGTTTTGCCCAGGGCAGAGCTACCCATGCAGGGCAATTTAACAAATGAAGGAGACTAGATGAACTCAATCAACTCATCCTCTCATAGACCCTTATAGTCAAAAGCAAACATAGAATAGTAGAAATGGAAGGTACCCAAGAACACAGAATATAAGAGCTGAAAGGAACATTAGGACATAGAGCATCAAAGCTTATAAAGAAACCTTTGGGTCTATGATCCCATGACCTTAGGGTCCAAAGTCTTCTTTTAAAAAGTTTTATATTAATCTTTTTTTTTTTAAAGCAATCGGGGTTAAGTAACTTGCTCAAGGTTACACGGCCAGTTATTTCTGGGTGTGGTGGTAAGTATCCGAGCCCAGATTTGATCCCCAGGTCATCCCAACACTGGAGCTGCTGCTCTTACTCGCTGAGCCACCTGGCCGCCCCTAAGAAGTTTTATGTTAATATCTTTTTTTAAAAAACACCTTCATGTTCAAGTATATCTCTTCTACCTTGGCAACTAGGAAGATCAGTATATAGAGCTTTGGGGCTTGAATTAGAAAGAACTGAATTCAAATGTGACCTCAGATATTTACTAGCTGTGTGACCCTGGGCAAGTCACTTACCCTCTATTTGTTTCAGTTTCTTCATTTGTAAAAGTGGGAATAATAATAACACCCATATTGCAAGATTATTGTGAGGATCAAATCAGATATTTGTAAAGCACTTAGCACAGTGCCTGGCAAATAGTAGATTTTTTATTTTGTTTTGTTTTTTAGGAGGGGGGAAGGTAAGGCAATTGGGGTCAAGTTACTTGCCCAAGGTCACATGGCTAGTAAGTGTTAAATGTCTGAGGCCAAATTTGAACTCAGGTCCTCCTGACTCCAGGACTGGTGCTCTATTCACTGCACCACCTAGCCACCCCAATGGCAGACACTTAAAAATATTTGTTTTCTTCCTTCCCACCTACTCTTCCCTAGAGAGACATCCCTTGTAAGAAAGAATTTTTTTAAAGGAAAGACAAATAAAAAAGAGAAGAAAAGAAAGAAGATGTAAAAAAAAAATAAAGAAAAAAAAGTTCAGCAAAACTAACCATCAACACATCTTTCAAGTCTGACAGTATATGTAATGTTCCATACCCATAGCCTCCCACTTCTGCAAAGAAGGGAGGGGGGCACATTTTCTCGTCTCTTCTCTGGCTCTAATTTTAGAACAAGGAAGACTGAGGCCCAGAGAGCAGCTGTGACTTACCCCAAATCACTCAGCAAAGCAGTGGTTAGTTAGAGCAAGACTAGAACCCAGGTCTACCAGACTTTTAGGTTAGTACACCTGGCTATCATGATGTCTCTTTGCCACAGTGTACCCTGTTATCCCTTTGAGGCATCCCTTTGTGGTGTTACACACCAAAGTGATCAGATGGTTACCTGCCCCCCCCCCTCAAAAAAAAAGCTCAGGATTAGAGAGCGAGGACAGAGTCTAAAGTCATCCATTTTCATCTCTGCCTTCTAATGGGAGAGAGAATCAAGTCCCTATTAATATAGATGAGGTCTGGCACTGACTTGATTTTCCAAATGAGTTCAGTAGTTCAAAATCTCCATTTCTGGAAATATGAAATTTATGTAAGAAGAATTAAAAGGAAGATTGGGGAAGGATATCCTAAGTGCCCAATTTCTAGCTAAGTGCTCTAGGTTCCCAGCTGGCATGGAAGACAAATGAGGGTGTGAGCAAGAGCCTGCAGAGACAATCAACAGGCAGCACATACAGTGATAACAGCTTCATGGCATTACAGAGTGTCCTGGAGAAGGAGTCGGTCAGAAAGCCTAGGTTTGAACCCTAGCTCTACCATTTACCAGCTGAAATCTGGAGCCTCAGACTCCTTATCTGTAAAATGGGGCTAATGACCTTTATCCATTTTCCTCCCAGGCTCCAGTGAGATAATGGATATGAATGCTCTCTTTAAATGTAATCTGTAGCCCAGGGCCCCACCTCTTCTGTGGCTTTAGGATTATGGGATCACATGTGGATTTAGAGCTGGAAGGCCTTTGGAAGCCATCAGGCCTGACATGCTTATTTTACAAATGAAGAAAAAAAGGCATATGGAGGTTAAGTGATTTTGCTCAGGGCCAGGAAACAAAAAATGTTTAAGTACCAGGCACCATGCTAAGGCTTTACAAATGTTATCTCATTTGAGCCTCACAATAGCCCTGCAGAATAACACTGAAGGGTGTCTGAAGGAGGGATTTGATCTCAGGTCTTCCTGACTCTGTACACAGACCAGGTTAGAGCCTCTCTCCTTCATCGCCTCCATCTGGAATTATTCCTGGAAAAATCTCCAAAATAAAGCTTAGGTTTCTCTAGCTCTCCTAAAAGGTAAGTATCAAAAGGACCAGCTCCCCTCTAGGTACTTAAAGTAGCAATTCACATGGATAGGATAGACTGTGAACCCCAGAAAATGCAACAACAAAAAAAAACCCGTCATGTTAATTGAATTCTAATAGTGATTTTGCCCAACTGGGCCCTTTTCATTTCCCAGGATACCCAACTTCTCCCAAGGGAATTTCCAGAAGTCACCAGGCCACTGGAGGAACTAAATAGCTTATAGCCAAGCCCACAAGCTGGAAAATAAGCTTTCCTAGAAACCCAGCCCCTTTAGGCTCTTCCGTTCCCTAAGGACTCACTCCGTCTTCCCTCCGTCACATGCTAGAAGAGATTCCTGGGCCTCATCTCTGTTTGGTTTCCTGTCAAGTCCCCCTTGAACTGTATATGTTAGGCAGCCAATGCTGCCTGCTCTGATAAACAATGGTGCTTTCTTTGGAAACATTTAAGCCATTCTGTCTCCAGAAAATGAATGACTTGTGACAGGTATCTTCACTCATGACCACAGTAAGCACGTGAACCTGTCTGATCCGAGCCACAGCCCTTTTGACTCAGGTGGGCATAGAGCAAGGCCTACTGCCTTGTCCAGAGCCCCAGAGTTATCTTCACCCTTCTCCTCTAAGAGGGCCAGTCCCATTTTCTGGTTTATCATAAGTCAATGTAAAGGCCTCTTAACTGCTAGAGGAGAGAAAACTTTGGCCAGGAAATGGAAGGCCTAGGTACAAGCCCTAATTTCTATTCTGACTGGTCAGCTATGTGATCACAGCTAAGTCGATTCCCTCTCTGTACCTCACTTTCCTCATCTATCAAATGGTTATAATAATACTCTCATAAGGCTGTTGTGAGCAAAGTGGTATGGGAATGTGAGCTATTATTAGAAGAAGAAAGAGTCGGAGGACCTGAATTCGAGTTTTGAGTTCTGCTTATATTCTGCCCGTGTGACCTTCTTTTCTCTGGATCTTAGTATTCCTATCTATAATGTCTATAAAATGGCTCCTAAGGTCCCTTTTAGTTCTGAATCCAACAATCCTAGGAGGAGCAAAAATAAGAATAACAATTAAAATTGTAGAAGAATGCAATGGATAACCTGGCAAAGTAATGAGTTCCCTATTCATGGAAGTATTCTAAGACTTGACACCCCTTCCATGAGATGCCAGAGAGGATATTAATGAGTGAGTGAGGATGGGATTAAATGACCTTGGAGGTTATTTCTAGATGTAGAATTCTGGGATTTATCCTCTCTTCCATTCCTAGAGAAGTATAATAGCCTTAAGATTCCTATTCTAACTCCTTCTGATACTACTCGGCCTTATGGTTTTAGGGAAATCACTTCACCTCTCTAGTCCACAAGCAATGCATCTGTCTTTTTATTTACTATTGACTTTCTTCAGTCTCTGCCCCTTCCTTCTCTCAAGGACCACCCATACCTCTGTACCTAGCACAGGCCTTCACTTCCACTGATTGACTCTTCCAATCAAGCCCCTGCAAGCCCTTTCCAGCCAGGTCCAACCACATCCTCATTCAGCAGTCCACATCCTGGGACCATGTTCTGTCCTGGCAAGAAATACATAAGACACCTCTACTTAAAGCCTGATTTTGCCTCAAGGTCAGGTTCACATCCCAGCACCAGGCTTATTGCTCTTAACCAGATCATGCCTGGTTAACCCAGATTTCAGATTTTTACCATCCTTAGCTCGAGTTACTTGACTTCCTTCCTCTTCTGAGCTCTGGGAAATTGGCTCCCTTACTATCACTGACTCTCCTAGTCTCAGCGTTTACCTGATTAACAATGGTAACCCATGCTTCCCCATTGCCCTGGAATCTGGACAAAGCAGACATTGAGGGCTGCAAGATGAGACGGAGATAGCAGCTGGGGGATGCAGACAGCCTGGGCATTCCGGGAATGTAGCAGCTGAAGCCCCAAACTTGAGCGAGGTCTCTCCAGATGCTGAATAGAAACTTCTACTTGAGAACAGGAGCCATGGGAATGGGACAGGTGCAGTGGGCTGCTGATAAATGTTTAACAACCAGTTCTGTTGGGGAAAAATGTCTGCCTGACACACTTTTAAGTTTAAGGACATTATTGAAATTTTCTACATCATTTTCTTAAGTCTAGATAATCAGCAAAACAATAAATTAAGTCTCGATTTGTAGTATCTGCTGATTTCCAAGGTATAAATGTTTACACTGAAAATTTAACAATTAGTTCTCCAGACCTGTGGCTGTCCTAAAGGGGACTTCTGGAGAAAGGCCAGTCAGCAAGGCCCAAGGCAGAATCAATACTTTTTTTCTTTCATCCTCCTTACTAGGAAGAAACCAAAGTGGGCTAAGCTTCTGGGTACAAGACTTATCGCTCAGCCTCATTGGGAATAATACCACTTGTAACTACTAAGAATAATGATCACAACAGCTCACATCTCTGTAGTACTTTATAAGGTAGAGAAAATATTAATATCCCCATTTTACAAATGAGGAAACTGAAGGCCACAAAGCTAATAATGAGGAACTAGGTGGTGCAGTGGATGGAACTGCCAGACCTGGCATTAGGAAGCCTGAGTTCAAATCCTGCCTCAGGTACTCAGTGGCTATGGAAGCCTGGGCAAGTCTCTTAAGTGCTATCTGCCTCAGTCTCCTCATCTGTAAAATGGGAACAATAATATCACCTACTTTCCAGGATTGTTGTGAGGATAAAATGAGATTAATATTGCAAAGTCCTATCTAAATGCTAATTGTTACCATTAAAGTGACTCACCCATAGTCACACAGCTAGCAAAGGTCACAAGCTCAAGATTTCTAGCTCCAAACTCTCCATTCTTTCTCCTGTATCTGACTGGCTCACTACCATTTCCAGAGCTATTTCATTTCAACCTCCATTCTGAAATTTTAAACACTATGGAACTCTTGAAGGGAAAGAGTTTGTGAAACAGTAACAAAACATCAAATGTCAGGACTAGAAAAGGAAATAGAACATAGAATTTTGGAGCTGGAAGGGGCTTAAAACATGGAATTTAGAGATAGAAGGAATCTCAGAAGATAAAACATTGATTTTCAGAACTGGAAGGAACCTTAGAGGCCAACTAAGGTGCCTGGGCAGCTAGGTGGTAAAATGGAGAGAACACTGGGCCTAGAGTCAGGAAGACTTGCATTCAAATCTAGCCTCAGATATTTACTAGCTGTGTGACCCTGGGCAAGTCACTTCACCTCTGTTTTCTCATCTGTAAAATGGGCATGATATCATTTACTTCCCAGGGTTGTTGTGAAGATCAAATGACATAATAATTATAAAATGTTTAGCACAGTGCCTGGCATATAGCAAGTGCTATATAAATATTAGCTAATCCAATATCCTCATTTTACAGATGGAGAAACTAAGGTCCCTTACTCCATCTGTGCATTCAGCCTTAGCAGCTGGATTAAGAAGGACAAAAGAAGGTCCTGAACGTGGCAGATGTCCAACCCAGTTCTCCAGCATGAGGTTATGTCCCTAAGGCACAAACAGCCCATCATTCTCAGCTGGCGCGGAACCCACTCGGATCCCTGTGTCTCCTCAATTCTAACTGAAGGAGACCTTATCTTCTGGCACACAAAAAATAACTTTCCCCTCCACTCTGTTTCAGAGGGGAATCTGGGAGGGAGGGGAGCTAGAAGCCAGCCAGAGTCCAGGGGGGATGACGTGTTTTAGGACGACAGTGGAAAAGTCAAATGAGAGAGGGGGCCGTTTGGGCCCATCTCTCTACAACGGGGAAGAGGTCGGGTACCAGCTCCCTCCAGCTCGCCTCTCACTGTCCTGACTCACTCAAGATACTAGCCTGGGCTAGCCACCCCCAGAGAAAGAACTGATGGAGTCTGAATGCAAATCAAAGCATACTTTTTTTAACTTTATTTTTCTTGGGCTTTTTTTTTTTTTGGTCTGTGTTTTCTTTTGCAACATATTTGGAAATAAGTTTTGCATAATCACACATATATAATCTATACCAAAGTTCTTACCTTCTCAAAGGAAGGAAAAGGAGGGAGGGAATTTGGAACTCAAAATTTTAAAAAAACAAATGTTAAAAATTGTTTTTTCGTGTAATTGAGAAAAAATAAAAAGACACTAGCCTCGGGCTACCCCAGAGAAGACTGCGCTATGTGCCCCAAGTCCTAAAGGAAGAAGCTGATGGATCCTAAGCCCCTGAAAATGGCCAGTTACTTGGCATCCTGAGAAAATGACTAACCCCCTTGGGAGGCTATCCTCCCTACTGGCAGCCATGGGTGGACACACATCTCCTTATATATGTGAGCCCATATAATAATAATAATAATAAACATTTATATAGCCCTTACTATGTGCAAGGCATTGTGCTAAGTAATTGTTATTTGATCCCCACAATTACTCTGGCAGGTAGGTGCTATTATTATCCCCATCTTACAGATGGAGAAACTAAGGCAAACAGAGGCTAAGCACCTTGGCCAGGGTCACACAGCTAGGAAGAGCCCACAATCAGATTTGAACTGGTCTACCTGACTTCAGATCCAGCACTCTATCCACTGGGCCACCTAAATCTGTGTGTATGTGTATGTGCATACATACCTATACACGTATGAAAGTACAACAATAGCTCGTATTTCTATCATATTTTATAATATAGAGCAAGTATTAATATGCCCATTTTATAGATGAGGAAACTGAAGATCACAGAGCTATGTAACAAGCTAACTAGGTAGTGCAGTGGGTAAAGTGCTGTACAGAGAGAGACAGACAGAGACACAGAGAGACCGAGACAGAGAGGAGAGACAGAGAGACAGAGGAGAGAAAAGGAGGGAGGAAGGAGGGAGGGAGAGAAAGAGAGG